>NC_140443.1:3372529-3457529 GCF_963576455.1 Neolamprologus multifasciatus | reverse complement strand
TTTCTTATTTTTGTCGCGGGCCGGTTAGCTGTCATTGTGTACAGCTAAAGCTAACTCGGCGCTAACTCAAAGCCCGTTACTCTTATAAACTGTAGTCCAACAATATATGCTAGTTTATGCAGGTTATGTTGGTGTTGATATAGCTTGTCCCATCAATAGATAAAGAAATGGTCGTATTAGGAAGCAAATGACTCTTTTTTGTGTGTGTCGCCAGTGAGCTAACGTTATTCTGACCCTGCGCCGAAGCTGGTGGCGTCAAACCGATTTTACTTCAGTTAATAATCAAAATCAGCCCGTTCAAGCCCTTCGATAATGCATATAGGTATTATTTAAGAGTCTTTAAGTGTAAACGAGGGCACACGTCAGAGGTAGTAATGGGACTAAGGTCACACCGCTTGAGTGCAGACCTGACTCTGCAGCTGTGTGTAATGGCGATCCTACACACACACACACACCAACACACGGATTCATTTCATTCTGCGTGTTTTCAATATTTCATTGTTCTCTTGGATCTTGTGTGTCGTATTGAGTTTATTCAGGTGAAGCAGGGTTTTGAGAACAGCAGGTTCATTTAGGGGTGACTGCTAACGACCTTCAGGCGAATTAGGAGCCTCAGATGGGTCCTTTTACCTGCTTTTATTTATTAACTGGTGCCAGAGATGTGAGGTGGAAACATGACCATTAAAGAATCCAGGATTTAAATCTGCACCAACAAAGATGACGGTGTAACTTCCAGCCGAATAAAGCTTTTACACACCTTTTTAAAGCAGATATATCAAATGTTATATATATACTTATTTGTATAGTCTTTATATTTTGGTGACTACCGAAATTAACTTTAATCTATGAAATGATTCAGAATAACTGCCTGATTAAATGTCTACATGCACTTCAAGGTTTCAAGATTAAAACTTTAATGCGTTGTTAAAAAAAAAAATCAGGACTGAGATAAATGTGTTTTTTACACATTATGTTTAAGTAGGGTTAATATACTGTATGAAATGTATTTTTATTTATCAAAAGTAAGAAATTAAAGGAAAATGTACCGATTTTGTTTTATTATTACTAAGTTAATTTAGTCAAATAGTGAGTTTCATTGTTGTGTCAGTTTTTAGGAAAAAGGGTGTCTTATAGAAGATATTTTCAGATTTCAGTTTCTCCAGTGAGGAGATTTGCAGCCTTGGTTATTCACCAACAGGGTTTCTGTTTTTTAATGGTCTAAAAATCCAAAAATGAATTTCACAAATTAAAATCTTTGTTTTTGTCTTAAAAATTGATCAAGTTTATTTTATAAAGTATTAAATTCCATTTCTGTTAAATGTGTTTTGGTGGAAAGGTAGAAACAGATCATGCACTCATCAAAAGGTTGGTGGATCAATCCATCATATCATTCCAGATATCCTTGGGGCAAGATACTAACCTAAATTCCTCTCTGATGCATCCGTCATAGTATGAATGTGTGTGAATGTTATAAAGTAATTGCATAGAAAAATAATTGGAAAAAGTGCTTGTGAATGGGTGAATAATTGGATTGCTCAGAGTAAGAAAGGACTATGTTAGAAGCCCATATAGTCCATGTATTATAACAAAACTACAGAATAAAGCCAACATGGTGAAAATTTGTTTTCAAAACTGTCTGCTTAGCAAACTGCATTTAAAAACTACTTTGTATGTACTGCAGTATTCAGTATGTGTACAATTCCAGCATATTTTGACTTTGTACTTTCACCTTTGACCTCCTTGCTGAGTGGGTCACAGTAGCCATGAAAGCATGCTGGCAACAGGCATCCTGGTATTGTTAGTGTGCTGCAGTATTTGGATAGACTTAAAATTTGTGTGCAGGCCATTTAGTCTCGTCCATGTTTTCTCCCATATTTCCTTCCACGGTGACTCTCTGTGTCGTCACTGCAGTTTTTATTGTCTCTATTAAAACTTCCATGGTGGCAATGGTAAAACATGGAAGCTATAAAACTACATGCATCTTATTTTTATGAATCCACTTTTACCAAAACACACAACATGATTTGTATTCAGTGTATTTACATCGGGTCATTCTTCAAATTAGGTTGTTAAATTCAGCTTTTATTTTACTCTGATTACTAACCAGGAAATGATTGTTTTAAACATTTTAAAGTGAAATGATATAAAGACAGTACTTTTGTTCTGTCTCCCTGATATTTGTACAGAATTTAATAATTGGGGGAACATTTAAATTATTTTTTTTGTATTTTTTCCCCTCTGCAGGCGATTCATCATGTCTCTGCCAAAGCCACTGATGAGGGGGCTGCTTGCAAAGCGACTGAGGTTTCACCTGCCCATTGCTTTCACTCTGGCTTTAACAGCTGCCATTGCATTCAAGGTGAGAGGATGACGCACACTCAGGTGGCTGCAGACACAACTCTGATGGTGACGCCAAGATAAAAAATGACACAACCGTGATGAAAGGAACACATCAAAGTGTCCTGTCAGTATCTAGATCCACTTACAGCTCAGCAGACAGCTGATTGGCTCTTCTGTTGTCATCATATTTTATTCATCACATTTATTTTCTAGTTAAACTTCTTTTTTTCAGATTAGTTTATAAGATGCAATGAATAATTCACTTAAAGGATATGACGTTTTTGATGTTGACAAATAAACACAGTAATATAATTTTGTAATATATAATATAACAGATTTTTTTTTATTGTGACCAGTTTTACTCTTCTGCATAGTGAGTATCCTACTTTCACTTTTAATACTTTGAGTAGTCTCTGTTATCTCTGTAGTTATACTAATTTTACCTGCAGTAAGTTCTGTCATATTTTTGTTGTTATTCCTCACAGTACACGGTGACAGAGCCCAAGAAACAGGCGTACGCAGACTTCTACAAGCAGTACGATGCCGTCAAAGAGTTCAACGCCATGAGGGAAGCTGGGATCTTTGAGAGTGTGCAGCCCACTGGGAAATAAAGCCACGGTGAGGGCCTCATTACTTGGCTTTAAATATTGTCATTTCAAACGTCTGTATCATATGGAGTTTAATATATGATATGATGGTGTTTCCATCAGCATTAACGTTCTGCTTTTTTTTTCGTGAAGATAATATTCTTAGTTTAAAGCAGGTCATCGAAACACAAACTTTCATTTAGGATATGTCAGATTAGCCTTTTAATATTTTCTGAAAATGATATGAGATGTGCAGATATTGAGAATTTATTATTACTGCAGTTTGTAACAACTTCTTTCTTGTTTACGGTAGAGGTGGGAATCACCATACATCCCTCGATACAATATTATCACAATACTTAACACACGATACGATATTATTGCAATTTTTTTTAAATATTTTGCGATATTCAGATTCTGTACATAAAGGTAAACTTTATCAATATTCATTTTATCTAATATCAAAGTCTCACACTCAGTCTTTCTCTCATTTCAGTTTTATTGTTGACAAACTGAACGGTTTGTATTACAGTCTAGTCCAACTTAACTGAACGCAACCATCTGGTACAATTATAGCTATTCTGAACTATGCAGTTTATGAAAACTATGCAGCCCCTTCAGCAACTGAAGAATTTGAAAGTAAATCAAAACAAAATATAATTTTACATTAAATAAAAAAGTTTTAAACTTAATTAAAATAAAACATGTCTTAAATTAAAATAAGTAAACTGTCATGTTTATTGCTGCCAAAAAAAAAGTTAAACACATTTGGACAGTGAAGGAATGTCAGGATTCTTGCTCAGAAAAAGGATCAACATGCTCTGAAGTCAGAGCACAAAAACCTTTTTTGTAACAAAGTATCGATTTCTGCTGTCCCTGTATCCATACATTATTAAACAAAATATCATGATACTACACAGTATCGATTTTTTCCCTCACCCCTAGTTTACGGGCAGTTTCTGTGACTGAGCAGGGCTGCATATTCAAAGGAAAAAGTTCACATCTGTGGTTGGAACAAGAGACACAGCTAGCTTTAAATATAGGAAAAGTGGATCTAATCAGATTTATTGGCATGCAAACAAACATTACAGCAGCCATGTTTTCAAGAAAGTGTTTGAAGGCTGTCTGTGCATCGCTGAACAACATTGTTGGAAAGTATTTCATATTAGGTGCTGTAGCAATTCTTCAAAAGAATGATGCAGATCCCAGACTTTTAAAAAAAAATTGGGGGGCAAGTTAAATAATTTAAAAATGTTTTTAAAAGTCCTTTTGTTTTTGTTTTTTTTACCGCAGGCGTGATCTTAACTGAATCCTAAACAAATGATAAATTCCATTATTCTGAAGTATTTCCACTTCACTCTTTAAGCTGAGTGTTAAGTAAAGCAGTTCACCTTTCATCAGGCTTTAGCTTCACAGCTGCACATTATGCATGAGTAACACAGTACATGGAGATGGAGCATTTCACAATATTGCAGATGTTTTCTTTTGCAAGCTCAGATTTTGTTTTAGTAAAACTGTTACGTTTAATTATGAACGCAGCTTGGTGCCTGCTGCTGAGGTCCTTTGAATCTGTATGTTTTCTAAAGGCCAACAGGGGGCGCCGACTCTGACGGGAAAGAATTCAGATTGAAGGGAAGTGTTTAGAAAAAAGACGGTCGGCTCTGTGGAGTTTGTGGTCTCTGAGTTGTTTAAAGTCTCATTGAAAGCAACATGATGGCCGTTCTTATAAATTATGGAGTCAGAAATGGATGATACAGCAAGGTTTGCTTCAGGGTGGGGCTACCATATGAATGTTGCTGCCCTGTGATGAGCTCGCAGCATCCCTTTCTCAGTCAGGTCCGCGCCTCGCAGGCACATAAAGTTTCAAAACATCTGTGAGACGGTGACTTTACGATAAATAGGTGATGTCATGGTGGCTGCATCCATGTTTTGTATACAGCTTTTGTTTAACCTTAGATCTTTTTTAATTTAAGTTTTGTAAATTGTATGTAAACTGCAATAATACTTTATTTTATACTAGCTCAGTAAGAATAGTATTTTTTTATTTAAACAAAACGTTTGTCGTGCTCGTCAACGTGCTTACTGACGTGTCAAACCATCTCTAATGTCTGGTTGTTTCCTTCCTCCAGCTCTGCTTCCCTGTTGTTCATTCCTGGTCTAAAAGATGGTTCCTCTCCACCTCCACCTCGACGTTACCTACTGATCAGATGTAAACGTCGCTTTGCTGTTTTTGTTCATTCAAATAAAATAAACTATTCTATTAATGATCAAACATCTGCCTTTGTGATTTATTCAAAATGAGCTTTGAATCTCACTGAAGTGTTAGACAAACAAACATACATAACGACGGGGTTGGACTGGACTCCAATATTAATGAGCATCACATGTGTCTTTTGTATCTCTGTGTTTGTTATTGACTGCCTCACTGTACTGTCAGATGTTCTAATCGGTTTGACATTTTTGAGATGGAGTATTTTGAAAATGCTTTGACGTTTGAGGTGAAGCATCAAGTGTGCGCATTACTAATGCTGAGGTTGTGTCTACTGAAAATGCTCAAAGCTTCCAAAATCAAGTTCAAACTGAGGGTTATCTTATACATGGTATAAAACCTTCAAGGTTTATCTATCACCTGAGAAAGAAGTGTGATTAAAGTAAATCAGTGTAGACATTAATGCTCACAAAGCAGGAGATAGATACACAAAGTTATTACAACATTTCCAAACTTTATTAATTAATACATTCATAATAATTACTACATTATGAAGAAATTAAAGAGATTCTCACTACAGAACAAACCTGATAGAGGCAGGGAGTGAAAGATTTCAAAGACTCTGGAAGAAAGAAAGCTAGTAATGTTTCTAAAGACTAAAGGACTGCGTTGGGAATTGTAGTCTCCAAGAAAACCTTCACTAGACTTCACCCTATAAGTGAAATTTAACAGAACTGAATTGAAGAAAGAAGGATGTGTGAAGATTCTGAAAGAAAATCTCAAGCAGTCAGCAGTAAATCTGTGTCTGGGTCTTTGGTCTGTTTTCCTACACAACAACGACCCAAAACATGCCCCGCTCCAAACATGAACAGAAACAGAATACGGTAACTTTATATAATATTAGTAACGTATCATGTTTCGGTGTTATAATTGTTTTTTCAACATACTTGGACAACTGTCGTGTATTGGATGGATTCTATCTGGTGCCCCCTGCTGGCCGCGTCCCGTACTGCAGTCTTTGTTTGCACCGCCTTCTACTACACTTCCTGGTTTTTTCAGGTGGATGTCACAGCGGCTGCCAAACGGTCTGTCAAACAAGTCTAAAGTTGGAGGACGGGAGAGGAGGATGAATTCAGTGATGAGAATACGGCAGTTGGAAGAAACGCGCGGTGTGTGTGGAGCCTGTATTGCAGAATGATGACCGGACGTTGTATTTTTGGCGGATATCAGGCAGCAGCGGCGGCAGCGGGGAGGCTGCTGTGAGGCGGAGGAGCGGGCTAACTGTCCCTCTAGCTGCTGCTAGCCAGTTAGCGAGCGAGTTAGCATTAAGCGGTCTGCTACTGTTAGCATCGAGTGTCTGCTTTGAAACGTTGGCCAGCTCCCCCCGAGTTTGACTGCAGGCCAGAAGATTCAGAAGAGTCTGGTTCTCCTGAAGAGGACATCATGGACTACAAGGACAAAGTACAGATGAGACATAACCCTCGCAGGTAAAGCTATTCTAAGAATGAAAACAGGCTTTTTGATGGCTGGCATCTCATTGATTTTATCAGTCTAACGGTAGCAGTCGGTGAAGTTTGTCAGTGGGGTGGCAATCTTCCGGCCAATTGGTATCTATTCAATGAGGCTGTAGCATTACATAACCGACTGTACGATAAAACAGACATTAAGTTAAATGACTTTAAAGCTTCTCCATGTCCCCTGTAGTCTTCTTATGGGTAACTTTAAAGGGTCGTGCTGTCCTACATGTAGTTTATGTCTTAAAAGAGTCTGTTCTGATATGTTGTTCTTTTACAATATCCAGAAATTGTAACAAAAAGTCTAAAGTCAGTCTTACGATTCCTTAAGACCTTAAACGTTTCTCGCCTAAGAAGCTGAACAGAACTTTTTTTTTTGTCTTAATTGATTAAATAAATAGTCAGTACGACGCAATCCCAGCTCTTATTGCATTAACCAAGCCGCCTGTGTACACTTGATCTGCTGTGTCGAATCCTGGGCTTGTCACTATCAAAGGCCCAGTGATCTAATTTAATGCCGTAAATCTCTTTGAAGATCTCGGATTATCTGCTTTAATCTCCAACAGGTTGTTACTGAATCAGCTCAGAGTCAATAAAACGCGCAGTAATTCTAACAGAAGAGCTGTGTGTGTGTGTGTGTGTGTGGGGGGGGGGTCCACAGCACTGGGTTTGTGGCAGGTGGAAAGAATGATACAGGGGTTAGAAGAACACGTTTTAATGAAATGAGTGTGATTCATGCGGCGCTTTGTTGCTCGTGTGTGTGGCTGCTGTGTCTCTGCACCTGCAGATCTTTTATTTACACTGCAGATAACCTGATTCAGATATGAAGTTGTGAAATGTGTGATTGTGGCTTTTAAAAGGAAACAGGTATAATTGTATATGTGCAAATATATGTAGACAGGAGTGGCTTAATGTCCTGTTCAGTTAAAGTTGTAAATATAGGTAAAAAATTGCTTTTCTCTGAGATTCTAAATTTAGATTCGTTTTCATCATTATGTGTTTGGTGCTATGCCCATAAAACTTGTACCAATTCAATTGTATCCAAATTAAATGTTTTCCATCCACAATCCTTCAGCAGGTACTCGCGATATTAAATAAGCTATAAAATACCAAAACACATATAAAATACAAGTCATAGTGGTGTAAAAATTCTTCAAAACCACAGTTTATTCAATTCAATTCAATTCAATTTTATTTATATAGCGCCAAATCACAACAAATGTCGCCTCAAGGCGCTTCATAGATACAGAGAAAAGCCCAACAATCATATGACCCCCTATGAGCAAGCACTTTGGCGACAGTGGGAAGGAAAAACTCCCTTTTAACAGGAAGAAACCTCCGGCAGAACCAGGCTCAGGGAGGGGCGGGGCCATCTGCTGCGACCGGTTGGGGTGAGAGAAGGAAGACGGGATAAAGACATGCTGTGGAAGAGAGACAGAGGTTAATAACAGATATGATTCAATACAGAGAGGTCTGTTAATACATAGTGAGTGAGAAAGGTGACTGGAAAGGAAAAACTCAATGCATCATGGGAATCCCCCGGCAGCCTACATCTATTGCAGCATAACTAAGGGAGGATTCAGGGTCACCTGGTCCAGCCCTAACTATATGCTTTAGCAAAAAGGAAAGTTTTAAGCCTAATCTTAAAAGTAGAGATAGTGTCTGTCTCCTGAATCCAAACTGGAAGCTGGTTCCACAGAAGAGGGGCCTGAAAACTGAAGGCTCTCCCTCCCATTCTACTTTTAAATACTCTAGGAACAACAAGTAGGCCTGCAGAGCGAGAGCGAAGTGCTCTAATAGGGTGATATGGTACTACAAGGTCATTAAGATAAGATGGGGCCTGATTATTTAAGACCTTGTATGTGAGGAGCAGGATTTTGAATTCAATTCTGGATTTAACAGGAAGCCAAAACAGGAGAAATATGCTCTCTCTTTCTAGTCCCTGTCAGTACTCTTGCTGCAGCATTTTGGATTATTAGTTTAGTTAATGCTTTGGTTTCTCGAGATGAATAACAAAACACAGGAAACTCTTGGTTGCCTGCATGATCAGTTATTCGTGACCAAAAAACAAACCCTCCATTATGATGATGATGTCCTGAGCCGTCCTTAAACGTCACAGCATTCACTTGTCTAGTTCCACTTGGGTATTAATGTACGGGAAGTTAGAGCTTCGATGTGATATTCTGGCTGTTTGTATCAGTCTTAGTTTCTGTAGAATTACACCAATATAAAGCACATCTGATCAGCCGAAAGTGACTAAAATCAAACAAAAGTGTCACGAAATTCTGGTTCAAGTTTCTCAGTGTGATTGATGTTTCTCTAAAGTAGAATATTGAATATTTTAAGGATATAAGTTATTTATTGTATGGAAAACATATTTCAGGATGCTCTTGTTTTGGCCGTATACATCTCCTTTCTTTACCTTTGTCCCTCTCTTGTGCCAAACAAGTTCAGATTCGCTCCCTATTAGCTGTGGCACGTTTTGTTCAGTTTGTTTGAATTATAATTAAAGTTCAGGGAAAGCAGTGCATCTTTTCTTATTTAAAATGTAACAAATCAAATTTTTCTAAAGCCTGAGTAATCCTGTTAAATAGCATCAGCCAAAATAACTGATTGTTTTCCATTATTGAGCAGCTTTAGAGACATTTTCACCATGAAACACCATAAATGCTAAAGAAAAAACTAAACAACAAACTCTTCATTAAAAATGCATCCTGTTTTTTTTCTTTCCTCGCTGTCATCACTCTGTATGTGGATGTTGAGCAGCTCATAACAGACGTGAACTTGTTTGTTGTGGGAACTGGTTTGTGAGCTCAGCGTGTTTGACAGTAGGAACTGACAGGTTCCTGTTATCCCCTCTTATCAGGAGGATGCTGGTAAAACTCGCCGCTCTTATGTTATCATTTTAACTCACTCATCCACTGTTTCCTCATTGCGTTGACGTAACGCAGGACTTTTGTGTTGGTTTCATCCCTTGTTATTGCAAGACTGGGTTAGGCTTTGTGTTCAATTATAAAATCATGTTTGTATATCCTGATGTATTTCAGTGTCACCCTCAGGCGTGTGGGGGAGTCACAGTTTTGCTCTTTTAAATGAATTATTCCTTCCTCTGCAAATACCGTAATAAGCAAGTACTTTGTGCAGATCAGTAACAGGCTAACAAAATCCACTGTTGCTCTTCTGAGTTTGTCGTCCTGTGGATGGACTCCACAGTCTGCAGCTGCTGATGATAGTCGTTGTTTGCTCTGCTAGCTCAGTGTGGTGGTACATCAGTCTGTTCTCCACCTGTAACCTGGATAAAGAGACCCTGTAGAAGCACCTGAATGACACTAAGGTGTGTTACAATAACAACCTGCTGAGAGGAAGTCAAGAGACGGCAAGGACCTAGCGTGTTAGGAGTGACGGGTCTTTCAAAATAAAAGTGCAAGGATGAGTTGTTTGTTCATTTTAGGATATAAAACATGACTTGGTATATTATTTTTAGGGTTTTATGTTGCTTTTACTTTATTTTCATCGTCTCCTGAAGCAGATCACCTAAACCCATCCAGTCAAATATTTTCTTAGCTGCGTATCCAGCTTGCAGTTGCAGGGAGGCCCCATCATCACTGGGCTTCCACAGGGAGACAATCATTCACACTCACAGTCCCACCTGCAACACATTTAGAATCATGGGGTAACCTAATATGCACGTCTGCAGGCGTGGAAAAGGAAATAGATTTTATAAGTAATGATTGGAACAATATTGGTCCATGTAGATGCAAAAAGCTACAGTCCTGTTTCATTCCTATGCTTAAAAAGACCTGGCACCATGTTTTTAATGTTCATCAAATATAGTTGGGAAAGCAGGTCCTACTGTGTGTGTCTAGTTTCTGGTAGACTTTAAAAAGGGTCTTTAAAAGAAACGTAGCACTTTTTAGACACAAATAATAGTGTTATGCTTTTAAATTAACACTGTCCAGTAATGTTACTGATGGGTACGATGATACATTTCATATTTTATACTTAAGTATATGTATATTAATACATATACTTACTGAATATACAGAGTAGACACTAGGGGTGGGGGGAAAAATGGATACTGTGTAGCATGGTGATATTTTGTTTGCTAATAATGTATCGATACAGGGACAGCAGAAATCGATACTTTGTTACAAAAAAGGTTTTTGTGCTCTGACTTCAGAGCATGTTGATCCTTTTTCTGAGCAAGAATCCTGACATTCCTTCACTGTCCAAATGTGTTTAACTTGTTTTATGGCAGCAATAAACATGACAGTTTACTTATTTTAATTTAAGACATGTTTTATTTTAATTAAGTGTAAAACTTTTTTATTTAATGTAAAATTATATTTTGTTTTAATTTACTTTCAAATTCTTCAGTTGCTGAAGGGGCTGCATAGTTTTCATAAACTGCATAGTTCAGAATAGCTATAATTGTACCAGATGGTTGATTCAGTTAAGTTGGACTAGACTGTAATACAAACCGTTCAGTTTGTCAACAATAAAACTGAAATGAGAGAAAGACTGAGTGTGAGATTTTGATATTAGAGAAAATGAATATTGATAAAGTTTACCTTTATGTACAGAATCTGAATATCGCAAAATATTTTTAAAAATTGCAATAATATCGTATCGTGCGTTAAGTATTGTGATAATATCGTATCGTGGGATGTATGGTGATTCCCACCTCTAGTAGACACCAGGGTTGGGCGAAATGTAAAAATTTTCCAACCGGCAGTCTCAGTAAGAATACCAGCAAATGTCTGCAAATGACAGGAGACAGGCTGTATGTGACTTCCACCGAGCAGCGGGTCGGCCACATGTGGTCTAAATGTCAAAACACACATTTGACATCTGGCACACACGAGGCAGACGTGTGACGGAGTTGTGGCTGACAGATCAGAGGAAACATTTGGGCCAAATACATTCACCCCTGTTTAACATTGCTTTGATCAATTTGATACACGTTGAGTTTTAATTAAAAAACGTTTTCATTGTTTTTAACGTGTCTGTTATTCATGTTATTAATATGTAATGTCTGCTGGTATTTGTTAGCATCCTCTTATTTGTGGGATACTTGAGATAAAACTTTCACTCGTGTGTGACAGTTTTCATTAATCACCATCACAGCTGCTCGTCAGGAGTCCAGCTCTTTTGGCCTCAGCAGATCCACACATGCAAGTTCACTTGAAAAGCTGTGGTAGATTAGCATCTCAATGATTTGCTCTCACTCTCTCTTTTGTGGCTTGACGCTGATACACTGGACAGCTTGGCTTACTGGGCTGTACTGGGCTGTACTGGGCTGTACTGGGCTGTACTGGGCTGTACTGGGCGGTGTGAGGTAGAGAATGTGGTTTGCTGGCTTTAGAGAGGCACAGACTCACACATCAGGCTGCCTGAGACACCGAGAGAAAGACCGTCTCTCAGCGTTCAGTATATTCTTAAAGATGTTCTCTGTGTTGTAAAGACTTCTCTGCCATCTCTGCTGTTTTGTTTTTGGATTTTATTCTTATAAAAAAAATCTTTTATGATGTTTTTTGAGCTCAGACCTTAAAAATCATTTTCACACTTCTGATCTGCTCCAGACTTCTTCTGGTCACACGTCGCGCGTCCTTAACTTTGCATAAAGTTTGTCGGTCAGGTTTTTTGTGTAATCCCGCTGATGAATGCACACTTATAAAAACGCTCTGTTTACTCTGTAGATGCAATAACAGTCACCATTTGTAATATCAGGCCTCACAATTCAAAGTAGAGCAGATTAAAATGGAAACAGTCCTCATGTGTTCATATCTGAGTGCTGTGTAGGGCCGAGTATATAAAGAAATAAGATGAACCTTTTTGTTTAGAGTCACTAAGAGGCCAGTTTATTAAAGAGACCCCACAGCCTGAAGCTCAAACTGCACTAACCCCTACTAGTGTTATTTATTATTAATTATTTATTTATACTTACTTTACAGAGATAAGCATGCAGTATGAGCCCTGGAACAACACACAGCTTTTATTGCTTTGGCTTTGCAGTGTCCCTCAGACGTCAATAATAATCAATAATAATCATTAAATACTATAAATACTAATCCAAATACTCGCAACACAAAATTTAGACAAACACGAGTAACATACAACGAGAGAGGAGGCAGCAGATTATTCAGGATGTGACTCGGCTGCATCTTTGGTCAGTTGTTTTTGGAATAAATGAGACCTGCTCTCACTGAGTTGGATTTGAATTGTCTCACAGAAGAGTAAATACAGTCCAGGTAAGTTCAGGTATGAGCTTGAAGTCTCAGCACAGCAGCCAGCTACCGTTTTCTCCCTGTTATTACTCAGCAGTAAAGTAATCATAGTTTATTTGCCCAAGCAGAAGCTGCCACTCTGTTTTTACAGCTGCTGTGATTCAGAGTCTCGGAGTCAGGGCCATCATTATTACTTAAATCATAACATTCCCAACATTCCCAACAGCTTCTAGTTAATAGAAAAGATTCTGAGTTGAAAACGATCTACTGCTAACCGATGTTGCTCCACTATTTTCTGCTTTTTTTCTAATAACATTAATAAAAAGATCGGACTGTAGTTACTGTAGTAAGTACTTGTAGATAAAGTAACTTGTTACAGAACTTTATCTGTTTAATTGCCTCTTAACAATCTAGAAATGTTTCATGTCTGCACAAATGCAGAATAAATTTGTAATATTTTCCACAAATAACTATAAAATCTATAATCTTAACAAAGACTCTTTGTCATAATTATATCAGGTCAAACAAGTGTAGTCAGTAGGGGTGGGTTTTTATAATTGATTTATCGATTAAAATCGATTCTGGCTTGGATAACGTGAAATCGATTCATTAAAATCCTGAATCGATTTTTTAATATAAATGTATTTTGCCCGAAATGCCAGAATCTCTGGTGAAATCTCACAAAATTTCAACCACCAAACAGCTAAGACAGTAAATGAGAGCAGGAACACGGATTCTGCACAGAGACGTAAACACACAGCGCAACCCGCAGATCAGAATCAGTGAGATGTGACTTTCTCACAGTCGTGGCTGAAAGCCGACAGCTCGCTGATTCTGATCTGTCGGCGGGTCCGCGCTTTGTGTTCACGCCCTTTATGCACTGATTCTAAAGCTGTTAGTTTGATGTCTCTCCAAACAATATTGACCGAACCAGCAGCAAAAGAAGATCCAAACTACGCTTCACATAAACATCGTCATGGATTCACTCTGACTTTTACTGTTTTGCTTCGACCACGATGCACAGCTCTCTCTCTCTCTCTCTGTACTGTTTTCTTCATTATTCGCTTGCTTGTTAAGCACAAGTCTACCGTTGTTTACAGCGCTGTCGGCTGACCTTTTTTTTTTTTTTTTTTTCGTTTTACATACTTCCGAAAAGAAAACCTAATTTCTGCTGTTCAATACTGAACAAATTTAAACTTTTTAAAATTATGCAAAATGCAAAACGCTTAGCCGTGTCTCTAATAAAACCGCTGTAACATCAGAGGTAATGTTCATATGTTGATTAATGGTTTTCTTTCGTTTTTGATGTACTGCAGAATATTTTTATAAAATCCAGGCCAGGAAAAATCACCTTCATGTGTTTCTGTGTTTTATCTTCAGCTACTTTGACACAAAGGCCTCTGCTGTGATGCTCACACCTTTGATAAAGTCTCACAAGTGTCAGCTTTCTTTTTATAGATACAAAAATATGTTAATGTACTGATCTGAATTATAATATTTCTGACCTTGTGAATCGGAATTGAATCGATTCTAGAAATCAGTGACGATACCCAGCCCTAGTAGTCACTCCCCAGAGGCTCTTTGTGAGGCTCCAAAATACTGAAAGTGTTTGATTATTAATTGGAGTGTAATATCTGAACATGGCTCTGGATCAGGACGGACGTTTCCACGAGAGCAAATGTTCATGGCTTTTTAATTTGTCATTTATTAAAATTATAAATATATATTTTAACTCAAAAGTACAGTTTTTAAATTTAATGTTGCTGAAACAACAAAGTAATAAAAAAAATCTATCTGATCGAGGAATCACTTTATTTCCAAAATAAAAGCTATACTATACGCTTCGTCTGGGCTATATTCTCAGCAGCATATTAAACATATCAGGTCCCCATAAGGAGAATCATGTGCTAACGGCTGTCTAAATGACTCGGGTAAAGTTTGTAGCATGTGTGCTTGTTGTTTTTGTCTGCTTCCACTTGTCTTTGCACTAGGATGATGTCGGAGTAAATGTGCAGTCATATTCGTTGTGTTCCCACTAGTGCTGTCAGCGTTAATCTGAAATGACTTTAACGACACAACACGGCAAATCTCCGTTAACGAGCTACCGCAGATCGCCCCGTGTGTGGGGCTGGACGGCGTCAACACGTTAACGAGCTAACTGCGCTAACGCACTAGTTCCCACCCATGTAATTGAGCATTGCGTGGCACATCCAACATACTGTTTTACTTTTGTCCATGACGCGCTTACCTTCAGGGTCATACGTCACATGAAAACCAAAATAGTTCAGATCTGAATGAGGGTGGGGGAGGTTCAATTTGTCATGTTGCAACGAGCTTAGCTTCTGTCTTGCTAGCTTGCGCTGCGCTCGGTGGATCTGCGCTCGACAGTGCAGCCTAGGCGGAGTAGTCGAACGCAGATCCACTGAGCGCTCAACACAGACAGCATCGTCAGAAGAAAAGTTGATCAAATAAATTAAAAATTTTGTATTGTTCGATACATATGCGTACCGAACCGGAAGCACTGTATCGACGAATGGTTCAATTTCAATACGAGTATCGTTGCACCCCTAATATGTAGGTGTATTCACCTGCTTATCAGCAGGAGTTCAAAGTGACCCTGTTTTTGTAAATTAATGCCAAATTAAAAAAAAAATAAAGTGACCACATTTCATACTAAAGCTTGCATGTATGGGTGTTCCCTTTATAATATCGTGATAAACGCGTCATATTAGCATTACTTAGCCTAACTTTAGAAGCAATGCTATTATAACATAGTATTGCATTTTTATTTTATTTCCATGGACTTGTGAGCAGAGGACCTTCAGTTATCCTAAAAATATCTCATCACAAGCTGCATCTGGGACATGTTGGATCTATTTTTGTTTGCGTAGAGATATTTTTGTCTCTTCAGTTCAAAGGTTGTGGAGATATGTTAATGTTTCAGGAGAGAATGAACTGATCAGCACTCAGAAGAAGGCTGAATTCAGTAATAAAGTTTACACACATGCTTTTGTTGGAAGGAAAAAATGTATTTAATGTTTTCATTACTGCATAAAATGTTGGCCTTGAAATGTTAAGCTTTTAACATTTTTTTATCTTGAGGGTGGAAAATGGAACAAATAATAATAAAGATCCTGCACCAAATTAATGTGTTTGCAATTGTTTTTTTGTTTTTTTTACTTTCAGGTGTTAATTACTGGCACGATCTGTAATATTTTTTTAATGTGAAAGTGCCAGAGTGTCAGTTTAGGTCAGCAGGAGTTGTCCTAAAGTGCTTTAGAGGCGTGTAGTGTACAAAAGCTGTGATCGTGTGCTGCAAACAATGAGACAAATAACCAAAAACCACAAACAAAAATCCTGAAAATTGTTCTTTCTGTCACTGCAGACAGCTGAAGAAGCTGAGCGAGGACAGTCTCACCAAGCAGCCAGAGGAAGTCTTTGATGTCCTGGAGAAGCTGGGTGAAGGGTGAGTCACGTAGCCGTACAGTCTGAGGCTCACCTCGGTCCTGACAGCAGCAAAGTTTCACTTTGCCTGTATTTATGTGTCATCCTGGTCTGTGTTAGTCATCCTGCTCCTCTCCGTATCTCTGTCCTTGTTTCTGCGTCATTTCATCTCTGTTCCTGTCAGACTTCAGGCTCCGCCCTCCTCTGTTGCCTGTAAACATTGCCTCTTCATATCCTGTTTCTCAATGTGCTTCCTGTTCCGAGCGGCTGATTGACTCCTCGCCTGCACGCGTCATAGCTGATTCAGACACTTCTCAATGATCCTGCAATTAATCAAAGTCATTCGGTGCTGCTCGATTTTTGCAATAAAGACGTCTTATTAGTAACACTGGTCTTAATGAAACTATTTTTTTATGCCCGTTATCGTTCATGCTCATATCACAGCTTTTTCTCACTCTTGCTTCATCTGTCAAAGTGAGAAAAACTGTTGGTGGGAAAGTAATGAAATCAATTGAATAGTACACTGATGTTTACTATTGACATCAGTCACTAATCAATGTGTCTGTGAAGTCTTTCCACTGCAGGAACTCGCAGACAGTTTTTGGGCGGCCACACCTTTAAGTGTGGGAACCCCCCGAGGGCTATTTTCAGTGGAGAAAGAGAAGAAGGACCTTTTCTTAGACAGTTACTTGAATTTTGGTTTCCAGCGATTATGAAAACAAAATAATCAGGATAAAAGGTTCACTGTTTCTCTTCATTTTGCTACAACCCTCTCATATTTTTCCAGTGTTAGAAATGAAGCCCACCGCTCTCCTACACAGAGGCGTGCTTTTCACTTGCTGTCTAGTTAATCGCAGTACAAGATGACTGAAAGAAAGAGTTTATCTAAGGAATGAAAAAGTTACAAGGTTTCTGAAGGAAGACCTGTGGAAAGATCGTTAACAGGTGCGTTTGTCTCTAGATCGCTCAGCGTCTTTCACCCTGAGCTCAAAGCTGTATTCCAGTCACCTCAGAGCTGAGTGTGTTCCAGTAATACGGTTGGAAAAGCAGGAAAAAGAGGATTTTTTAAGAGGATAAAGCACAGATGAGCTTCAACCATTTTCCATCCACTGTTGGATTCTTAACTCAGGATTTGTGGGGCTCCTCTGACTTTCCGAGTTGAAAATCCAATTTGAGGGATCGTTCCATTTGAAAAGCCCGACTGGGAACTAGGGCTGCCACGATTAGTCGACTAGTCACGATTACGTCGACTATCAAAATCATCGACGACTGATTTAATAGTCGACGCTTCGTTTGAAGCTTTGTAAGATCACAAAAGACGCAGGAATAAGTAGTAGGATTTAAGAGTGTAATAACAAACTGAGACAGAAGATGGCAGCACTGCATGTACAAGGATGCCAGCTGCCGTTAAACCCCGAAGAAGAAGAAGAAGCTGTGTCCCAGAATTCATAGCGCGGCCCAGCTCAGTTTCCAACAATGGCGGCAGCTAGTTAGTTTTAATATTACTCTTATTATTCTTTCTGGGTCACAAAATAAACGTTGAACATATTTTCAGGCGAGAATGTAGCTGTGTAAACCTCAAATATCTGCTCAGTTTATCAAGACACCACATATTTTCAAAAGCGCTCCGACGTTTTCGGAGACGTCTGTTAGCCACTAGCTCGATAGCTAGCCGGGGGCTAGGCTAACTAGAGCCGTGAGAACACCGGACTCCCGGCAAATCGTTTTCAAACCCACCACCATCTTTCGCTACTCAGGTTAAACATGATATATAAGTCACTTAGATAACTTAAAAATGTTATTGTTTGGCTTTTTTAGTATTTTATTTGTTCCTGAGTAAATCGGTTTGGCTGAGATTAAAGTTATAGTTTTTACACAGCTGAATAAACATCAAGCAGACAACTGATTATCAGAAGTGTGAGATGCTCGAGAATTTACTCCGATGTCCTGTTATATTTTAGATAGCAAGGAGTTTATTAAACTTCACCGAAACAATCTGCAAATTTCATTAAAGTTTAATAAACTATAATCTTGTCTTTATTTTTAGTTAGCACATACCTTAAACACTTAAAGCTGTAAGCTAATGATAGTTATATAAGAGAAGATGCTGCTGGTGCAATAAGCTGTAGGTTTTACATCTAATGGATGATGATCTGATTAGTCGACTAATCCCAGAAATAATCGGTGACTAGTCGACTATCAAAATAATCGTTTGTGGCAGCCCTACTGGGAACTCAGACATTATGACTTATATAAGGCTGCTGTTGCCCACCTGCTGGCCGTCATGCAGGTCCTCCGAGGCACCTGAGCTCACAGCTTCTGTTTTTTTTTACTGCTTTGTGCACCTTCACACATCCTGCTGTAAAGGCCGGCACGGACAGACGAGCGTCCCTTAGACTGAAAAAGAAAAAGGCTTCTCTCCTTTTTCAGTAAATGTAATCTCCTGTTAAAAGGAAGTTTATAAGTTCAGTAACTGTCTGTGTTTAAGTTCATGAATGATTATATTAAATCATGCACAGTGAAATATTGACTAAAATCATTTTAATTCTGTTATAATCGAGCAGCCTCACCAACTCTTGGGTGTGGCTCGATACTGTTTGGTTAAACGTGGAGATAACAACTATCTGCTCATTGATCTCAGTCATTAACAGCCGAAAGAACATGTTAAGCTTCTCTTTGTGTTCCTGCAGGTCTTACGGCTGCGTATTTAAGGCTCATTATAAAGAAACAGGGGAGATCGTAGCCATCAAACAAGTTCCTGTGGAATCCGATCTGCAAGAGATCATCAAGGAGATCTCCATCATGCAGCAGTGTAACAGGTACATGCGTTACTGAACTCGATCCGTGTGCCGTGAAACATAAGAAAAACCCAAAGGCAGTAAGAGCATCACTGGTGTGACTCGGTGTTTTGTGTGGTCAACGTTTTGCCGCTCATCTTTTGCACACGTCCTTCCGCCCTGTAATCACACACGACCTCAAACTGGATTAAAAAAAGTCCCCCGTAAGAGAACCATGGGCGCAGATGTTTGGTTAAATTGCTGAAAAGCAGTGAAGCAGATACTTTTATCTCGAAGCATTTACAGTAAGTGATTTCAGCCTCTGCGGAAACATTTAGAAAGTTTCATTAAGTTTTTCTGGGGGGCTTTCCCATAAGGTGACAGCCCCACCCCCGCACCAACTGACTGTTATAAAATTCTCCAGGGGAAACACATTATTATGGTCTGTTTCTCACTGGGAAGTGTACCAGACCTGCAGAGTCTGTGATATAAAAGTGTTTGCTGAGGTTTTTCATTCATTGCTGCAGCAGCTATAACAGCTATAGCAGCAGTTCCAGAGTGTTCTTCAAACGTGAGCGACACTTTCACTTTGACTCACAAACCTCCTCAGGGCCTGGGGATGCTGTACTACAACACTCTGTCTGCTGATCTGCACATAATACAAAATATCACTGAACTATTGGCACTGTCTCGAGCTTTCAGAATAATAAATAAACACTTCTGTTTGGAATAAAATAAATACAAATTAGGTTTGCGAATAAAATAAACTTTTAAATTATTGCAGAGTGTCCATATTGTTAACAAACAAAATAATTATTATTATATAAATAATAAAATGTAAAAAATTATAAAATAAATAATAAATAAAATAATAATTGGCCCCCTAGTGGCCAATCTAACAAACTACAACAGAAATGACAAGCCACCCTCTGATTAATGAAATAAGTTGGTATCGGTTCATGGTATCGGTTAACTTTTACGAGTATGAGTACACACACATTTTACAGTATCGGCCCCGATACCAGTATCAGTATCGGTATCGGTGCATCCCTAATTACAATATTTCATCAACCTCAGAGATTCTGTGGTAGTTTTAGTCCGTTGTGAGTTAGCACAAAACTAAACACTTTGAAACAATAATAACTAAACTTGAACAAACACTCTGAAACTAACCACAGATGTCTGTAAATTCACTTCACCCCTGTGTGATTGCACCACAACTCAGACGTGAGCTGGCAGTTTCATAAGGTCACATAAGGTCTCCTGCTAATGTTGAGCTCAACTTTAGGAAATAAGTTTCATCAGGGAGAGAATCGTAGCCTGACTGAGCATAAAAGCAACACATTGAATCTCAGACATCCTGAAATAAATGGATGAATGTGGTCTGACTCACCGATGTCCTTGTGTTCAGTCCCCACGTGGTGCGCTACTACGGCAGCTACTTCAAAAACACAGACCTGTGGATCGTCATGGAATATTGTGGCGCTGGGTCCGTCTCTGATATCATCCGAATACGTAACAAGACGGTAATGTAACACCCAGACACACACACTCACATGTAGTTTGCATGGAGCACAGCGTGTGTGTAAGGCTTCTGCACGACTTCAAGGTTTTCGATAAATGAATGTTAGTCTGATGCATCTCTACAGATTCAGTTTAAGAATATTTAGATGTGCCTCCTCCACATCAGTGCTACGTCTTGTTTGAACATTGCTTTGCATACATGAATCTAATTAATGTTATTTGCGTTTGCCTTGTAGCTCAAAGAAGAGGAGATAGCCACCATCCTTCAGTCCACTCTGAAAGGTCTGGAGTATCTTCACTTCATGAGGAAGATCCACAGAGACATCAAAGCAGGCAACATCCTGCTGAACACGGAGGGTCAGGCCAAACTGGCCGACTTTGGAGTTGCTGGACAGCTCACAGTAAGAGAAAACAATCTGCTACTGTAAATGAATATGATGTGTGTTTGATGTGTTTTAAATGTTTTGTTATATCTGGTTTAATATAGAAAGAAAACACAATTAAACACCAGTAGTTGAATAAAGATGCTATCTGCCCTTTGAATGTTGTAGAAGCTTTAACCTTCTATGCTTTACTTTATGTTGTTTTCTCTCCATCCTTCCTCAGGACACGATGGCGAAACGAAACACTGTCATCGGCACGCCGTTCTGGATGGCTCCAGAAGTCATACAGGAGATCGGATATAACTGTGTGGCAGATATCTGGTCTCTGGGAATTACAGCTATAGAAATGGCTGAGGGCAAGCCACCCTACGCGGACATACACCCAATGAGGGTATGGATCATGTTATAGTCCACTGTAGAAAGTAGGGGTGGAGCCGAACCCGGTATTCGGAAAGGCACAAATAACGTGTTTTTTACGAATACTTATTTTGAACAAATACTTGAAAAAATATTTGTATTTGGGAACAAGAAAAACTTTATATCAAAAAGCTGAGTTCCCTTATGAGACCGCAGTGCGTGACCGGATGAGTGAGTGGAAGAGGTGACTGACAGAGAGGCTCGGCTCAGTGAAAAAAGGTTGAACTGCATCACTAATTTTGTTGAATATATTTCTTTGCACCTTAACTGGGTTCCTGAGGCTGTTTATAACTTTTGCGAAGATCGAGAGATTATTCCATTACGCTGCATTACTGACGACTGCAGTCAGTGCTGTCAATGGTAACTTTAACTCATGTTCGCTCTGTTTACTAGGGGTGCAACGATACTCGTATCGATGTTGAACCGTTCGATACAGTGCTTTCGGTTCGGTACGCATATGTATCGAGCAATACAAAATTTTTAATTTATTTTATCAACTTTCCTTCTGACGATGCTGTCTGTGTTGAGCGCTCAGTGGATCTGCGCTCGACAGTGCAGCCTAGGCGGAGTAGTCGAACGCAGATCCACTGAGCGCAGGGCAAGCTAGCAAGACGGAAGCTAAGCTCTCGTTGCAACATGGCAAATTGAACCTCCCCCACCCTCATTCAGATCTGGCGTTTGGAACTATTTTGGTTTTCATGTGAAGTATGACCCTGAAGGTAAGCGCGTCATGGACTAAAGTAAAACAGTGTGTTGGATGTGCCAGCAATGCTCAATTACATTGGTGGGAACTAGTGCGTTAGCGCAGTTAGCTCGTTAACGTGTTGACGCTGTCCAGCCCCACGGGGCGATCTGCGGTAGCTCGTTAACAGAGATGTGCCGTGTTGTGGCGTTAACGTCATTTCAGATTAACGCTGACAGCACTAGTGGGAACACAACGAATATGACTGCACATTTACTCCGACATCATCTTAGTGCAAAGACAAGTGGAAGCAGACAAAAACAACAAGCACACATGCTACAAACTTTACCCGAGTCATTTAGACAGCCGTTAGCACATGATTCTCCTTATGGGGACCTGATATGTTTAATATGCTGCTGAGAATATAGCCCAGAAGAAGCGTATAGTAGAGCTTTTATTTTGGAAAGAGACATTTCTCTGTAATAAACTCTCTTTTCCAAAGATGAGTGATTTCTCCATCAGATAGATTTATTTTTTTATTACTTTGTTGTTTCAGCAACATTCAATTTAAAAACTGTACTTTTGAGTTAAAATATATATTTATAATTTTAATAAATGACAAATTAAAAAGGCATGAACATTTTTTTGTATCGAATAAATATCGAACCGTGACACCAAAGCATCGAACCGAACCGAACTGTGAATTTTGTGTATCGTTGCACCCCTACTGTTTACGTAGCTCTGTTAGCTCGGTCATTTAAAAATAGGCTGTTGACAGAGTAACATTAAAGTTTGGTTTAAAAGGTTAAAACAATGCTTGTGTAGTTGTGTCAAATTGTATGCACTTGTGGGAGTTATATGATACGTTTAAGTTCCTCTGTCTTTTGCAGACAGCAAGATGTAGACTATACCTAATTAACGTTAGCATAGCTTCCCGTCACGCATGAACTTAGCTGAAACTCCCCACATGGATTTGGGCAACAAAATAGAAAAGAGTGTTGCTGCTGCTGAGCCACCTCTTGGTCCTCCACCAGCCAAAACAACTTGATCAAGTTCTGTGTGGAAGCATTCAGTCAGTGCTGCAGATGAAACCAAAGTGATATGTAATGAGTGCAAAAGTCAAATCAGCAGAGGCACACATATCAAACATCTGTCAACATCTGTTATGCGTAATCACATGCACTTAAAGCATCCTCTCCTGGTACTGTCTGCCAACCACAAGCACCGATTCATCATCACAGCCATGTTCTGCCCCCGCAAGTCAGTTTCGCTGTCTGTTCAGTCTCCTCCAACAGGACGGGTGGTGGTGGGTTCATAATGGTCATAATGGTATTTTATCAGTTGTTGGTTTGACCACTGATGAGGTAATGGCTGTTATGTTATTTTCTTGTTACATGTTCATTGCTGGATTTATGGAAAAACATCAGCTAATATTGCATATCCATAATGATTATAAAGGATATAATTAAAGAATACTTGCACTATTACTTCAATTAAAAGTGTAACGCAAAAAAAATGTTTTTTTACGCTATTTTGAATTTTACTCGAATACAAATACAAGTACAAATACTTTCCCCATCAACAGATACAAATACCAGCTGCTTTCTACATCTCTAGTAGAAAACAGTGCAAGTGTGTTTGCACTGTGTGTGTAAGCCCAAAAAATGTTAGTATGTAAATAATAACAGCTGTGTGTGTGTGTAAGAGAAGACAAAGAGTGACATGAATTACTGTATTTAGCTGAACAGTGATGATTAGCTGGTTTTGCCTTCACTGTGCTGAACTGTTTCCTCTTCCAGGCCATCTTCATGATTCCCACAAACCCTCCCCCAACCTTTCGGAACCCGGATCTGTGGTCTCCGGGCTTCCGGGACTTTGTCAGCCAGTGTTTAGTGAAGAACCCAGAAAACAGAGCGACGGCCACACAGCTGTTACAGGTGACGAAACAATCCTGTAACTGATAACAGATCGAGTGTCGTGGATGACCGTGTGATCAGAAAACATTCAAACCTTTAGATATCTTTAAATTAGATTTTTAATTATTAAAGCAACGCTATGTAAATGAGGTAATAACTATTAAACAATTTTGTGCTCATTTTTAATTTATTATTTTTATTTCTGTTTTATTGTGTGACCTGCTCTTTAACTTTTTCAAATCAAATGTATTTTTATTTTTAATTCTTTAATTTTTTCAATTTGACTTTTGAATTTATTTAATTTTTTTACATTAATGAGCTTTAATTTTTTTTGATATTGTCTTTTAGTGAACAGCTTCACTTAACCATTCATTTTATTTTGTTTTGTTGCTGGCTGGAATTTCAGTTTAATATATCCTATTACAGTAGTATTTTTTACATAATAGTAGTATTTGCTGTAATATTTGCTATTGTGGTCATGCTTTAGCTTTCATGGATCAATTCTAATTGTAACTAATGTCAAAACCCATAAACGTTTGGTTTGAGCGTTACGTGTCTTTCTCCTCTACAGCATCCGTTTATTAAATCGGCTAAGCCCAATTCCATCCTCAGAGCTTTGATCACGGACGCCATGGAGATCAAACTGAAGAGACAGGAGGAAGAACAAAGAGAGCAGGATGCAGATGACGATGAGAATTCGGTACAGACTTGAAGAGTCACAGATTATCTCCATCAGCCCTTAAATATCAATAGGATAGCATTTACAGCTTTTAAGTTACTGCAACTAAAGAAGGCGTAAACTTACAAGTGTTTTTGTATTTGACGAGCTTTTGATTTCTGACTTTCCAAAGCTAAACACAGACTCATATTTATAAACATGTCCTTTCTGGATGTCGTAACTGCCGTTGGAGAGCATTAAATCACGCTGCCCTCTGCCTCTGTGTTTCAGGATGAAGATGAGGTTGACCAGGGGACGATGGTTCGGGCAGGCACGGGTGACTCAGGAACCATCCGGGCTGCCGGTTCTTTAGGAAGTTCTCTTGGAAGCACCGCAGGAACAATGATTGAACATGATGACACGGGAACCTTGCAGTCACAGCTGGGCACCATGGTCATCAACTCTAATGATGACGAGGACGATGATGATGACGAAGATGCTGGCACTATGAAAAGTAAGTCCCTCTAAACACATGAAATACGCGTTGAAGTCATCGATGAGGGCTGCAAAATCAACTAAGTTCTGGCCTCTGATCGTAATCAAAGTTAACTTTATACAAAGTGTAGTAGTAGTAGTATAGTAGTAGTATAATAGTAGTAGTGTAATAGTAGTAGTATTAGTAGTAGTATTAGTAGTATAGTAGTAGTATTAGTAGTATAGTAGTAGTAGTATTAGTAGTATAGTAGTAGTAGTAGTAGTAGTATAATAGTAGTATAATAGTAGTAGTAGTAGTATAATAGTAGTATAATAGTAGTAGTAGTAGTATAATAGTAGTATAATAGTAGTAGTAGTAGTATAATAATAGTAGTATAATAGTAGTCGTAGTAGTAGTATAATAATAGTAGTATAATAGTAGTAGTAGTAGTAGTATAATAATAGTAGTATAATAGTAGTAGTAGTATAATAATAGTAGTAGTAGTAGTAGTAGTATAGTAGTAGTATAGTAGTAGTAGTATAATAATAGTAGTATAAGTAGTATAATAGTAGTATTAGTAGTATAATAGTAGTAGTAGTAGTAGTATAATAGTAGTAGTATAATAGTAGTAGTATAGTAGTAGTATAGTAGTAGTATAATAGTAGTAGTAGTATAATAGTAGTAGTAGTAGTATTAGTAGTATAATAGTAGTAGTAGTAGTATAATAGTAGTAGTGTAATAGTAGTAGTATAGTAGTAGTATAATAGTAGTAGTAGTATAATAGTAGTAGTAGTAGTATTAGTAGTAGTAGTATAATAGTAGTAGTGTAATAGTAGTAGTATAGTAGTAGTATAATAGTAGTAGTATTAGTAGTATAATAGTAGTAGTAGTAGTAGTAGTATAATAGTAGTAGTATAATAGTAGTAGTAGTAGTATAATAGTAGTAGTGTAATAGTAGTAGTATTAGTAGTATAGTAGTAGTATTAGTAGTATAATAGTAGTATTAGTAGTATAATAGTAGTAGTAGTAGTAGTATAATAATAGTAGTATAATAATAGTAGTATTAGTAGTATAATAGTAGTAGTAGTAGTATAATAGTAGTAGTATAATAGTAGTAGTAGTAGTATAATAGTAGTAGTAGTAGTAGTATAATAGTAGTAGTGTAATAGTAGTAGTATTAGTAGTATAGTAGTAGTATTAGTAGTATAGTAGTAGTAGTAGAAGTATAATAATAGTAGTATAATAGTAGTAGTAGAAGTATAATAATAGTAGTATAATAATAGTAGTAGTAGTGTAGTAGTATAATAATAGTAGTAGTAGTAGGAGTAGTAGTATAATAGTAGTAGTGTTGCTTCTCTGTGATCTTTGGCTTTGTATCGAGGGGCTGTTGTCTCGCTGGTCGTCTCGCTGCAGAATGAATTAGAGATTAGTCGAGCACTTCTCAGAGCTGAAATCTAAATATTTAAAGTGTTTGCTCTGCTCTGTACACCTCAGTGTGTTTTTAGCCACAGTGAAATGTGCTCGTACATTTGTGGAGCTGTGCCTGATAAATGCAGTGATAAATTAGCTCTCAGTTTACTGGAAAACATGTAAGAGGAACCAAATGATGACGTGCTTTGGCATTATTTTTAAACAGACAGGATCAGTGTCACGTCATCCCTCTCTTTTATGCACTCAGGGTTAGAATAAGAAGATCGAGACATTCAGAACCGTGTTACATGCACTGTGTGATATTCTGCCTCTGTGACAGGCCAGCGGGATTATGACAGAGAATTGAGTGAGCTGAACTATGTGTGCAAACAAAACCGAAATAAAAACAGAGATTTTAATGGCCACTTACAAAACTAAAGAAAACAAGCCTGAGTTTTGGTGCATGTTTACTGACACTCTGATATCTATCAGACAAATACCACACATTATAACTGAACCAACAATGAAACTAATAATGCCTTCATGTATATGCATTGTTCTGCAGAACATGCAAAATGCTTGAAATTGAAACAAAACAATTCAAAGGCTGCAATGACTGCAGGTTAATCGGTGCAACACAGTCATTTTTTAGCCATCATATCCAAAGATACAGCTGTAGTGTTTAATTTGTCCACGAGGGGGCAGACTGTGCCCGAGCTGTGAGCCGACAGGTTCACTGTGTTGTGTGTGTTGGTGTTACTGAGGATGTTTCCTCCAGAGGCTTGAACTCTCGTACCACAGTGACTTTCCTCCTAATTCTGGGTGTGTGTGTTGATTCCTAAATTACAAGCACGAACTTGCTGCTGGTGAACTCGGGCAGGATGCGTGTCAGCAGAGTTTGTTCCATGTTTGATTTATACATCACAGTGTGTGTGATGTCAGCGGCAGTGATGTCCTGAACACTAACACTTTGTATGGTCACGTGTGATTCTGGGTAATGTAGTTCTGCTTTATTTCGTGTCTTTTTATATAACCTGTGAAAATATATGAGAGACACGTGGCACTCAGATAACCACGAGTAGAAGTAGAAGAATTATGTAGCGCGATTCTTGGCAGTTGGCCCACCTCTGCATCCAGAGAGCCAATCAACAGCCAGTTGTGTGGCTGCAGGAGAGGTTTTATTACAGCTTCAGCTGTGTGGTGGCAGATATATCTATTGTTTTATTGAGCCAGTCAATGTAGGTAAATGTATTTATATTTTATTCCCGGCAATCTATTCAGAATATTCATTAGCTTCCTGTTTGTGCAGTCCTCTGGTGGGAGGAGGCATGGACATTAATCATGTGGATGCTCTGGATTGATCTGTTTAGGCGAAATTATGTGAAGCGGCATGTTTAATAAATGTGTAACTTTTAGGGGAAAATCACAAATTTTTCTCTTCTTCTCGTCTGATTTGACGGCTGTTTCTGTTTGTTTTTGTTTCAGTTACCTTTGAATAAACCTTAAGCCATTCAAGCATTGCCTGTGCGCTCCCCCAAAAGCTTTGCTGTAACCTTTATTAACTAACCTGAGGGACCAGACTCAGTTCACCTGAGAGAAACAAAAGCAGAGGGCAAAGAGTTAGAACAAAAAGATGAATAAGATCAGACCTGCTGGAGTGTCTTTCAGGGATGTGTTGGTGCTGCGTCGGTCTGTTGGCGTCTGTCGACTGTGTGGGAGCTGAAGCGTTGGCTGTATTTGGCGCTTTGGAACAGATTCTCAATAAGAGTTGGACTGAGTTGATGAGTGCTGGCGGTCTGTGGGCGTGTTTTATGTTTGTTTTTATACGCAAAGAATTAACCCAATGAGACACTGAGCACGCTGACGCTCGACGTGTGCGTGAGTGTATATTTGCTTTAGCTCTGCGTGACTCCAGTAATGTGCAGCCAGAATACGCTCTGATGAAAATAAAGCTACTGTGGAAGTTCGTGGGCAAATATCACAACTCCTACACTTCATCTAATGAGAGTTACTTTCAAACCAGGGGAGCCACATTTACTACCACTGACACAAACTGGCAGCATTCAGGTGCTCACTGGACCAGTTTGTAATTCTCCAGCGCCCTGATCTGAGTAATCTGGAACCATCTGTGGAGAAATGTTTAGATTCAGATATACTCACATGAGCGACATACAACCCAAAGGCCAAAGCGAGTCTGTGAGCCATCTCAGTCCAGACTCTGACCTCCTACAACAGGAAAAGAAATAAAAGGCAGTGTAATGTTGATGGATCTCAGGTTAAATGACTTGAATAGTTTTTATTTTTTGCATTTCACTGCTCTATAAAAGCCCAAACTCACTTACAGCAACTCATCTCTATCATCTCAGCTCGTGTCAAGAGCAAAGACGACTACCAAATTAACATTATCTGTTTGCAAGAGGTAAATGTGTGCAGTCGTGTCACAACAAGGAGGTCTTTGGTTTGAATCCCCCGGCCTGCCGTGGGCCTGTATACCTGCATGGGGACTCTGACTTCCCCCCACTGTCATGCATGTTGGTGTTTCTAAATTGTCCATAGGTGTGAATGAAATTGGCCTCCAGGTGGAAGAAAATGGATGGACGAATAAAAGCGAGGGGCTGTTTGTGCAGAGAATTTAACTGACGTTCAAAAGGGAAATAGATTTTTACTGCTGGTATTTTTGCACAAGCTTCTCATGAAACTGGAACTGCTCTGACTGCCAACCACACGTAATTACAGAAATAAACTGTCTATATTTGACCCACACAGTAACTGCATGGTTGGCTGTTTCATCATAAACAACGCTGTCCACCACATGCTGTTTACTATGACTCCAGAAGTCGACTTCCAGGTGTAATTTGAATTATTTTGAGGGCTTAACTGTTGAAGACTTAGTAGGGCTGTGTGATATGACCAAAATCTCATATCCCGATATAAGACATCTATCGTCCCGATAACGATATAAATCACAAAAATGTAACATTTTCTGTAAATTCTGTGAATCTCGGGAAGCTCGACTTGCGTGAAGTGTTTCCAGCTGCGCGTCATGTAGCTGGAGTCGAGTGTTTTAACCGATGCATGAAACGATACATTTTTAGACATAAGTTGTAACGGCGCCGTTTTCTTTGGAGTATTTATTACGGGGAAAAGCCTGTTCTAACGTTTGAGTCTAAGGTTTATTTTTTAGCACCTGGCGGCTCTTTTTTACTTCTCATCCGTAAATAATCTGCTCTTTCACGTGATTCAGTTTATTTTGAAAAGTCTCAACAGGATCTTGAGCTTTATTGTGAAAGGTTTATGTGGAACATAAACAAGTGGACACGCGATGCTGTTACCGTCGTTGTTGCTAACCACAACACATAACAGGCACTTGTCCATCTGTAGTGTGGTTATATTAAATATAATAGAAAGAGAGAACTTTAATAAATTAATATAGCCACTACAGTGACCATCAAAACGGTGAAAAAATATTGCCGTAAACAGTTTATTTTGCGACACCACGAAACAAACGATAGCGTAAAATGAAACGATAGACGTTTTTATATCGTCATCAGATATATATCGTTATATCGAACAGCCCTAAGACTTAGAGTAACAGGCTTTATTGGACTGACACACTGATGCTCACAGTCACTGTTAATGCGAGACACCACACATATGAGACCTCATGAGCACAGAAGACGTGAACACGCAGTCGTCCTGCAGACGTACAGACGTACACTACCACAACGCCACTGTGAATTTATTGAGTCTCCATCACACATGCTCATAACCACACACACACACACACACACACACACACACACACTCAAAGTCTCCGGTCAGACGTCCTGATATCAGGTTAGCATGGATCTCCACAGGCAGCGGTTTAAACTGCATTAACACTGGAACATTTCGAATTCATAATTACATTACAACTCCAGTGTCCTTCAGTTGTGTGTTTGTGTGTGTGTGCGCGCGAGATGTGTGCGGGTGTCTGTGTGTGTCCCAAACTAATGACTGTGGTCTGATGCTGAAGGGACCCTGACGATCAAGATGAGATATTAGATCAGTTATTGATCCTCCCTAATGCTACTGAAAAATAAAAGGAATTTTAATTTGCAGCAATTAGCCCTTAACTGTGTCTGACTAGAATCCGGATTAGAAATTCATCTCCTGAAAACTGGACGGGACAGAAAACCTCGTAGAGCTTCAGCCAGATCTACATTTAAATGGATAAACGGGTAGAAATATTGCAATTTTTACGATCTAACTGGACAAAATGTGACCCAGAAGAGGATTTTGGTGGACCAAGGTCACACAAATTGTATAATATTGAGATAAAATGATAAAGCCAAAGGTGAGATTCACCGAGCCGTTTTATTGTCCTGCAGAGACACTTTTCTGTCCATTATTCACACAGTAACTGAGGAGCAGGAGACGACGTTATTTCAGAGGAGATTGTGTTTCAGATGTGATCAGATACTGAGTTAGTGCATTAATCCCTGGCACTCATCTTGTAAGTGGTGATTATGGACACATCTGTACTAGAGATGGCACGATACCACTTTTTTATGTCCGATACCAACATCATAAATTTGGATATCTGCCGATACCGATATGAATCCGATATAGTGTTTTTTTTAATCAATAAAACGTTTTTTTAATATCTTGCTGCTTTTTGTATAACTTTATACTCAAGTTTAAATAAATAACAACACTAAAGCTATTCTGTTAAACCTGTATGTAAAAAATACACTGCGCCCAAAATATTTCATAGTTCAGCAACACTGATCAATCTAATAAACTTAAACCTGCTCCATCCTCCCTATTCTGGTATTTTAAAGAGTACTTAGTGTAAATATTAAGCAACCTAACTAATAGGGTTGCAAACTCCCAGCAAAAAAAAAATAGAGAACCACCCTCCAGCTCATGATGCTTAATCGATGTAATCAAATTTAATTTGATGCAGGGGGAAAAAAATGCACAGAAATAAATTATTTTTCAAGAATAATTAAATAGATTCAACATCTTTCTTCAACAGAACTGCAGACTGCACAGATGGTATCTTCCCAAAGGAAAAAGTACTACAGCTTACTAGGGTATATTAGACTTAACAGTTACTATATACAGTAATGGACTTCTATACATTTTACATCAGATTAAAACTTTGGGTCTAAGAGTCAGATAATTATTTATTAAAAGCTCGACATTTTAAATGAGAATAAGAAAGAAAAGTATGTCTTTGTGCCCCCTTTTCCCTGTTCATGCCCTATCGGCCCCCCTGGCTAAACTTTGCTAGATCCGCCCCTGCACAGTTACCAGCCGTCAGCTGCGTAGAAAAAGATCCTGGTGTAGAAAGTAATATTAAATAAATTCTAACAACAGCTTATCAAGCTTAAATGTGCAGCTGGTTTCCTCTTTCTGGTGCAAAGTGGGCCAAAAACTAAGAAGAGAGACGGACTTGCGACAGAAAAGCCGATCAGCTGATCATTGATCAGTTTCATGATTGAAGTAGCAGCAGGAGAGAGAGAGAGAGAGAGAGGCAGTCGCTCCATATATCGGTTGTTAAGCTTAACGCTGGAATGCTTTACAAACATTCAGAGATGAACTTACACACTTGCTTTACTTCTCTCTGGGAAAACTTCCTCAGAGACGAAATGCTGGTTTGCTAGCAAGGCTACAAATACACACAGCCTCTCTATCACGTGATGCATACTGCTGCAACGTGCTGCGGTTATGAGCCGAGTTACGCCGTGTCGCAAGTTTTGTGAGGTGCTTTTTTGATATTTAATGGATCGGATTACATTTTTTATTTCTCGCCGATATCCAATCCAGTAATTTGAGTCAGTCTCGGACCGATACCGATACGTAATATCGGATCGGTCCATCTCTAATCTCTACACATAAAACCTCCCTGTTTTAGGAGCTCTTTGCAGGACCATCGATATTCGAGGTAGATTTAGTTGACAGACATTTCAATAAATTCCTCCCAAGTCTGCTCTACAGTACAGGCAGAGATGATGTTGACTTTAAATTAGCAGGTTGGAGGAGGCGTGCAAGTGCAACGCATTTATTGCAACTAATATTCTGACCACAGGCTCTGATTTTATGTCAGAAAGTCACCTTAATCTCCTTTGATATTTCTCAATGAGACAAGTATGAAGCTATAAAGATGTAGTCTGTGCTCTTTGACCATAATGCAGGGACACAAAATGGGAACATGTGAGAATTCTGACATTGGTCTCTTTCCCTCTGTCTCTCATGCAAACATGCAGAGTGTCTGGCAGTGTGATCCGAGACCGATTCAGGCTTTCCATTTGTCGTCTGAAGTGGATGTAGTCTGCGCCATTCAATTATTTAAATAGAGTTTTCTAACTCTGAGCTGTGACAGTGTTCTCTAATGTCTCTAACATTTTCTAATATAGCAACTCACAGCCATCGCACAGTAAACTCTGTACTCTTAAGTAGGGCAGTGCATTTTCCTCCACCTTTACGGATCCTCGTTAAAAAGACAGAAGAGCTTTTTAAACCTGCTCATCTCTCACAGCTCTTTATGTTATTAAAGTTTAATTTTGTTGTGGAAAGTTGTAGAACGCACTTCCTTGGCTTTAAATTGAAACTGTATTTTCCTAAACTTGTAGGTTAAAGACTGCAGCCTTTGCTGTTAATTCTAATGATCCAACACCGCAAAACATGGATATATGTGACATATGTCCATACGGATCGCCGGCTACGCCAGCAGAAGGTGTTTGTGATGCTGGTTTCTTCTCCTAAACAAAAGCTTCTGTTAACTGTTGTGCATGCTCAGACTTGATGGCATGAAACTGTAGAAAAGCATATTGTCTGTAGGCTGATATGAATTTCATATGGATGGAGTAGGAAAACAGTATTTGAGTAATGAGCTTTTGGTGATCGCTCTGACCTTTATCAGTCCCCGTAATCATCATCCATTTGCACAACCCTAATGTGACATGTTTTAGATATGGAAAAAGTTTCAAACTTGAGCATAAACTTGTCTGAGGTTATTAACCCTTTAAGACCTACCATAGAACCAAGTCCGCCAGAGCTTATATTATATTTTTACATGCTGTGGAGCCATTTTTGGGAGCATTTCAAGTTGCTATACATCAATACAACCATTACAGCCTAAATTGTAATAATATGTCTGCATTAAGTGCATAGTAATTACATAAATTGCAACAAAGTGCAATAAACTACAAAAAAATTGAAAATCGTTTTTGTTTTTTTAACATATATTTCTAGTTAGAGAAATTTAAGAGGCTTATCCCTCAAAACTGTAAATACAAAAAAGTTGCACAAAATAGTTTCCCACCACAGGAAATTTATTTTGAGTGTCTTCATAGTTTTATTTTTGAAATACACCAATTTTTATATACTGCAGGAAAAACAAAAAATATTATAGTGCAAATTTGCAAAAAAGCAGCATATGCATCAAAATAAACTATTTCCAGCAGTGCAATATGAGTCCTAAGCATCCCAGAAACCACACAGAAAGTCATAAAGTCAAACATAACTTTTAAAAACACCAGTATAGGCTCATGAGGCCCTGATGGTAAAAAACTACATTTCTGCAAAATGACGTCACTTCCGGTTTCGGGCAGGTCATGGCGGACATGCGATAGTTCATGCTGATGGACGTAGGAAGTGTTATGAACAGCTGATCGGATCAACAAAGCGTGTTTCTGGAATATTATGTTTTTGTTGCTGCAAGCGCTTTTTATGCAGTTTTTGCAAAGCTATATGTGGAAGGAAACTGTGACCGAGGACAAGCTGATGGCATAAGATGTAAGTACAACTCCTCCAGTTTCATATGCAAAAAAAATTACTGCGCTAGCTCACGTGGTTGCAGAGCTACCGGGATTTAAAAATAGTTACGCAAAACGGAGCGTGCTGCTCTGATCGGTTTTAAAGGGTTAAGTTTACTGGTTCTGAACAGGCGGGTCACTCCCCCAAAGAAAAGGGACACAGGCAGACAGAACTCCCAAGTCATTGGAGACAAAAAACAGAAAAGCTGAGAGTAGTTACAGTAAGCCACAGAGCCTAATTCTATTCCAATGTTGAATTGTGACCTGGTGCCTTCTTGTAATTTTCTTTATATACAAGTAAGCAGATTTAGAAAAGGAACTTTGGGTTGTCTGTGAAGGTTCTCAGTCATCCAGATCATCGTAGTCTAAGGAGCTTGGAAAGAAAAGCGTCTGGACTTCTTTAAGTTTCTTGAAGACGTTTCATCCGAGAAGTTTCTTCAGTACTGAGAGCGTCTGGTGGAGAGTCCCAGATTGGGAGTGTCCCCAATAGGGTCATGGACCCCCTATTGATCCTCTACTTAACGAGTCACTCTCAGCCAAGGTTTTGGGTGAACCCATAGTGAGACCTTGCCACACCCTGTTATCTGATTTACTGAGATCAAACGGCCCAGGATGAGCAATAGACCATTGTTTGTTTGTTTTTAAATGCATAGAATCCAGGAAATAAAGTTGCTTAAAATAACCAAATTTTTTACTTTAAACCGTTAAACTTATACAAAGTTCTACAAAAATAAAAAGCAGGCCACTATTTATACTTTTTAATTCAAAGTAAACGCCACCACGTCGACTTCCTGCAGTGATGCGACTGCAGTGATGATGTAATTGGTCAGAAAAGACCCAGCAGACAGTAAAGCAGATCAGTGGCAGAGCAGGGAGGACAGAATAATGGGCTTGTCAGTGGGTGACAAACGGTAATGGCAGAATGCTTTTCTTCTACTCTTTTATTTTTGTCTTTTTGGTACAGGCCTCATCAGCTGAGGGCAGTCAGGCTGCCTCTCCAAGCCGCTCAGTGTCTGTGCAGCAGTTAGATTTAACGTCTCAATCGGCTGCTCAATTGGTATGAAATATTCTGGTGGCTGTTGCTTCCAGTAAAGGGAAAAAAGAGATCAGAGTGTCCCCATTTTTCCCCCCCGCTGCAGTCTACAGCATCTGCTGCCAGAAAGTAGAAAATAAATGGAAGATCTAAATGTCACAAGAATCTTTTCATTAAAGGTGATGGACGTGTGGAGTCTGGGTGCGGCGGCTCTGGTCAAATTAATTACTCACAAAGCCAGTCATGACTTTTGCTGTCGCTCAGCTCTCGTTATAAGTTTCCTGTGTCTGCTGAACAAACAAATATGAGAGAAAATTGACTTGCAGGCTGAGAAAGATCAAATAAAAGAATTCATTAACTTTTATCTCTACATTATGCATAAACTTTATATTTTACTGTTGTTTCAACTGTTAACAAAATTCTTTTCCAAATATGGGATAATTAAAGTAAATCTTCTTGTTTTGCTGCCAGTGTCGTCATCAGTTTAATCAATTATTGATGTTTCTCTCAGCCATTTAAAAGGCTGTGATGTGGATCACAGTGTGGGTCAGGTTAGGTGCGAGTATCTCCTCAAAAAAGTGGTTTAGTTAAAGTGTAAGGGTAATGGGTGTTATAAAACATTCAAACATGGACAGCTGCATAAAAGATGGACCACAGATCAAGTGTGATTTTTGTTTTTCTCGTCTCCGGCTGCAGTTTTGAAAGTGAAAAATCGTGTTTGAAAACCTCACATTTAAATACTGGCAGTCTAACACTCGTCATGTCTTTGTGGTTTTTCGGGAGTTTGCTGTTTTAAGCTTAAGTTGAGTGAGCGTTTGAATGGAATTACACATCTGAGAGATAACCTGAAGGAGTTTGGGAAAACAGACTTTTCCTAACACAGTAACTGGGAATGTGTTGATGCATTCTCAATCATCCAGGAAAGTAAATCTCCAAAAAGTTGATTCTGTTCATCTGGACGTAGCGTTTTGTGGCAGAAACGTTTTGTCACTCATCCAAGTGACTTCTTCAGTGGACGTTTCTCCCACAAAACGCTACGTCCAGATGAACAGAATCAACTTTTTGGAGAGTAACTGGGAATTAGGGCTGTTTGATATAACGATATATATCTGATGACGATATAAAAACATCTATCGTTTCATTTCACGCTATCGTTTGTTTCGTGGTGTCGCAAAATAAACTGTTTACGGCAACATTTTTTCATCGTTTTGATGGTCACTGTAGTGGTTATATTAATTTCTTAAAGTTCTCTCTTTCTCTTATATTTAATATAACCACACTACAGACGGACAAGTGCTTGTTTTATGCGTTGTCGTTAGCAACAACGACGGTAAAACCACGGCGTGTCCGCTTGTTTATTTTCCACATAAATCTTTCACAATAAAGCTCAAGATCCTGTTGAGACTTTTCAAAATAAACTGAATCACGTGAAAGATGCAGAGAATTTACAGATGAGAAGCAAAAAGAGCCGCCAGGTGCTAAAAAAATAAACTTTAGACTCAAACGTTAGAACAGGCTTTTCCCCGCAGCACGCCGTGTAATAAATACTCACAAAGAAAACGGCGGCTGTTACAACATGTCTAAAAATGTATCGTTTCATGCATCAGTTAAAACACTCGACTCCAGCTACATGACGCCCAGCTGGAAACACTTCACGCAAGACAAGCTGCCCGAGATTCACAGAATTGACAGAAAATGTTACATTTTTGTGATTTATATCGTTATCGGACGTCTTAATATCAGCATATGAGATTTTGGTCATATCGCACAGCCCTACTGGGAATAATCTTTTTGTTTACTTACAATAAAGATCGTCATCTTTTAGTAATTGCAGAGGCATTTCTCCCCCCGTCACCTTGTAAATGAGACATATTACCATAAACATGCAATAAGAGTGGCCAGCCAGTGAGCCAGGTGGTATGGAAACACCTGACAGGAAGGTCCAGGTGTAGCTTTACAGCAGCGACTGAACTTTCAGAGTAAGAGCTGAGATTGTCCACTAGTTGGACCAACGTTGTCCTAAACAGTAAAGGTCTAAAACATAAAGAATGCTTTGTAAAATACTTCCTCCCACATTACAAGCAGCATGTCCATTTACAGGAATGTGGTGCACAGCTGGAAAAAGTCTTTGTCCAGTCAGATAATTCCTCAGGTTACCAAACAGGAGATGCCAAGCACTAGATAACAAACTAGGATCAAAGTAACATTAGCTCATTGATTTTTATGGATCTGACCTTTTGTCATCTGATTAAAGTGTTTCCTCTAATAGAAAACCAATAGTGAAGTAAAAGTCTTTAAATAAAGGCTGCCCCCCCCCTCCACTACATCCAGCTGCATGCCTGAAAATGCATCACAATAAAAGCCTTCTGTCCACTCACACGTGGAGCATTGGTTTTATGTTGAACACTTGGGTTTGGAGGAAGCTAATCGATGTTAGCCAACATTAGTAGTTCATTTTGTGTTTGTTCCTCGTTGTGTAGGATTGGATCACTGATGCTTCGTTTGCTTTCATGTTACTTTAGTGAAACTGTGACACTACGAGTGCAGTGCTGGCTGGTTTTGAACAGACCGAGGCTTCGCTCGTGGAAATTAGAACAACTGTGTGAAGATTCAATTCAATTTTAAATACAGACCTGTTGCATTCTGCAGCTCCGGTGAGTAAAGGTCTCAGAGGAACTGCATTATGCTGAAAAATTCCTTATCAGGAGAGGTTTTTTCCCCAACATGCTCACGGGTAGCTGTCGGTAGCTGTGGTTAGCTTTCTTAAACAATGACTTTGTGTGTGCCCTTGGCAACTTCATCTGGGAGAGAAGGCACCCGGCAGCACAAATGAAGAAGAACATTCATTAATTCTTTTCAGGGGGGGACACTAGACTTTAAATTGATTTTGTGCTTGAATGAAAACAAACTGTGGAGCCCCAAGTGAGATTATTGATGCGATGTTAGCCATTAGTCACCATTACGAAGAAAGGAAAACACTTTGAGTGGACGTGGAGGTAATCGCCGGATGCCTTTCTGTTTCTGACAAAAACAAGTTTTCCCGTCTTCATTGTTGCATTTGAGTGATAAGGAGACAGACGCGCTTGGAAATAAATGCAATAAGAGCTTAAATATCTCACCCAGATCAGAATCTGACACCTTTATCTAAGATAGTGATGTTTTCTTGAGAACATTAAGAGAAGAGTCACAGTTTTTATTAATTCAGTTTTAAACTATTTTCTGTTCCCACTAGTAGAGTCCTTTCAAAAAATTCTGAAAATGGATGAAAAACAACAAGTTTATCACGTCTACACTGGAAAACAGCGTTTGGTAACAGTTTTCATAGAAATCTATAATTACCTCTTAAAGTAATCGATACAATCTTCCAACATGTTGTGACTGTATTGATTTAGAAGTACTAATACATGCCCGTGCTGCAGTACTGCTTTCTGTGTTGGTGGAATAATTGGCATATACTTATTTACATTGAAAAAACAAAAGAAAGAAATGATATATGTTTATTTGCTAAAAACAATCATTTTAGCCCATTGCTGGGTGAGGTGATGATATATCATATGTCATGTAGATGAGAACCTTCTGAGTAGGGGTGGGCGATATAAACGATATACGATAGAAACGATATAAATTTGGCCAACGATAGAGATTTTGACTATACCGCTCTATCGCGATAGCGCATGTTGATGATGTCATCAAGCTGCGCCTGTTTTGGTCGAAAGCATCGCAGTGGCTAAAACCATTATCATCTGCAAATTATGCCGGGCGACAGTCATAGCAAAGAGATGAAGCACTTTTGAAATATGGGGAAAGCCAAAAACCGTCCTTCCTCCACTTCCCTAACATTGATTCATTAATGTTGAATTCTCTCGCAGCTGCTCTGTTCCCATGTTGTTGCAGTATATTAATAACTAACCTCGTATTGTGGATGAATGATCTCAGTTGTTCTCCTGACTGAAGTTTGGCCCGTGTATAGCATCCTGCTATGCGATTGCATTTGTCCCTGACCACCAGAATCCCTCACGTTAACTTTTATCGAGTGGAAAAAAGTTGGCGTTCATCCTCCAGCTTCACTGTGCTAATGTTATGCTAACATAGCTGTGTCGCTAGCAATCACGTAGCACAACATTATATACCAGGTAGTCCAACTTCAGTAACCCTGCAAACGTCACTGCTGTTTAGTTTTCTGTCTTCATTTATGTTGGAAGTGATAGCAGAGCTGTACGTTTTAATTCGTTTAGGTGGAAACTAGCGAGCTAACTTCCTGTTAACTTTAACTCCGTTAAATTTAATAAATTCTGTTTTCATGGATGCCTGGATGTTAAACGTAATTGTTACACCTGGTAAAGCAACAACGCTGATGATTTTATTAAAGATGAAAGAATTTAGACCGTTTTTAACTCTTAGTGTTCGTTTGACTTTGGGACCTGAAGTGGACGGAGTTTTGGACCCAGATTACTCCGCGAAGCTCCTCACTACGGCAGCCGTAATGTTCTGACAATCCATCAAGCAGTGCAGCTTACCAAAGTTGAGAAAATTAAAGGATTTTAAGTGTGCCTTATAGTGTTGAAAATACATTATACAGAAGAAAAGAATATATCGTGATTATATATCGTTACCACACATGCTTCAAATTATATCGCGATATGAATTTTAGGCCATATCGCCCAGCCCTACTTCTGAGTTCTGCGGTGTAGCTGCACACCTGCTGTAGTTTGGTTGCTGCACAGTCAGGAGTCATGCAGACACATTTCATGTATTATAGTAATTATTTGGTCTGCACCTAGAAAAATGAGTAAGTGTGTGTCTGACCGTAAACAGTAAAGGGAGTAAACAACAGATTTGAATCACTTTAGATAATTAATATGAGGAAATAAAGTCTTAGTATGACATCAGTAACACCTTTAGCCTGTGTGACGTAAAGCTGCACAACCACCTGGTTAAAAATCAACATATTTCTTCAGCCATTACAGCATTAAACAAGCCTGAGTCACAGTCAGCATATCCCAGTTATTACTTGCCCATTTAAAAATAAATAAATTGCTGTCCATAAATTTATTTAAGTGAGCGCACACACACTAACCAGCTCTCCTACTATGACATCAGAGTTTCCAGCGCGTCTAAAAGGAAAGGCTCAGTAAGTCGAGCGCTGTTATAAATCTGTGAATAACTTCTTACATAAAGAGCTTTTTAAGGGTCAACCTGATGGAGCGTTTTTAAAAAGTAGAGAATTATTAGTAGAAACGATCCCTGTTATCACAGCAGAGCGGTGCTATCTGATCACGCTGCGATCTGTGCATAATGTAGGTGCGTAAAGACCGCAGGAGCTTATTAAAGCCATGAATCAAACGCTCAACAACAACTCGCTGATTTCCTCTTGCTTGGGTAAAATTGACAGTGTGGACATTTTTATTCAGTGAACCAGAAAGTGTGTCAGTAACTCCTCTCTGGAATTGTCCATGTAGCTGCTGACTTTTCCATACACGTGCACTCAAAAGCACACAGGTAAAACACAGTGTGTATAATGTATAATTACTTCCAACTGGTCAATGTAATTATAACAACATTCAGCCATATTACTTATCAAGTCTGTGAAGGTTCTCAGTCATCCAGGTCATCGTAGTCAAAGGAGCTTTCAAAGAAAAGCGTCTGGACTTCTTTAAGTTGCTTGAAGACGTTTCACCTTCATCCGAGAAGCTTCTTCAGTTCTAAGGTCAAATGGTGGAGAGTCCCAGATATAAACCTAGTGGGAGTGTCCCCCCACAGAGGGACAAAAGGACCCCCTGATGATCCTCTAATCGCCTGAGCCAAGGTGTGAAACTGGGTGTGGGTCCCAATCAGCCAGAGTTTCGGGTGAGTTCATTGTGAAACCTGGCCCCACCTTATCATGCGAATTCCTGAGGTCAGATGGCCCAGGATGTGAGTGGGCGTTAAGGCGTCTGGGGAGGGATCTCAAAACTGGATTATAGATGGCAGAGAGTTGGTGTCGTAAACCACCGCCTCTGTTCAAAGATGGTCGCTCACAGTGGACATAGATGCTTCTTTCACTCCTCTTTCAAACCATCTGTCCTCTCTGTCCAAAATGTGAACATTGGCATCCTCGAAAGAGTGACCTTTGACCTTTAGATGCAGATGGACTGCTGAGTCTTGTCCTGTGGAGGTGGCTCTTCTGTGTTGTGCCATGCGCTTGTGAAGTGGCTGTTTGGTCTCTCCGATGTAGAGGTCTGGGCATTCCTGTACAGATACACCACATTGTAAAGTCTTACTTACTCATCATCTACATCCTGGTCTCCGGGGCAGGTTTTGTTAGGTTCGTTAAAAGTACAAGCTAACATTGTTTTCATTACAGCAATGGAAATAATTTGGAAATGATGAGGTCTTTTTAAAAAGTCTACACTGAAGTCATCTAAAATGTAAATGTATTTTGGAGAAAGTCTGTAATGAGCACCAAAAACAAAAGAAAAAGGCATCGAAGCGTGAGGTGTTTCCTGCTATCACCTCAAGTGTTTCTGAAGATCCTGCTGTTGTTCTGTTTACTGTCACATTTGTCTGGGTTTTATACTTTGATATATTTGATATATATTGTCAACAATAGACAGCTGCTATTGTTTTTTGTTTGTTTTTGGGTTTTGTTTTGTTGTTGTTGTTGTTGTTGTTGACATGTCAGTGAGACAGTTCAAGCTTTGAAAGAAACAAGATGCTAATCAACACTTGAGGCAAATCTAAAATCTAAAATACCCCTAAACTTCGCTCCAAAACACAGACACACAACCGTGGGTGTTGTTTGTTTGCCTTTTCCTAACATCCAGTTTCCAAACCCCACCATTTATTATTAATTTAGCACTCGTTAGATGAAATATTTTAAGACTTGCTAAGTGATTAGCTTTTTTAATGGGCTCCATCACATGCCGTGCACTTCCTGTAACATGCATTAAAGTCTGGAGGTGCTCTCTTCTCTCTATCTGGTTCAATAGTGTTACATTAAAGCCTCTGCCATCTTTTTTCCGCTGACAGAGTTTTAAAAGCTGTAAAGCCATCAGTACCTGAGCAAGTCACTTACTGCTATCACTTTAATGCACATATATTATGATAATCTTGTTCCTTGCTTATTGCTGCCTTAATAATGGAACACTTCATTGATCCCTGAAGGAAAATCCTCTTTATGCCTCCACGTTCATGCTGAGGCTAGAGTGCAGTAACCTGTGACTGTGGGTGATGGATCCACTCAGGGATCTTTGAGCAGATGCTTGCTGACGTTTGTGTTTGCACCCAGTTTTTGGTTCAGTGTTTGACTAAAGCTCTGGATGAATACATTTCTGCAGTGGAGGTATCGGTATGGAGTTTGATGTAAAGTGAATGATTGTTTTAAACTAAGTGCAAAAAGAAAGAAGTTTAGTGCATCTAAATGCTCTGCCTTAGTTTGAATTATTATGCACTTTGTCAGCACGCAGTAATGCTCGCTTGTCTCCATTTCTGATGTGACTGACTGTAGCAGGATCTTCTTCTTTTACAAAGCTTCTAAATAAGGAGGGAAACTGAATGGATGCAGTCTGTAAAGGGGAGTATATGTAAATTACAGTCACAGAAATATCTTAACAGCTGCCAGTGTCGCTGCAGTTCACTAAAACACTGCTGTAAAACCACAGCAGCCCCCGTGTTTGAACTCCCAGAGCCCCACTTTACCTTTTCCAAGAAATATTTAATTCAACAACACTCCAGCAAACCCGTCATCCGCTGCAAGAACAGCAGCAAAGGTCTCAGCAGTCCTGCTGGTGTGTTTCAGTGTGGCGTCTCTGAAGCTACGTCGAGATTTCAGTCCATTATGGATAGGGCTGCCACGATTAGTCGACTAGTCACGATTACGTCGACTATCAGAATCGTCAACGACTGATTTAATAGTTGACGCCTCGTTTGAAGCTTTGAAAGATCCTGAAAGACGCAGGAATAAGTAGTAGGATTTAAGAGTGTAATAACGGACTGAAACAGAAGATGGCAGCACTGCAAGTACAAGGATGCCAGCTGCCGTTAAACCCCGAAGAAGAAGAAGCTGTGTCCCAGAATCCATAGCGCAGCCCAGCTCAGTTTACAACAACGGCGGCAGCTAGTTAGTTTTAATATTACTCTTACTATTCTTTCTGGGTCACAAAATAAACGTTTAACATATTTTCAGGCGAGAATGTAGCTGTGTAAACCTCAAATATCTGCTCAGTTTATCAAGACACCGCATATTTTCAAAAGCGCTCCGACGTTTTCAGAGACGTCTGTTAGCCACTAGCTCGTTAGCTAGCCGGGGGCTAGGCTAACTAGAGCCGTGAGAACACCGGACTCCCGGCAAATCGTTTTCAAACCCACCGCTGTCTTTCGCTACTCAGGTTAAATATGATATATAAGTCACTTAGATAACTTAAAAATGTTATTGTTTGGCTTTTTTCAGTATTTTATTTGTTCCTGAGTAAATCGGTTTGGCTGAGATTAAAGTTATAGTTTTTACACAGCTGAATAAACATCAAGCAGACAGCTGATTATCAGAAGTGTGAGATGCTCAAGAATATACTCCAGTGTCCTGTTATATTTTAGATAGCAAGGAGTTTATTAAACTTCACCGAAACAATCTGCAGATTTCATTAAAATTTAAACTATCATCTTGTCTTTATTTTTAGTTAGCACAGACCTTAAACACTTAAAGCTGTAAGCTAATGATAGTTATATAAGAGCAGATGCTGCTGGTGCAATAAGCTGTACGCTGTACGTTCAATGGATGATGATCTGATTAGTCGACTAATCGCAAAAATAATCTGTGACTAGTCGACTATCAAAATAATCGTTTGTGGCAGCCCTATTTATGGAGTCTGTGTGTGTCGCTCTCACAGTCTAAGACTCATCTGCAGTAAAGTAAATGTTGGACTTGCTGTTTGTTTTACAGGGCGAGATGAGACCATGCAGCCTGCCAAGCCTGCCAAGCCGTCCTTCCTGGAGTACTTTGAGCAGAAGGAGAAGGAGGCGAACATTCATAACGACGGAGGAGGAAAAGGACAAAACAACGCCGATAATCTTGAAGTGGTGAGCTGGAAACGTGGCGCACACTGTTACACTTTACTGTGAAGCCGTTACCTGGTCCACTGAACACCTGCAGATGTTACTGAATTCACATCAGTACATGCACTGAGGCACCATGAACACAGCACAGGGGTATGATCCCCACCAGCTGCTGCTTTTTCAATAAAAAGTAGAGGTCTTCATTTTGGGAACGTTCCTGGTATCTAAGTGAAATACTGATTAAATACGAGGAAAAGTCACACAGGTTTAAAAGTAAGAAAACACTCAAACCATAAATCTAATGAGTGAGGGTAAATATTACCTGTACAAATACTGTGTGTGTTTAAGAGCGCTGCTGCCGTCTGCAGTCAGGTTGCTCTAAAAAGCAGCACGAGTAATGGAGATGAAGACGGTGAACCAGCTGCACAATGAGCCGTGTGATTCAGGCTTCTCTCCTAAAACTGCCAGTAGCTCATAAACGTATTATTAATGAACAAAATAAATAAGAAACTACCAAAGCAGATGGAGGAGATGGAGCTAACCCAACTGCACCTTCTCCTTTGGCTTTATATGCATGCAGGTGAGCCTCTGCAGCTAATCAGAACTCAGATTAAACCATAGAGAAAGGGCAGGAGGTTAATCACAACATGGATCGGGCTGAATGCTCTTTAGAACCTCTCAGAATATGTCTGATGTCTTCAGATCAACCTGTGGAGATGTCTAATAAACAACAACTGATGTCTAGACCAAAATACTCAATTTTGCTCTCCAACGGCCTGATATCCACTTACGAGGACATAGGGCTGCTCAATTTATTGTTAAATAAATATCGTCAAATAATCGAGATCTCAATTTCAGTGAAAATAATCGTGATCATCATTTTTGCCATAATCGAGCAGCCCTACGAGGACGTTATCCTGCTACTGTTCTATCGAAATTTAAAACGAATATCCTCATTTGTGGCTCAAATTTTTCTCAGAAACAAAAATCAGGTAATTCTTTGTTTTTACATTCATCAAGTGCCAATGAGCCCAAATAGCAAAGAGAAATTAAAAATGCAGTGGAAGAGTTCGAGTTAGGTTAAAGAATTTAAATTCAAAGCTCTAAAAATGGTTAAAATTGATTTTATTTTAGCTTGTGAGTTGCTTCACTTTTCAGAGCCTCAGATGAAATCATCCATCCATCTTCATCCGCTTTATCCGGGGCCGGGTCGCGGGGGCAGCAGCCTAAGCAAAGAGGCCCAGACCTCCCTCTCCCCAGCCACCTCCTCCAGCTCATCCGGGGGAACACCAAGGCGTTCCCAGGCCAGCCGAGAGATGTAATCTCTCCAGCGTGTCCTGGGTCTGTCCCGGGGCCTCCTCCCGGTGGGACATGCCTGGAACACCTCACCCAGGAGGCGCCCAGGAGGCATCCTTGTCAGATGCCCGAACCACCTCAGCTGGCTCCTTTCGATGTGGAGCAGCAGCGGCTCTACTCTGAGCCCCTCCCGGATGGCTGAACTTCTCACCCTATCTCTAAGGGAGATGCCAGCCACCCTTCGGAGGAAGCTCATTTCCGCCGCTTGTATCCGCGATCTCGTCCTTTCGGTCACTACCCACAGCTCGTGGCCATAGGTGAGGGTAGGGACGTAGATCGACCGGTAAATTGAGAGCTTCGCTTTTACACTCAGCTCCCTCTTCACCACGACGGACCGGTGCAGCGTCCGCATCACTGCAGCTGCAGCCCCAATCTGTCTGTCGATCTCCGGCTCCCTTCTCCCATCACTCGCGAACAAGACCCCGAGATACTTAAACTCCTCCACTTGGGGCAGGAACTCATCCCCGACCCGGGGATGTTAACGAAAAAGCAGAGGTCGTTCGTCTCGCTCAGAGACATTTATGCTGGACGCGTGGCTGCTCCTGCTGCTGGAATCAAATATTAAATATGTGACCTTTAACTACGAGGTGGTTTCTCTTACCCGATCACCCAGCTGCCGTTTCACCTTTAGCTGTTCAGACGACGCATCAGCAGAAAGCAAAACAATAAATAAATACTGCAGGTAGGCACCGAATCCTAAAAGCTGAAATTATTCAAAAGAAACAAACAAAACAATAAAGCAAAATTGTGTTTTGCAGAATTTATTATCAGTGGTGAAGCTTCGCTTGAATTATGTACAACGCTGAATTTCACAGCAGCTGTTTGAGCCATAAAAGAACAAAGATGTGTGCTGCTGAATGTATGACTTCATCATTTTAAATAAGTGTGTGTGTGTGTTGAATGCACTTATATGTGTGCAACTGTGCGTTTGAAGTCGGTACACTAACAGACAGTGACGGCTCCCCGCTGGTTGACCCTGATTTTCCCTCTTGTTCTCCTGGATCTTTAATATTGTAACTGCTCGATGTAGGAAAGAGGGAAGAAACACACACACACTCACACACAGGATCATCACAGAGAGGTGTATCGCTCGTTGCTGTGACGCCTACATGCTGTCAGGTTTGATGCTTGTCAGGCACACGTTCAGTAAGAAGATCGTCTCACAGCGACTCGAAAAAGTTTTGGATTGTGTGTTCGAGGGAGACGAGTCGGCTTAAACATTCACATCTGCACTCAAACACGCAGGAATATAAGCAGCATGCATTTATAGACGAGAGGAAGTGCATGACAGATGCTTCCTGTCTACACTGTTTGATCAGAGACTGCGTTGAGCTGAAATGCTCCCCGAAACACTGAGGAACAGGACCTGCACATTTACAGGAAGTGTAGAGCAGCTGGCTCATTACTGGACTTATGGAAGTTCCAGTTAGTTTCTAGGGGGGGTTTTGCTCTTTGTGGTTTGCATTGTTTTAAATGTGTTTGTTATCATCAGCCAGTTTAAAGGTGGAGAGCTGCCTTCATTATGAGCACGAGCAGCAGGTGGTGACCAAATGAATCAGTCTGGATACAAGCAGTGGAAATGAGTGAATGTGAGCGAGACCGAGGCAACGTAGGAGTTTAAATTGATAGAGGAGCAGATTGATTTGTTTGTTTTGTTTCAGTTAGTTTTGTTATTACACAATACTGTTTATTCAAAGTGTAATATTTGTATTTTAGTGAGCTAGATTATTTTTTCAAGACTTTTCCGTTTAGTTTCAGTATAACTACAACAGCACAGGATAAACGCAGGTTTTACTAATACGGACATTTTTACAAGTTGAACGTGTCTTGTGTTTTGTAGCACAGAGGATCTGAGTATTTGTGTGTCTGCGGTGCATGAACATACTGACAATTATCACTGAACCTCTGTGTGTACAGAGACGACCTGATGGCAGCAGAAGTAAAGCTGTTTCTGCAGCGTTTAGGGGAAAATCAAGTCGGCTTTACTCGAAGACTCCAATCCCACTCGGGGGGATTTATTGTTCCATTAGACTTGCAAACGTGAGGATAAAAAGCTAATTTCTTTTTGGATCTCTAATACATCGAGACAGCTTGTTGACAGCCGCGTGCTGACTGTGTTTAATTTTAGCCATGTCTGCTCTTCTATTTTTGTATTTTGCTATCAGATGTTTTTTTAATGCTCTTACGGGACGGTCATGTAGGCTCGTTGAAAACTCCAGCAGTTTGTGATTTATACATGTGCTTTTTAAAATCTTTTCCAGGTTTATTTCTTCCCGCGCAGGGTCGCTCTTTCTCTCTCGTCTCTGTAGACCCTTGCTAATAGTAACCCCATCGTACATGGCAGAGGTGTTTGCATAAATCGCCTTTCACCTTTATTTTAAGGCGTGTCATCATCTTGTATAGGATTTTAAGGTTATATATAGCTGTCCTGCATTAATATTTACCATTTGAGCTGTGGTTTTAGCTCCAACCTCCTTAGTAGTGTGACAATGCAGCATAAGAACATATGGAGGAAAGCACTAACCTGCATTATTCATGAGAAGACGTAGAACAACCTTCCCCGCGCACCACCCGGCGCTTTCTCTTTTTCTCTGTTTTCCTTCCCGTCTATTTTTGTTCTTCACTTATTGGTTTTCTTTTTTTCATTTCTCCTGCTGCTTTTTTCCATTCTCTCTCTCTCTCTCTCTCTCTCTCTCTCTCTCTCTCCCTCCCTCCCTCTCTCTCTCCTCTTCAGATGTAAAGGAGTTCATGTTCTTGGCTAACAGACTGTGACAGACGGTCAGCGGATGCAGGTTGAAACCAGTCACTGTCTAATGAGCCCTCATCCGTCACATGTTCTGTCAAAACGTAACTGTTAAACAACTTCAAGAGACATGCCAACACACACACACACACACACACACACACACACACAGACAGACAACTGGAGTTTGTTTGCTTTCCTGATGGCGGCTTCAGTGCAGTGGTGGGGGAACTCCAGGCCTCAGGGGCCGATGTCCTGCAGGTTTTTGAGGTGTCCGCTGATTTAAATGCTAAAGGACCTCCTCAACATGTCCTGAAGTTCTCCGGAGGCCTGGTAATGACCTAATCATGTGATTTGTGTGTGCTGACCCAGGGTGATACCTAAAACCTGGAGTTCCCCCACCCCTGCTTTAGTGACTCATCTTATTATCTCAGCAGATGTTATCTTTCAACTTTTCTTTATTACCTTTCCCGAGCATCCTCATCCTCTGTCACACCAGGCTTCTGTATCTCCTCCTTCAGTAGGTTGTCCCTCCTTTGTGCCTCCCCCCACCTCCTCCTCCTCCACCTTCAGCCAGTTTCCTCAAACACCCTGCTGGTGATCAGCACTGGGAACAGTTATTGTTAACCCATTTAATTTAGTCATTCTTGACACTAGGGCTGCCACGATTAGTCGACTAGTCACGATTACATCGACTATCAAAATCGTCAACGACTGATTTAATAGTCGACACGTCGTTTGAAGCTTTGTAAGATCACAAAAGACGCAGGAATAAGTAGTAGGATTTAAGAGTGTAATAACGGACTGAAACAGAAGATGGCAGCACTGCATGTACAAGGATGCCAGCTGCCGTTAAACCCAGAAGAAGAAGAAACTGTGTCCCAGAATTCATAGCGCAGCCCAGCTCAGTTTCCAACAATGGCGGCAGCTAGTTAGTTTTAATGTTACTCTTATTATTCTTTCTGGGTCACAAAATAAACGTTTAACATATTTTTAGGCGAGAATGTAGCTGTGTAAACCTCAAATATCTGCTCAGTTTATCAAGACACCACATATTTTCAAAAGCGCTCCGACGTTTTCGGAGACGTCTGTTAGCCACTAGCTCGATAGCTAGCCGGGGGCTAGGCTAACTAGAGCCGTGAGAACACCGGACTCCCGGCAGATTGTTTTCAAACCCACCGCCGTCTTTCGCTACTCAGGTTAAACATGATATATAAGTCACTTAGATAACTTAAAAATGTTATTGTTTGGCTTTTTTTTAGTATTTTATTTGTTCCTGAGTAAATCGGTTTGGCTGAGATTAAAGTTATAGTTTTTACACAGCTGAATAAACATCAAGCAGACAGCTGATTATCAGAAGTGTGAGATGCTGAGAATTTATTTCGGTGTCCTGTTATATTTTAGATAGCAAGGAGTTTATTGAACTTCACTGAAACAATCTGCAAATTTCATTAAAATTTAATAAACTATCATCTTGTCTTTATTTTTAGTTAGCACATACCTTAAATACTTAAAGCTGTAAGCTAATGATAGTTATATAAGAGCAGATGCTGCTGGTGCAATAAGCTGTACGTTCAATGGATGATGATCTGACTAGTCGACTATCAAAATAATCGTTTGTGGTTTGTTAAAGATTTGTGTACTTTAACTGAAAATCAGACGTTCTCCACTGCTTTAATGAACATGGATTTGTTTCCAGAGGTTCCTGTTTGAGTCTTTATGTCTGGAATGAAAGCATGAATGAAAGCTCTCTTCAGCTACTCTGAGTCTATGGCTCAACTTTTGACCTCTGTGTGATCGAGGGTCAGAGAACCCTAGAGCAGCGGTCCCCACGGACCGGTTTAATGTCAGACAATATTTTCATGGACCCGCCTTTAAGGTGTCGTGGATAAATACAACAAAATAAAATGATACGACCAAGACAAAAACTGGTATTTGGTATTTTGTAAATATAAAAATAAACATCAATTCAGAAACATGTGTAATTGTGTAACTTTATTAGCAGCGTCCTCCTGAAATTGTGCCAACAACACTGAGAGTAACATCCTCCTCTCTGCCCCTTAATGCTCTCTGGTCGCTATGGTAACACATCAATATTTATTTCAAAATAAGACACAACTACAACACGGGAAAAAGACCCAGGGAAACAGAGTTAACGATAAAAACCCTGAAAACCATAAATTTCACACCTGAGCCTCAACTCTTGCGGCTCGGCACCAAACGACTCACGGACTGGTATCGGTCCGTGGCCCGGGGGTTGGGGACCGCTGTCCTAGAGCAGTTAGAGCCTGGTGCTTCTGCAGGGCCTGATGAACTAGCAGAACAACTTTTACTTTGAATTTTACTCTGACCAACAGTGAGATCCCATATCAGGATCCCACGGAGATATCTAAGTTCTGTTTTGTTTTGGGTCTTTTAATCTTTAATTAATGGTTGTGATAATTAGCCCCATTTAGAGAACCCAGCAGATGAAATGCTGCTGTTAAAGGGTCAATACAGCTTTAAAGAAAGGGAGTGAAAAACATCCTGATGTGCTGCTCGTTTTCTGGATTTGCTGCAGGTTTTTGACACAGCTGATCATTTCTATAGTTTCAGTCATTACTCAAGAGAAGTAATGTAACGCATATTAATCCTTACTTAAAAAATCATGCAAATAATGCTTTACTGAGAATAAGTAATCCCGGAGTGAGGAAGTGAGGAAACACTTGATGTCTGTCACCCTCGGTTGGGCAGTGTGCTCTTCCTGGTTGCTCCTGAGCAGACTGACTCTATAACGCTGTGCTGCTTAGAACAGTTTGAAACAGATGAGATAATAGTGCTGTTGGTGAGCCTGATGGCTCTTAAAGCTGCACTGAATCTTTAGTTCTTGATATGTTGTTGCCTGTGAACATCCATTTCTACAAGCAAAGCCCCGTTTGTGGTCTGCACACACTTAAGAAGTTGTGTACTCATAGAAAGCTCTGCGCTGGCAGGACAACCTGCAACAATGTCAGAACAGATGAGCAGCTTTGTATCTGCAGCCAACAATACAGTGAAATCCTTCAGCTCTTCAGCTGCTGAATGTTTTTGCAGACTCGTGTTTGGCTGCTGAAAACTGTTTCTGCATGAAAGGGAATTAAAAGTGCTGAGATGAGCTGAAAAGGGAGAATTCAGCTGTGGGTTTACCACTACAGCAAAATATGAAAACTACAGATACACACAGCAGCCTTAAATACCCTTCGGTTTGATAAGGATAGGTGGAGAGGGAAAGCCCACCCCCATTCTTCTTGTACAGCCACCGAGTGCTTTGATGTCGTTCCCTTTAGAGGGCGGCGCTGTGTTTTCGGTCAAATTATGCAGCGTGCTGTGGAAAAGCCGAGAGAGCAGACGGTTTGTAAGCAGTTAGCTCAGGTGCTAAATATTTCAGAACCAAAGTGTGTTTTTTTGTAGTTGTTTGCTCAACAAAATAATGCATCACAGCTGCAGCTGAAAAGAATGAGCTCATAACAATATTATGGATAATTCATATTTTAATTTTAATGACCGCATCCTTAAAGAGGGACTCCTCCGTAAACCCACCATCGAAATTTACAACAAAGTCAAGAGTGTGCTGTGTCAAATGTGTCAACGTGCATCAGGTAATTTTATTGGTTTAACTGAAGGAGTTGTCAAAGTTTGAATTTGTGTTGAAGTTTGAATGAATTCAGTCGGCTGTGAAGTCGAAGCAGGTTTCAGTGTTGAGGATTGTGATGGGAGGAGCCGAGCGATCCTTCTGTTAATAACAGCAGCTAGGGATGCAACCATACCAATTTTTTCAAACCGATACCATACCGATACTTGGATCTGAGTACTTGCCGATACAGAGTACAAAAACCGATACTTCTACCACACACACACACACACACAAATGCAGTGAATTGAAAGACAGGTTTTATTTTATTCTCTGCCGATAAAAAACAAAATCTTAATAAAAATGACCACAAAAAAAGTTCAAGTGAAAAATAAGCACTTCTGTTAAATTATTGTGTCCACATTGTAATTTAACAAAATATCACTGAACTATTGGCACTGTGTCGAGCTTTCAGAATAACAAATAAACACTTCTGTTTGGAATAAAATAAATACAAATTAGGTTTGAGAATAAAATAAACTTTTAAATTGTTGCAGAGTGTCCATATTGTAAACAAACAAACAAAATAACGAAAGTATTTGGCATTGATGAACTCCCCATCTGCCCGTGGATCATCAGTCCACTGTGCCGTTAAACCAAGGACTGACATCGCGCACACACGGCTTGTCTTTACCTCTTTAGAAAGTTTTGGCACCATTATCTCCCTGATGTGTGGGCGGCTGGGAATTTCATATCGCAGCTCGAGTATGCTGAGAAGACGGTGCAATCCTATGTTTTCCACGACCGGCATTGGCTGGTCATCCAGAGCGATAAAATGAGTCAGAGCCTCTGTTATTTTAACTGCCCGTGGATTTTCTCTTGACATTTTTCTTCGCTTTGTCAAAACCTGAGTTAAAGTTGGCTGTTCCACACTGCTGACATTTTGTTTAGCCTAGCTACAGCAGCCTCCAGTTTCTCTTTTTTATCTGGAGCTGCCAGTCTCACTCGCCTAACCCTGTGCCTGTTTAGCGCGGGATGTCCCCCTAGTGGCCAATCTAAAAAACTACAACAAAAATGACAAGCCACCCTCTGATTAATGAAATAAGTTGGTATCGGTTCATGGTATCGGTTAACTTTTACGAGTATGAGTACACACACATTTTACAGTATCGGCCCCGATACCCGATACCAGTATCAGTATCAGTTCATCCCTAACAGCAGCAGGTGCACAGGTGTGATGTGCGTCTGCGTTTAGGTGAAGCACACTTTCACTTTGGCTTTGAACCTCCTGATCAGCAAAAGTACTGATAAAGCTCCGAAGTTCACATCTTAATATTCCAGTTAAAACCTCCCGTTGCTGCTTTGATGCACTTCATCATTTATTTAATAACTGAGTATTTTTTATTGGCTAGTTTAATAACCGATTAATAATTTATTGGCTAGTTTAATAATTAAGCTGCCTTGTCCAAAAGTTAAAATGCTTCTGACATAAAAAATATATTTGTTGGTCTGTGAGGTTAATTTTACTTCTTCATTGATGAGTCCATAAATCAAAGAAGGTCTTGTCCCATTTTTAAATGCTTTAGTTGGATGATTCCTGTAAGCAAAACACATGATTGATTACTGTAAATATATTGAATAAACTGGACACACAGCAAATGTTGATGTGAGCTTTTGGCCCTTTTTGGAGTCCAGTTGTAGGACCTTCCCTTGTTCACGGTTATCTGTCTAGTGGACTCAAACGGCGGTGTTATTTTAGCTCTATTGATTCTGGGTAATAAATAGCCTGAGAGCGTTGTGCTGCTGGTAAAAGCTGAGAGGGGGGATCCCCGGGGGAAAAGCTAAAGCGGGCACCAGGTCCCTGTCTGAGGCCGGCAACCGAGAGAGGAGGGATTGAATACAAGTCAATAGATTCATCCTTTGAAAGCTGCTAAAATAGATACTTTCATCAGACACTTTGGTTATTGCTGTCACGTGTGACGTACTTTGAGGGCGCGGTAAAGGTTTTTGTCAGCGTCCGCGTTGATCTTTGACCCTCAAGTCATCAAATCCTGCTTCGAATGTCGAACAACACCTTAAACAACACCTCACACGTGTTGTTTAAGGTGAACGACTGTCTGACCGTGAGAGTTCACTCATGACAAACGTTCAGTGTTCAGAAAACTTCGTGTTTCTCGTAACGCGATAACCATTATTTTGAATCGGCCGCATTTATAATGAAATGTTTCAGAATTTTCTCTGAAATTTGTAAATGTGACCAACTCAGTGTGACCTCACTGAGCCTGAACTATAATTTAAAGCAGGTGAGAGCAGGGAGGGAGTCTGAACCCAAACTGTGAGCTGGTTCCACATAAGAGGAGCCTGAAAGTCAACGCTCGTCAAACTCAGGGAAAATAAAGGTTTGCTCTTAATGAGGAGCCCTGACTGTCCGTCTCACACACCGAGGTCCTCGATGCTGATGAATAAGAACAGCAGCCTTAACATAGTTCGATGTTTTCTCCTCTAGGTAAGCACGTGGTCGGTGGAGGATCTGCGGCTGAAGCTCGCCTCTCTGGACCCTCAGATGGAGCAGGAGATCGAGGAGATCCGCCAGCGCTACCAGACCAAGAGGCAGCCCATCCTCGACGCCATCGAGGCCAAAAAACGAAGGCAGCCGAACTTCTGAAGGATTTCTCTCACGTTTTCCGCAGCAGCTTGGAGGAACGTCACCGAGGCTGCTGGAGTATCTGCGTGATGTGACGTTTGGGGAGTGAGGATTATCGGTTGGATGTCTGCCTGCTGAGTTTTTGGACCTTTTGTCTAAGACAAACTGTAGAAAAGCTGTTCAGCTGAATATCATTGACATTTATTTTGTCTGCTTGAGATCCACGATCCTTCTGTTTGGGGCATTTCTTTTCATTTCAGTATCATCAGCAGCAGTTTTGGACTCGAGTTTCTTTCTGCTTATTTCAAGCTTGCACACAGTTGCTTTAAGGAGGTGAACATACCTGTAATCATGTGGTACATCATCATTTGAACTGCTGACTGTTAAACTTCGGTACTCGTCTATTACTTAACTTCTCGCCATCGTTGTTGGTGAAGCTGCTGAGCTTTTCTAGGTTTCTGCGTCTGACAGCGAGGTGTTTGATAGAACAGGATGAATCTTCATTCTTGAAAAATGCACAAACATGTAACATGGACAGTGGATAAAACTGGGTTCTGTCGGCACGTCTGCTTTTCCAAAGATCTCTAAAAGACAACAAATCGCTGAATTTGAATTCGTAGCTAAAAGCAGAGGAGATAACCAGTTTTTCTCCTCTTCCACTCGACCGGTCATCTGAGAGATGCTGCACATATTCTGTGTTTCCACACAGTTCGCTCTGAACTCCAAAGCTAAGGTTTCTTTCGAAGCTGCTTGAGGAAACTCTCTAATCTGGTACATGTCCCTGCGTTTCTGTTTTCTACATTTCATAACTTCACATAACTCGGTGTTACATTGAAGTCCTGCTCATTATATCGGACTTGTGTTTGTGCCTCGCGACCAAACTGTTACTGGATCTTTTCTTTTGTCTTTGATCTTCTGTCGGCTGAAGCACATTTCTCTCACTTCCTGCAGCTGCAGCATGAAGCCAGCCTGCAGAATTACTTCAGTAAAGACAGAGAAATGGGATCAGTTAGTGCAGAGTGTGGTTCGTGAGCCACTTTGTAGAGCACATCATTTCACTTTTTTCAGTTTTATATATTTATAAGATTACGCGATCGTCATCTCAGCTCTTGGGCCAGTTAATGAGGAGTGTTTACAGTTCACAGATGATGATTCTGCTCTCTGATTGGTTCGTTCGGTTGGGTTTCGGTTATCTGTCGGCTTGTGAAGATGAATCTGACAGGTTGAGATGATTAAAAAGAAAAGGAAAAAGAAATCTGGCTACATACGATTACAAATCTGTAACTATGTCAATATTTAGTAAATGTTTCTAACACACTGTAAATTAGGAGTTAAAATTTTCAAGTGTTTCCAGTTTGTGTCGACATTCATAACTCCAGTGTTACAGCACGTCATCAGTATCCTGTCATTACAGCACAGGAGGAGTTATTGTTGTCGACATGCAGACTAAATGAAGTGCCCTTTTTATTTTGTTATACGTTTCCTTTGTTTGAGTGGGTCTCTGAGTGTAACACGGCACAGCGGCCGCCCGGCCGCTGGTTTGACTCGTCCTCAGATGAACTTCGCTCACTGTTCTCGCTAAACTGAAGCGAAACTGCCTAAAGTCCAGCAGGGGGCAGTAGACAGATTTTCCTGAGTGAAGTGGAGTGTGTGGAGTTCGGAGGCTAAAATGATTGTGCTCTACACGTTTTACTTTTTTTGTGTTTGTTTGTTTTTTGATAAAATAAAATTACACTCAGGCCATTTAATTTTCAAGTTAAAATGTTCGCATTGTGCTAAAACGTGCTGATTGGTCAGGACGGCCCCCTCGACGATGCCCGTTCCCACAGCAGTGTGGTTGAACCACAGCACGAACAGAAGCAGCCGGCTGTGATTGAAGGTGACGGTATCTAAAAATCTCTCCTGCTCGCTTCATGACTGAAATCAAAGCTGCTGAGACTCGTGGTGCACGCTCCTGTCACGTCTCTAATACTTACAAAAACGTATTTTACTTCAACTGAACTTGTTTTAAAAATACTTAGAGAGAGAAAGTAGAATTATATACACTCTCCTGCCCGTCTATCAAAAATGTTGACCCTGCAAATTTGCAGCTCAATGAAGTCTCGTTCATTTAGGATCGTCTCAGCACGACTCCCTACAAAGACGTTCTCTGACAGTGCCTTATTCTCGATTAGCCAAGTGACCAATCACAGCAGAGACAGGTGACCAATCACAGCAGGACCAGAGGTTCAGTGAAGCCTGTGAGGAAAATCTTTAACATTAAACATGTAGACATAGTCTGCTGCAAAATGAAACGATAAAACTGTAAATGAGCACATCGTGGGCACTTGTAACGTTACAGTGTGTTAGAAACCATTTATTAATGTTTGACAGTGGACGATAGAAGAGAAGATCTAATCTTTCTTTTATCCGTTTACTTGGTAACTGTTCCATCTCTCCACAAAGTCGTTTTTTGAAAGCACAGATGACGGTTTGTAAGTAAAACATGAAGTTTGGGATCCTAAAACTTCTGAATTCTGATGTTCTGATTGTTGATTGCACCAAAATGTGAAATATGAGCACATTTGCCTTTTTGTTTAACCACCAGTGCCCTTCTTATTGTTTGGATTTTCATTTCAGATCCAGTATCTTTCTTTATCCTCCTAAAATAAGCTCTAAAAAAAACAGACCTGGTTTGACAGATTTATGGAGCAGATTCAACAAAGCTTTTATCCCCCCGGGTTTGATCTGGCACAGCGGACTCGACGAGGCCGCTCCTGAAAAAGTGCCAAGAAGACTTAACTTCTGACATTCCTTTAGGAGGTCCAGCACAAGAGGAAATAAGGGACGGTTTCTATTTTTATACGTAGGTTTAGCAGTGACGCAGTCAGTCGGCGAGGTGACGGTTTGTGTGTGTGTCCGGATGAAAATGAGCTTCTCAGGTCATAAAAACTCCTCAGGGGTGTGAAATAATGGCAGAACCGATTAGAAAACGCTGTAGATGGTTCAGAGTTCCTTCATACGCGGTCACGTCTGTATATATGAGCAACACTCGGCTGCATGTGTATATTTTGATTCATTCGAGCTGAAAAGTTCAGTGTCAAAAACTGGACTTGTGAGAACGGCTGCTTTCAGGGGGAAACCCTTTCATCACAAAATGCTGTATTTAACGGATGGTTCAAATCCACCATGTGCACATTTTCCTGTGGCCTGCGGTGCTCTTTATCCACCAACCATGTTTTAGTCACATGGCCACAGCATTATAGCAGAAATAAACATGTTAACAGTCGGCTGCAGAAATGTTTCTGCATCCTTCATAAGAACTGTGCAGTGGGTTAATTTTCCCTTTATGATTTTATTGTGGCTTGAAATTCGAATTGTCCACCTTGGGAAGCCGTAGCTGACCGTCGTCTGTCTACAGCTCAGCTAATTTGGATCATTTCTCTGTGTTCACACTGTTTTTTGAGCTTTTTTGTGATGCAGATCATCCATCAGGTCTGTGCTGTATTTTATCAGCCTGTTACTTTGCAGTAATAAGCAACTGTAGGCACGTCTGAGACCAAACTGATAAAGGTGGATGGATATCAGCGCAGGCCGGAGGAAGAACCTGTGAATTTGTTTGAACTGCCCCTTTAAGCTGGTTGGTGTCTCCTGTGTTTCTCTGTACGTTAATGACTCATGAGCACAATTCATTTCCTGCTGTGTTACAGGCAAAGCTTCTTCTGCCTCGTCCTACCAGCTGTGGCTGCACTGTGGGGCTGTGAGAATATAAAAACTGGTTTTGATCCCTCGACGTTCAGAAAATAGGGACACATGTTTAAAATAATGGCGCCTGATTGTTGTTGAATTATTTGCATGAGCTGCTTGTTGCTGCCTGAAATTAAGTCGAAGTCACTGGAGACCAGAGAACCTCAGAGACACTTTTAAATGCTTCCTTTGATTTTCCTTTGACTGATTCTTCATAAACTGCTGAATATGGAAACCACAACAAACATCAGAAAGTTTATTTTTGTTCCTCATTTTTCAATTTCAAAACAGTTACAGCCAAACGTCTTCAGCCTTGAGACTGTTAATTTTTTACTTTGATTTAATATAATTTACATGCTTGAGTTTAAAAAAACTGAGCAGCATGTCAGTTTACTCAGCGAGTGATTCATGGATAAATCCATACTCTCTTTAATCTCTACGTTTGTTTTGTGAACATTTCTTTCTTTAACGTTTTGTTGTTTACACTGTTTCGTGCTGGTTTTATATAACTAGCTGTTTAATTTCACCTCAATATTCAAGCACAAACATTTTTCGGTCAAATAAAGACCAGAATTGGATTCCTTAGGAAACTGTAAAAGTGCCTGGAAAAAGTGAACAAACGAACAAAACAAAGAAAACCAGTGAAAAACATGAAATGTTGCTTTAGTTCAGCAACTCCAGATTAGACTTTTTATTTTAGAAGTTAATCTAAGTGAAAATCTTCCTGACTTTTGAGAATTCAGTTCTTTCTGCCGTCTCGTGTCTCTGCCTTTTGTATAAATCTGCTTGAGCATGTCAGGATCTGAGTTTGCTTCCTGTTGGCGTCTGCCTTAAAGTCAGCTTGTGTTTGAGATCACTGCTGTTTGGTTGGTTTGTGTGCTTTGTGGGGTTTTTGTTGTTTGCTTGTCTAACAAAGAAAATAAAAAACTAAAGCAATAAAAGATGCTGCTTTTACTTTTGTACATATAGATTCTTATTAAAGTTCCAATTAAATCAAATGTAACTGTAAACACGCTGCAGACACTTCATTAGGTACACCTTGGCAGTACCAGGCTGGACCCCATTTTTCCTTCAGAGCTGCTTTAATTCTTCATGGCAGAGATTAAATATAAAGAACACTTCTCAAAGATTTTGGTCCATGTTGAAATGACAGCGTCACAAAGTGCAGATTTGTCAGCTGCATCCATCATGTAACTCTCCTGTTGCAGCACATCCCAAACGTGCTCGACTGGATGGAGATCTTGTGGCGGTGGCGGTCACCGGACTGCAGGGAAGTCATCGTCATGTTCAAGAAAGCAGTCTGAGATAATCTGAGCTTTGGGACACAGTGTGATCCTGCTGAAAGCAGCTGTCACGTGGTTCTAGTCAGCAGCGATTCACAGGTAGCCTACCTGTGTTTAAACAATTCTTAGTTGGTATTAAGGGACCAGCAGCCTGAACCTCTGATGAAAGACACGATGGGTCTTTGCTTTCATGTTTGCATGAGCGTGTCATCTGAATGTTGCAGGATAAACTGAGACTCATCACACCAGCAAATTAGATATAATCATCTGTTCACCAGTTTTAATAAGTCTGTTGCAATTATTGCCACAATTTCCTGTTGTTATTTGACAGGTGTGGTCTGTCTACAGTTCAAGATGCTCTTCTGCATATCTTGGTTGTAACGAGCGGTTATTTGAGTTACTGAGTCACTCTGACATCAAACATTAAGAGTTTCTGCTCCCTGGATATTTGCTCTTTTTTTTTTACTGTTCCCTGTAATCAGCAGTTTCTGAACTACTCAGACCTGCTGCTCAGTTTGAGCTTCAGGTCGTCTTGACTCTACGTGGCTAAATGTACACATGTGATTGTCTGTCAGTATTTCCATACTGGATTTTATATCTGATGAAACAACTGATGCTTCAGTTTGCACAGTCATGCTTTGCCTTCATCAGCTTTGGCTGCAGGACTCTCTGCCTTCTGCACTTTCTAAAAGTTTTCTTGTGTCCTATCAGATCCATCACAAACACCCAAACTTTTTAGGCACGCCTCGTCCCCCTTTTTCTTGTTTCCTCTCCTTGTTCAGACTTTTGACTGTCAGCCAAAATAGCAGAAATGAATTTTTAATCAGCCGGTCACGAATTTGATCTCTCTCTCCTTTAGTCTGTCTGCAGATGAGCAGTTTGTCCCAACAAAAATAAAACAAACTGTGTGTGTGAGTTAAGTCACCTTTGTCTGACTGTTGCTGTGATTGGGAGCTACATGATTAAAATTGAATTGAACTAAATGAATTGGATGTCTCTCTCTGAGACTGACAAACCCTGACCACCTGAATGGTCGTGCCACCCTAGAGGAGCTGGACTACCTGTGCTGCTTTAGTGGAGTCCAGCCTCTCCAGGGCTCCTGATGCCACTTTGATCCAAAGCAGCTGAAGTGGAGTCGGAGTAGTTTTTGCTTCCTAACTGGACAGAGAGATGTCCTTGATGCTTAATTGTTTCCTTTTGAGCACTGTTGAAACTTTACAGTTCATCTGTTACTTTTTCTTCCAAAGTCCTGAACACACTCTCTCATCACGCTGAAAAGGCAGATGTTGCACTGTGTTTAGGCTGAGAAACATTGTGCCAAGGCTTTTTCAAATAATGACAAAAACCTTTCTCAGTTTCTCTCCACATTTTCAAACAGCGTTCAGCCCCAACTCGACGTGGCACAGCTTCAAACTGCGGATCATCAGCTCTCTGTCAGATTGGAAGGACTCCTGCCCGGAGACTCGTCCGACACAAGCATCCATTATGTGAAACTCAAGCTAAGCTGCAGAACAATCTTAATGTCGTTCATCCTGCGGAAATTTCACCCTGCTTGTCTTTCAGAACGAAGCTTTGGCAGAGAGGTGACATTTAAAGGGCCAGTTCACCCAAATCTGATTCTCATTAAGACGTTTTAACGGTTTTAGTCCTCTCAGAAAGAAAGTTGTTATAGTAAGTAAACCAGAGGTGAGTGAACTGGAACTAGAATAGAACTAAATATTAAACCAGTAATAGTAACCAGTTCTTCTGTTAACAGCTTCTTAAGTTAGTCCAGAGCCAGAACAGTGTTGTCGTCCACCGTCTGCTACATAAAACTATAAAAGAAATATGCACTGAGGCTCATGCTGTCATGTTTAAGAGTTTTGGTTATCTTTCATTTGCTGTTTTTTATTATGAAAGTATCTTTTCACGTCACCCCTGATTAAATGTCTTGTCTTAACTTTGTTATTTGATGTAGGGCTGCCACAAACTATTATTTTGATAGTCGACTAGTCACCGATTATTTTTGCGATTAGTCGACTAATCAGATCATCATCCATTGGACATAAAACGTACAGCTTATTGCACCAGCAGCATCTGCTCTTATATAACTATCATTAGCTTACAGCTTTAAGTGTTTAAGGTATGTGCTAACTAAAAATAAAGACAAGATGATAGTTTATTAAATTTTAATGACATTAATGCAGATTGTTTCGGTGAAGTTTAATAAACTCCTTGCTATCTAAAATATAACAGGACACCGGAGTAAATTCTCGAGCATCTCACACTTCTGATAATCAGCTGTCTGCTTGATGTTTATTCAGCTGTGTAAAAATTATAACTTTAATCTCAGCCAAACAGATTTACTCAGGAACAAATAAAATACTGAAAAAAGCCAAACAATAACATTTTTAAGTTATCTAAGTGACTTATATATGTTTAACCTGAGTAGCGAAAGACGGTGGGTTTGAAAACATTTGCTGGAGTCCGGTGTTCTCACGGCTCTAGTTAGCCTAGCCCCCGGCTAGCTATCGAGCTAGTGGGTAACAGACGTCTCCGAAAACGTCGGAGCGCTTTCAAAAATATGTGGTGTCTTGATAAACTGAGCAGATATTTGAGGTTTACACAGCTACATTCTCGCCTGAAAACATGTTAAACGTTTATTTTATGACTCAGAAAGAATAATAAGAGTAATATTAAAACTAACTAGCTGCCGCCATTGTTGGAAACTGGGAAGCTGGGCTGCGCTATGAATTCTGGGATACAGCTTCTTCTTCTTCGGGGTTTAACGGCAGCTGGCATCCTTGTACATGCAGTGCTGCCATCTTCTGTTTCAGTCCGTTATTACACTCTTAAATCCTACTACTTATTCCTGCGTCTTTTGTGATCTTACAAAGCTTCAAACGACGCGTCGACTATTAAATCAGTCGTCGACGACTTTGATAGTCGACGTAATCGTGACTAGTCGACTAATTGTGGCAGCACTAATTTGATGAGTTTAATGTTTCTGTTATTTTTCTTTGCTCTCTTTCAGATTTTCCCTTTTTTTATTTAGCTTGTTGTCTTCCATTTTAAGAAACATCTTTAGTGCTTTTATAAATGCAGCACTTCATGTTTCCTTTCTCTCTTTAACACGTGCTTTTTATCTTCTGTTTGACTTTATTGACATTATTTGTTCTGCATGACTAACAAGTTTTAAAGGACATTTGATTTGATGACACACAAAACAAAAGGAAGAGAGGGAGAGAGCAAAGTGCCCAACGGAGACTGAATATAAACTGAGTGTAAAAAGTAGATGGACATGAAAAGGACTTAGTAGAATTAAAAAGAAAGAGACATTAGCTCAGGTGAATGCTGAGTTTGATGCTCTCAGCAGCGTCAGAACTGACTTTTAGTGACAGTTTGACAGGTTTGGTTCATTTACAAAGTGTTTGACGTTTCACAAAGTGATGACTAAACGAACACCAATGACGCATCTCAAACTGAAACAGGCCTGTAGGAATCTATAAATACTGTAAGATGCAGTATATCTTTATTTATCTTCAGGATATGACCCAAATTTAAATGATTTACTCTTGAGTTTCATGTATTTGCTCTTCTGTGCAACAGATTATGATTTTACGGTTTTCAGCTCACCTGCTGTCCTGAGTCAGAGCCTAAACGTTGCATCTCATCACCGTTCAGGAGATGAACTGAAGTGTCATCTGTCTGGTTAGTGGTGTTTCCTCACAGAGCCAGTCTGAAACGTCTGGAAGGATTTTTATAAACATTCACAACCATGTTTATTGTAGCACACTCAAAATTTGTGTACAATTTAGGTTTTTACACTTCAGTGAGATTTTTCAGTCAGTTCTCAGAGATAATTCTGGTTTTTAGATGCTGCCTGCATCTCACTGTTAATCATAAGGTGGCTTTTGGCTTTAGTGTCTTTTTAAACCGAATGTGACAAAATAACGTCCCAGTTTCACAGACCTACAAAGTGTGTTAGAACCTGAGCGGTCCGAGTCATTTGGGAATTGGTTGCGCTTCTTTCAGTCTCTTTCACTCATGGATTCGGTTTATTAAAGATCATGGTTTGGGTTAAAACACAACCCTTAGCAACATAACAGTGACAGGGCGCACACCGGCCTCTCGCTCAGTAAAGCTGTAGGTTAGTCAGTCACACTGATTTTGACACATGTGGGCTAACGGCATTTACTAGGGTGACCATATTTTGATTTCCAAAAAAGAGGACGCTTGGCCCAGTTATGAAGAATTTTAATAATACTGTTTGTTTAAAGAAAATTTTAACATATTTAAAAGATGCCTTCTCTGTGCGCTTAATGAATGGTGAAATAAAAAAATGTCATTTAGGCTTTTACAAGTCAACAAGTGCAAAAATAAAAAAAAATTGGCGTTTCTAACCTCAGTTAACTTTGTTTGCACGCCACCATTCTTCCAGTCAAATTGGGAATATTTTCTCTGTTCCATGGTTACTTAAGTCTGAGAAATGTCATTTCATTTAGCTTCAAGAGTGACAATAGCTTCAGTCTTGGTGCGGCACTGCTGAACTTTTTTAGCTGTGTTAAAGTCTGGAAATGTTTTTTTGTTTTTTTAGCAACACACTAGTGCAATCCATGGATGTGTAGCTATTGTGATGCTTCATAGTATGAAATGTCAGTGCACCTTCTGCTCCAGATACAAGCATCCTCGTTTTTCCAGGTGTAACAAAGAACTCAGTCAACTTACTAGATGAATTTTTGCCTCTTTTTAAGTTTTTCTGTGTCCATGTGAGCAACAAGATCTCTGGCACCTTTGTTAGACACACACATGTCTGTGCGAGCTCTGCACACAGTGCACTCCGCCTCCCATTTATTCCGACCGGGATGGTTCAAGGGAAATTTCTTGATGCACTTGCGCTTTGGCATCTTTTCAGCGTGCCGCTCCGCGCTCTGTCCCGTCTGTGCGTGGGGAACAGAGATGGGCAGTAACGCGTAATCTGATTACTTTTTTTCAAGCAATGAGTAAAGTAAGGGATTACTATTGCAAAAATGGTAATTAGATTACCGTTACTTTCCCGTAGGAACGCTGCGTTACTACGTTACTAAAACTGTGATTTTTTTTTTTTGCGAGAATGTCTCATGACAGTGACGTAAGCGAGTGCGACGTTCGTGACAACAGCTGTGTGCAGATCAACAATGGATCATATATCGAGTGCAGAGAGAGTATGAGCGTGCAGCGTTTAAAGCGTGGAAGTACTGACCTTACTTTGAGTTTGATTCCATAAAAAGTGACAAAAACATTAGTGTCCGTTGTGCGTGGGAAGAAAACTTCTTTTTACAGCGAAAAAAACCCCTAAACTTCCGAGCAAGCACCGAGTAGCTACGACGTAATGGGAAACTCACAGAGAAACTCGCGGATTCTTCCACTGACCGCTGCACACCTGCACCAGGGTAAACCTCCGCCTACCCCACTCCTGCTTTACAGGTGAAAATAGAGCAACAGGACCGCTAGTCTGTGACTTTATTTATTTTCTGCTGTGTTTTACTTGCATCTATTTGAAAGACTGAGTGTAAACACACAAAATATTTTATTTTATGTGCTGGAATGTGCAGAAAATAAGTTTAAATATTAAACAAATTTCTTCCAGTCAGAGAATGTTGCATATAATGTAATTTTTGCTTGATGCATAAAGTTAAAAGATTAAAACTAATAAAACAAGTTTTAAAAAGAGACTTTTCCATTTGATTACAGTTTGTATGATGATTATGTAGAAAAAGTAGAATTGGGCTGAAAGATCTATCACTTTATCACCTGTTCAGGGTGTAAATCGTGTTTTTAAAAAGTAACTAAGTAATTAATTACTTTTGAAAATAAGTAATCACTAAAGTAACTGGATTACTTTTTTGGGGAAGTAATCAGTAATTAGTTACTGATTACTTTTTTCAAGTAACTTGACCAACACTGGTGGGGAACAACCACTTACACCATATTTCGGGGATGATGTTGCACATATGGGTCCTCTGTAGGCCTAAAGGAAAACCCGGACATTTTCATCCATCTCAAAAAAAAAAAAAAAAAAAAACCCGGACAGAACATGAAAAGTGGACATGTCCGGGGAAAAGAGGATGGTTGGTCACCCTAGCGTTTACCTCTTTCCAGTCTTTATGCTAACCTAAACATAGCTTAACTTTTCTTATTCTAGCTGCAGAAAACTACAAAAATGCTCCCACTGAGGCTTCAAATTACAAAGTTGACCAACTTTACATTTTACTTCAAGAACAAAATAACAATTCAGACTTTCATAATCTTTTTATTCGTTTCATTTCATACACGTGCATGCTTTTTCTCTTCAGTCCAGCTCAGTTAAGGCTCAATTGATTCGGTTCTTGACCTTCGTGTTTAATCTCGCCTTATGTAATTTCATTGTTTTGGGTCTTTTATCTTTTTTTTAACAGCTACATAAAAACTTCATTACCAGAAAGAACAAATGTCCACCCTGAAAGCTGCCCACATGCATGAATAATAGCAAACTACCGTCCATCACGTAGGTTTGTCATGGAAACCCAAAGCTAACAATTAAAACCCATTTACAACACGATCCCTCCAACTCCTGATTTCTTTAAATTCCCCAAAATCTGATCAAATCCCGACCCTCCTGGACTTTAGTCCTCCTGTTTATGCTCGATGAGTTCAAAGGTCAAACTTGAAGCGTACAGATCACTCTTGTGTTGCCTTGTTTTAAATAAAAGCCAGATTAAATATGAATGCAGTCATCGTTTCCATATGAACACGTCATGCATGAGGCAGGAAGTGAATCTGAACAGCTTTGATCTCCTGCCTTCATCAGCTCTTCATCAGCTCTTCATCACAGCTGATGCGGCTCCTTCTTCCTCGTTATCGACGTGTAAGACGGATGCTCCACATAACTATAGTTTATTACACCTCCTTCATCCTCATAATCTATATCGTCCTCTTCAATATCATCAATATCATCATCGTCCAGGCAGCAGCTGTCCCCGTCTGACCCCTCGTCCTCTTCATCCTCCTCTGGCACATTCTCGCAGCTCATCCTCATCTTCTTGCGGTTGTTGTTCCTCACCGACGCCTCCAGAGCTTTCTGGCGACGGTAGAAGTGGGAGAACTTGTTGAAGATGATGGTGATGGGCAGCGCCACCACCAGGGTGCCACCCAGGATGCAACCGCTTGCCGCCAACTTCCCGACCACCGTTACCGGCACTACGTCCCCATAACCCACTGTGGTCATGCTCACCGTCCCCCACCACCAGCAGGCCGGGATGGTGTCCAGGCCCACATCCTGGAATCAGACACAGAGGGATGCTTTAGACATCCAAGGTAATGATTTTCAGATGTATTAATATTATTATGTAAAGAACACAATTAAATAATAAAATACTTTGCTATATAAAATCTATCAGAACAAAGTTGAAGCTCAAAACTAATTTCCAAGAGGAAGAGATTAAATAAAGACAAACCTCTGAGCACACTGACTAATGTGCTCTTTGAACTGAATCATTAGTAATTACACCAACAGGTGTGTCTTCAAACATCACAGATATCCCTGAAAAACAGGATAACTGCCACTGTGACTGTTCACTCACTGATATTTTTATTTGTTACAGACCAAAGCAGAGCTGACAGCTGTGAAGGATTTATCAGCGTCTAACGACACTAATTAAAGTAAAACACTCTGTGAGCCAAAACCTTTTAATTAGCCAAATGTCATGAAAATCAGCTCAGGGATTTCATTGGCAGGAGGAACACGAGTGAGTATTAACACAAAGACTTTGTTACAAAGTAACTGAGTAGTTGGTTGAAGTGTGTAGCCATGTTTTCCGTCTTCATACCGTAGCATCCGCCGAACATTTCGCAATGTAATATTTGCTACGTTCATCGCTGTGTTAGCAATCCGACATTTAGGCTACGTCCACACGTACCCGGGTATTTTTGAAAACGCAGATTTTTCTATGCGTTTGCACCTTTCGTCCACATGTAAACGGCGTTTTCGGTCACTGAAAACGGAGATTTCTAAAAACTCCGGCCAGGGTGGATATTTTCTAAAACTCCGGGAAAAATGCAGAAAACGCAGCGTCAAAGATGTGCGGCTTTTTTGACGTCACACTGTGCGCCACGTTATTGTTTCGGTGAAATGAATTTCTACAATACTGTTACTGTTAATTGTCTCTGCAGTGTTTAAATGCTTACATATACACACACAGTTACTGTCCCTCCACACATACGACTCGGTTCTGCTTCTATGCCCCAGCTTTGTTTACTTTTTCCCTCCGAGGCTTCTAGACTTCTGATTGGCCAACATTTCTACACGATTAGGAATATAGCGCCACCTGCTGCTTTGGCATGTTCCTAGCAGCGTTTTCCTTCATTTCTGCCTTTACGTGTGGACGGGATTATTTTTTTAAAACAAAAACAGAAAATCTCCGTTTTCGTACACACCCGTGTACATGTGGACGTAGCCTTATACAGAGAGGAATTTAAACTGCTCGCAAAGTATTGGAAACATTCAAACCGTAAACTGATGATGGCTGTAAAACCGTACGCCACACTGAAATCACTGAAACTAAGATGTTAAACTTTTAAAAGGCAAATTCAAAGAATTTATTTGAACACGAACTAAAAGTGAAATGATTTCCACCAGTGAGGAATGCGACCCCACGTCAGTCAAACTTTACCTCTTCATACTCAGCAGTGTAGGCGATACCCGAGAAGACGGACACTCCCACGGCCAGGTAGAGCAGCAGGATGCCCACCTCACGGTAGCTGTGCTGCAGATAAAACATGGAGGGGTTGAGATGTGTTTGTGCACAAAACCTCATCAGTCACGATCCAATAACTGAGGTTCAATTTGTGACAGCGTTACAGCCAAACGCCCGCCGCCACTCCCGCCCAGCGTGAGAAAACACTCATCTGTGTTTTTTCTTGATGTGAACTTTGAGTCTGCAGCTCGCCTGACAAAATGTTTGTCTCTGTAAATGTGACTCTACTTCTAAAGTTTTGCACTTCCTCATAAAAACTCATAAAAGAAGGTTTTATAAGAAGACTAGAAGAGAACGTGTGGAAATACTGATTTTGAAAACTACAAATGTTTGTATTCGACTGCCGCACTCCTCCACCGAGCTGAAAGTCCTCCATATAATGGATGAGTTCAGTTTCTGGTTTCAGGACATCTAGATGTGAAATCACTTTGTAATAATCTGTTGACATTCTTGAGATTTTCTTACTTCAGTTTGATATGTGTTTATGACATTTTGACCTGATGTGTCCCATCTCCTGTAACATTTTTAGGGAACTCTGCCCATAACTAGGGATGGGTACCGGTATCCGGTGCCATGATGGCACCGGTTCTGACATAAACGGTAGTAACCAGACCGAAAAGCAGCGCACATTTCGGTGCTTTTTTTTTCCTGAGATGTGATACACTTTGAATTCTAGCCAATCATTTTACGTTTCCGAGGATAGTAGGCGGGTCCAGGTACGTACGTTCTTTTAGAGCAGAGCTACAGATTAAAAATGCCCAAGGCGAAGCGGTCAAAGTCTGGCTGTACTTCACAGCAAAAGATGCAAACTCAGCAGCCTGCAACAAGTGCTTTAAGCTGATACTGTGATGCTGTCAAAGGAAGTAACACCTCAAATCCGATGAAACATCTGGCGACGCATAGCGTTTTTTTTAAAAGCCGAAAAATGCGCCGTATTTGATAGCTTGCTGCGAGACCTCACACCGAGCGCATCTACTGCGGTGTGGTTCCTGTTATCGGACCCGGAGTTAGCAACATCCCCCAAAAACTCGAAGAGGAGAGTCCTGGCCCCTAGCCCTGCCAGTGTAGCAGAAATGATGATGATGATGATGCAGCAGCAGCCGTTCTTCTCTGCGTGAGTAGCTTAATGTTGTTCGTGTGTAATTTACGTTGAGTAGGCTAACCACGTTATTACATTAATGCATGTAAGGTGAACTAGCAAACATCATCATAGCTACATGCGGCTGTCTTCTTGTTTGATGGCAGATACTCCCTTCACCCTGGACAAAAAGGCTAAAATGACCAAAAAAAAGTGGAAAACAGTTAAACATGAGAGGTTTTTGGACAAAGTTTGTTTTTTCCATTGTTTAAGCTGCTTCCAGCCAAGAGTGATACCATATATGCCCCATAGCTGCAGAAAAGGCTAACATTGTTATCTTTTTACAAAAAAAAACAGCTGAACATGAGAGGTTTTTGGACCAATTTTGTGTTCTCCATTCTTTAAGCACCGGTTTGAGCACCGTTTAAGCACCGGCACCGTTACAAAAGTACCGGTTTAACACCGGTATCGGATAAAACCTAAACGATACCCATCCCTACCCATAACTTCTTATAATCCTGCCAACAATCAGTGAAAACAATCACATGAACTTCTTACTGAAAGCAATGAGCAACACAATCTGACAACACAGCAGAATTTAACACAGTTTAAAGTAGGGGTGGGGAACGTCGGGCTCCGTTTCAATCGGACCGCAAAGCAATAAAATGCATATATTTTATATATGTAACTTATAGCATGAATAAAAAAACACTGACAGTCATTAGTTTTCTGAGATAAAACAGACGGTTATGTACGTCCAAGTCAAAATCCTGCTCCTCACATACAAGGTCTTAAATAATCAGGCCCCATCTTATCTTAATCTTAATCTAAAAGCACTTTCCATACAAAGATGTAGCACAAAGTGCTTTACATGGTTAAAAGCAGCCCACCCCGCCCTCCAACTCACTCCCCACACTCTCATTAACATAAACGATCGTGGATACATACCCCCCCCCCCACACACACAAACACTTAAAGAGTAAAATTGGGCTGGGCACACATGAGCCAGGTGAAACACTATCACAGGGAGCCGTCTGCACCGGAAGCCGGTCACAGACCGCAGCCTCCAGGCCAGGCACACAGCAGGAGGGAGGCAAAGAAGCCCCCCAGCCAGGCTGAGAGGACCCCCAGAGCCCCAGCAGCCACGGTCGATCACAGCCCCGGTGCAGAGAGCGCCCTCCGAGGAAACACTGGAGATATGACCTAATAAGAGTATATACAGGATAAAAAGATAAAATAAATAAGAACGGGAAACAATATAAATATAAATAGAGTAAGAAGTTAAAAAAAATGAATAAGAATAAAATCAATAAATATTAGGTAAAACCTAAATTAATAATGTAAATAGAATAACAGGATATAACAAATAAGCATAAAATAAATAAACGTTAGGTAAAAGCTAAATTAAAAAGGTGGGTCTTGAGCCTGTTCTTAAAAACATGTACGTTCTCTGCGGCCCTGAGCTCCTCCGGCAGGCTGTGCCACAGACGAGGACCATACCGCTGAAAAGCTGCCTCTCCGTGAGCATGTGTCCTGACTTTAGGGACAATCAAAAGGCCAGTACCAGAGGACCTCAGGGTCCGCGAGGGTTCATATGGTAAAAGCAAATCTGAGAGATAAGAAGGCCCAAGACCATTAAGACATTTAAAAACCAATAAAAGAACTTTAAAATCAATCCTGAAACACACGTGGAGCCAATGACCTTGTAGTACCATATCACCCTATTAGAGCACTTCGCTCTCGCTCTGCAGGCCTACTTGTTGTTCCTAGAGTATTTAAAAGTAGAATGGGAGGCAGAGCCTTCAGTTTTCAGGCCCCTCTTCTGTGGAACCAGCTTCCAGTTTGGATTCGGGAGACAGACACTATCTCTACTTTTAAGATTAGGCTTCAAACTTTCCTTTTTGCTAAAGCATATAGTTAGGGCTGGACCAGGTGACCCTGAATCCTCCCTTAGTTATGCTGCAATAGACGTAGGCTGCCGGGGGATTCCCATGATGCATTGAGTTTTTCCTTTCCAGTCACCTTTCTCACTCACTATGTATTAACAGACCTCTCTGTATTGAATCGTATCTGTTATTAACCTCTGTCTCTCTTCCACAGCATGTCTTTATCCTGTCTTCCTTCTCTCACCCCAACCAATCACAGCAGATGGCCCCGCCCCTCCCTGAGCCTGGTTCTGCTGGAGGTTTCTTCCTGTTAAAAGGGAGTTTTTCCTTCCCACTGTCGCCAAACTGCTTGCTCATAGGGGGTCATATGATTGCTGGGGTTTTCTCTGTATCTATGAAGCGCCTTGAGGCAACTTTTGTTGATTTGGCGCTATATAAATAAAATTGAATTGAATTGAATACAGCACGTGATGTATGTCATTACGTGATTGACAACAAAGGATGAATCCTGGCAGCTGTCATGAAAACGAAGGTGGATGCAGAATGCTGCGTGTTCCAGGAAAAATGGACACCTGATTTTTTTCTTTGTTTAAGTGAAAGGCAAGCCGCTGTGCCCAGTTTGTGGCGCCGGCGCCATTACAGTTCAAAACATGCTAAACATGATGAGCTGAGAACTCAACGTTAACGCTCTTCCTTAACAAGCAGCTTTCACACGACCACAGACAGCCACAGAGAATATTACGTGTGCAAGTTTTGTGGTGAGTGCATTAATAGCCATGAAACCTCCTGAGGCTTAGTAACACGGTACTTACAGACTTTTGCATCCCTGAGTATGTGTTCATAACGCCCTTGAAGAACTTTGTAAAAAATGAAATGCTGCTTTAAAGGAAACAAATGTCAGCTTTATTAAAATAACGAAGGATGGTGCTGAAAAAGAAATGTAAAAAATAAAGAAATGCGGATCGTTTACACTGTGAAAAACAAATCTAAGAGAAAAAAAACAGTCAGTGGAGTAAAAAAAAAGAGTTATCTGAGAAATGGAGCATTTCCACAAATAAGCAGCAGTAAAAGTCAATTCACAATGAAGCTGGTCTTTTTTCAGAGAACTGCTTTTTCATTAGATTATGCATTTCCATTTTCAAGATCAAACTAAACATTAAACTAATGTTTTGAGTTAAAGGCTTTTTCATTACTTGATATGCAGGAAAGAGACCAAATAAGCTCTCAGTGCTTCATTTCAAACACCGGTCACGGATCAGGAACTTTATTAAAGTGGTGCTGCACTTTAATAAAGGCTTTAATAATCCTCTGCTGGAAGGAACAAGCTCATGGTATAGACGAGACGGAAACACAACGTGCAGATGTAAAGAAAACCAGGAGGAGCAGCATGGTCCTTCATCAACAACTCCACCTCCAAAAAATGTCAAATAAAACAGAAAACATGGATTTTCATAATATCAGATTATGTTCACAATAGAATTGACAAAATATCTAATTTTAAGAAAAATAAATGCTCATTTTGAATTTGATGGCAGTAGTCCATCTCAGGATCCTGGGACGGGCCGTGCATCCATAAACATCTGGGAACTCAGGAGACCAGCTGTTTAACAAGTGTATTAACACAAGATTTAAAAGGCAGCAGGACCGGAGGCTGATGAATCACAGGACGGTGATTCAGGCGGCTGTTTTGTCAACAAAGGAGAGAAGACTCGGTCAGAGCCAGAGCAGAGGAGTGGTTAGACTATCCCGACATCCTCTGAGGGACGGGAGGAGCGGTGGAGGGTGGACAGGCAGGTAAGTTTCCTCAGTTCCTTTATCAGTGCACACAGACCAGCTTGGAAATCCTGGGAAAGACGTCTGTTGCAGGTCAGTGGCTTAACAGCTATGCTGACTGATCACAGTCTGAGAGGTTTGGCTCGAGCGGGTCTTTAAAACTAATCACTAATCCTCAGATGGACGGCATGTGCATCAGGCGAGAAGCGATTTTCAGTTGGTGAAAGGTCCGGACTGCAGGCTGCCACTTCAGCACTTGGACTCTATCCAAGGAGCTATGCTGCAGGAATAGGAAGGCCTTCCCTGGAAAAGTTGTCGTCTGGATGGAAGCATATGTAATACCATCAGAGATGCAGGTTTTTGAACTGTGTGCTGATAACAAGCCAGCCTCTGCTCTTTAGTCCAGAGGCCGTAGCATCCATGATTTCCAAATAGAATTTCACATTTCAGTTCGTCTGACCTCAGAACAGTTTTTCACGTTGCCTCAGTCCGATTTTAATCAGCTATGAGAGACGGCGTTCCTGGATCACGTTCCCATACGGCTTCTTGTTTGCACGATAGAGCTTTAACCTGCCGTCCCGCACAGATGGCACGGTGAGTTGTGTTCATAGGCAGAACCTGCACACACAGATTTCTCCTAATTCTCTGATTATTTTGATGATATTATGCATCGTAGATGAGGAGATACCCACAGCCTTCACAATTTTAAATTCGGGAACATTATTTTGGAATGTCAAAGGAGCTTGCAAAGAAAAGCGTCTGGACTTCTTTAAGTTGCTTGAAGACGTTTCACCTTCATCCGAGAAGCTTCTTCAGTTCTAAGGTCAAATGGTGGAGAGTCCCAGATATAAACCTAGTGGGAGTTTCCCCCCACAGAGGGACAAAAGGACCCCCTGATCCTCCTCTAATCGCCTGAGCCAAGGTGTGGAACTGGGTGTGGGTCCCAATCAGAGTTTCGGGTGAGTTCATTGTGAAACCTGGCCCCACCTTACCATGTGAATTCCTGAGGTCAGATGGCCCAGGATGTGAGTGGGCGTTAAGGCGTCTGGGGAGGGAACTCAAAACTGGATTATAGATGGCAGAGAGTTGGTGTCGTAAACCACCGCCTCTGTTCAAAGATGGTCGCTCACAGTGGACGCGACCATCTGTGGGGGGATATTCTCCCACTGGGTTTAAATCTGGGACTCTCCACCATTTGACCTTAGAACTGAAGAAGCTTCTCGGATGAAGGTGAAACATCTTCAACTTAAAGAAGTCCAGACGCTTTTCTTTCCAAGCTCCTTAGACTATGATGACCTGGATGACTGAGAACCTTCAGACATTATTCTGGAATATTTTACTTCTTAGAAACGGTCTCTCTGAGCTTTTCAGTGAATAAACTTTGGGTTTATGAGGTTTACAAAAACATTTTACGTCGCGTCCCAACTTTTTAGGAATTGGGATGGTGCGTCCATTTTCATCGCTGGTGTCACTGATACATTACACATGATACTAAACACAATATACACAAAAAGGTTGCTTGGACTGATTTAGAATATAAAACCAAATTTCAGATGTTAAAGGTTGCATAAAGAAATTCTGAGCAGATTAATGTGTAAACATGACTTAAAGTGTAAATGTTGCCATCATAGATTGTGCTAGCTTCAAGGCTTTTACAGATGACCTCACTAATCCAACTTATACCTTGAAAGCATGATTTGAATTATAAACCATCCACAGCGATGCTAGCTTATATGAATTGCTAAGTCGTGTGTTTCCTAATGTTGTTTTTCTTCCATCTCAAACACACTGACACAATTCAAACTCAACAAGTGAACATCAGTGAGATCTTGTGTTAAAAACTGCAGCCCACATGCAAACGTTTGTTTCCTTCAGTGGTCTTTTTTGTGTGTCATCTCCAAAACCGTGTGCATCACATCAGCTGAGATCTGCTCACAATCCATCAACCTGTATCTGAGGCGTCTACAGAAAGGTCAACAGAACAAAATGTCACAAAACTGCAAAATAAAAATCAGTCACGTTGTTTGTACGGCTGGTTAGTGTCGCTCTGTGTACGGGATCCACACATTACAATTACATGTGTGTCTGTGGGAGCAGACAGAGTCCCCACTCACCCGCAGTGTTGCTCCCAGTGATCGGAGGCCTGTCGAGTGTCGCGCCAACTTTAACACTCTGAAGATCCTCATTAACCTGAACACCTGAGAGGACACAGAGTGGACGATGAGTCTGAATCTTTAAAAAGAGTCTAACTCTGGCTGCACGGCAGCAGCTGCAGACATTCACTACACTGATCCAACGGTGGAGTCACGAAGCTTCAAATAACGGGGTCAGTGTACGGACGCGTAATCGCCGCGAGCTTCAGACGGCTTTTTTTGTAATGAGCACAGAAGCCACACCCACCATGTGCTCTAAGCTTTTGTTTGCAAGGAACAGCCAATCAGAAGCCAAAGTGCTTGCTCATAGGGGGTCATATGATTGTTGGGTTTTTCTCTGTATCTATGAAGCGCCTTGAGGCGACATTTGTTGTGATTTGGCGCTATATAAATAAAATTGAATTGAATTGAATAGAAGAAAGTTGCATCAAAGACATGTTGGTGTTAAAGACTCTAGCATTAGCTCAGCAGCAGACCCATTTTATTTTTAGTGCTCTTTAAATGACAGTAACTCTGTTACTGCTTCTGCTGGAGACAAAATTCAATCCGTTTCAGAAAGAAGACAAGACGAGCTTTAGGGAGATATTTGGGGTATCAGGGAAGCACAAAGCATTCACAAGGTACTGCCGTCTGAACAAAGAAAAATCAACTTCACATTACTGTAACTCCTCAACCACACTGGGCTACAGAAAAAATGGTTCCTGAAAGATGAGAATTATTTTATAATTTTACAGCCACAATGATAAAATAAGCCCAGGCGGTCTGTATGATACTGGTGTGATAAAGGGTTCAACAGTGGGTGAACTGAGGCGCCTCATTAAATATAACTGTTTTGAACTGGGAATCATAAAAAGCTACTCGATTGTGAAACGAAACCCTAAAAAAATCCCTGACCCCAATGTTTTAAATTTAAAATGAACTGAACGTTATTGTTATAAAGTTCAGTTTTGTGTTGTGGCATTTGAATCTGTTTGTCATTTTAGAAATATTGATTAGAAATAGCTCCAGTTACACATGTATCATAGTCGTGCACTAATTAGCCGCACAGATCCATGAAATGCTAGACTGTCATTCAGGACCTGGAAATATATCAGACTGATGGAGCTACAATCCATAAGCCTTAGTTTCCTCCTGATTTAATAGTCGATGCGTCGTTTGAAGCTTTGTAAGATCACAAAAGACGCAGGAATAAGTAGTAGGATTTAAGAGTGTAATAACGGACTGAAACAGAAGAGGGCAGCACTGCATGTACAAGGATGCCAGCTGCCGTTAAACCCCGAAGAAGAAGAAGCAGCGCAGCCCAGCTCAGTTTCCAACAATGGCGGCAGCTAGTTAGTTTTAATATTACTCTTATTATTCTTTCTGGGTCACAAAATAAACGTTTAACATATTTTCAGGCGAGAATGTAGCTGTGTAAACCTCAAATATCTGCTCAGTTTATCAAGACACCACATATTTTCAAAAGCGCTCCGACGTTTTCGGAGACGTCTGTTAGCCACTAGCTCGATAGCTAGCCGGGGGCTAGGCTCACTAGAGCCATGAGAACACCGGACTCCCGCAAATCGTTTTCAAACCCACCGCCGTCTTTCGCTACTCAGGTTAAACATGATATATAAGTCACTTAGATAACTTAAAATGTTATTGTTTGGCTTTTTTTTAGTATTTTATTTGTTCCTGAGTAAATCTGATTGGCTGAGATTAAAGTTATAGTTTTTACACAGCTGAATAAACATCAAGCAGACAGCTGATTATCAGAAGTGTGAGATGCTCAGAATTTACTCCGGTGTCCTGTTATATTTTAGATAGCAAGGAGTTTATTGAACTTCACCGAAACAATCTGCAAATTTCATTAAAATTTAATAAACTATCATCTTGTCTTTATTTTTAGTTAGCACATACCTTAAACACTTAAAGCTGTAAGCTAATGATAGTTATATAAGAGCAGATGCTGCTGGTGCAATAAGCTGTAAGTTTTACGTCCAATGGATGATGATCTGATTAGTCGACTAATCGCAAAAATAATCGGTGACTAGTCGACTATCAAAATAATCGTTTGTGGCAGCCCTAGTGTTTAATATAAAATGAGTGTGGTCCGAGAACTGGTTGTTGTTGCTTGTGTGATCTCACTCTACATGGTCTGCAGTTATTAATACTGTCTCAGCGTTACAGTTTGAGGCTAGCAGAACCTCCACAGATGGTGCATGTAATATTAACAGTGTGCTCTTTGATGGGACTGATGAGATTAATACTGCATATCAGACACTGTCACCATAAATACAAACATTCACAGCCTTTACTGAGCGATTATGACAAATGTGACGAATCCTTCGTTACATTTTTACCAGAGCAGCATGCGGTCCACATCCACAGCACAGACCTGTATGAGTCGTCCCACGTTTCCCAGCTCGGACTCGGATCCCAGAGTCATGTCAAAGACCAGAGTGACGTAGATGGGAACCACAGACACCATGTCAATAATGTTCAGAGGGTGATGGAAGAACTTCTTCCTGTTTGGTGCGAGCAGCAGCCGCGTGACGACCTCAAAGAGATCACAAACACTCAGCGTTTGTCACTGTCCTCTGTGTTCAGCGTCTCTGTCAGCACTGACATATTTGGGCCTAATATTTAAGTTTAGGTATTTTAACTGTGCCTGGAATTTGTTTGGTTTAAACAAAGTAAATAATTAAACTGATGCAAGTCAAACAAACTGAATGAAGTATGTAACAGCTCATCATGGTCTGACTTTGCATTCTTTGAGGGGTTTTTCTCTGTGTCTCGTGAGTTCCCCGCGTCTTTGTGTGATGTTCTTTGTCTTCCTTTCATTTTACTTCCTTCTTTATTTTAAAGATTTATTTGACGGGTATTTTATTTGACAGGACAGCAGTAAAGAGGGGAGAGAGAGCAGGGAAAGATACACAGTAAAGGAACGTGGGCTCAAACCTCAAACTGACGTTCTTCCTGTTTTATTTTGAAGGGTATTTCCTCACTTGGCTTCCATAAGTTTAATCCTTTCTCTCTCTGCTGTATTTACTCTGTTGGTCTTTGTGAAGTTGTCCCTGTGTCTTCCTTCACGACCTGTTTCTCTGTTTTTTTTTTCACTTCCTGCTCCGTATTTCCGGAGTGATCCTCTCTGTTCTGTGTTTCCTTCCTTCACTGTGTAGCACGTTGCTATCTTTCAGGAGTATTTAAAGTGCCTTTTCCTTCATCCCTGCAAAGACATTAAACTCTGTGCTGTGTTTCATCTTCCCTTTGATAAATCTCCAGCGTGAGATTAAAACTGCCATATACATATTTATGATCATTTTAAAGCACATTATCTTTATTGTTTGCTTAACTGATACACAGTTAAGTTTAAGTTTAAGACATGCATGGGAAATGCCCTTATACACAACCTTAAATATTAGACCCAGTGAGTTTTTAGTGCACAGTAAAACAGTTCACAGCATGCTTAGTTTTAATCACCTCACCTCGAAGGTGAACCAGCAGGAGCAGAACACCTCCAGCGCCTGCATGGTCGGCTCTTCAATCAACTTTCCATCAGAATCAAAAGTCTGGGAGAAAAAACGGACAGAGGACAGTTTCTAAAAGTGTTTTAAATTAAACATTTAGTGATTTCAAATGTATTAAAATTTGAGAGCCCATTAGATATTTTTATTTTGAAATAATTACAAACACAAATTTTGATTTATGCATCTCTTCAACGACAGGTTTTACTTTAACAGACATCAAAGGTAGAATGCTCAGGTCAGCATGAACGCTGATCTTAGAGCCAAAGAAAACAGAAACACATGGTGGCTAAACAGAAATGATCTGTTGTAATAAATGCAAATACAAGCATCAGTAAAAGTGATGATAAAAGGTGGACTAAGGATAAAAACGTGTTAAAAATAGACTCAATAAGGCATCAAGAATTTAAATAAAACACAAGTAAAATCTATCTGACTGATTAAATCATTTTATTGGTACTTTATTCTTTTGTAATTATCTTTATGTAAATAGTTGTTCGTGTGTTTTGTGACTTAATCAGGAAAAATCTAAAGCACAGAGAGCTGCGTGTCCAAGCTGTCGATTTACTGGTTCATTTCGTTTCCCACCATCACCTTTGGCCACTTACTGAAAGAGTGAGGTCACAAACGAAGGAAGTGAACTTCCTCTGCAGACCGTCTGAGCAGTTAAAGGACACACTGGAGAGATTATAGCTCAGTTTACTTCCTTAAAAAGCTGGAGGAGCTGGCCAGGACATCGCTGTCCCTGTGACCTGGACCCGGGTACTTTGGCTTTCACAGAGCTGACTTTTAGCATCACTCTGTTTGGATCCAAACAATTATCAGTATTTTACTTTGTTTTCAGTTCAGGTTGTTTCAAGCATGTTTTTCTATCTTTCTCAAAGCGGATTTAAGGCTCTTTGTGAATGACATCTTTGGTAATATCAGGCGAGTGTAAGTCACACAAAATTAGTTTGTCTATTTGATTTCACTGAGTTTGACTCTGAGAGCAAACAAACTGTTTTAATGAACCTGTGGATGAACAGGGTTAAATACTCTAACTGTCTTCACGTGAGCCTAAATCAGCCCGATGAAGCCAACAGATGCTTCCTGCTGAAAGCTGACTGAACCGTGTTGTTTGGTCTCCACGTTTCGAGCTCGCCGTACCCACCTGATACTCTGGCATGCTGTTGATACACATGGTGGAGATGGATGTGAGCACCACTGCGATGGAGAGCAGACTGAAGAGCTTGCTGGGGATGGAGTATCCCGGGTTCTCCAGCGTCAACCACAAACACTTCCTGATGTTCCCGTAACGCACTTCCTGGAAGTGCTGCATGTCTCTGCGAGGGTGGAAAAAGGCAGCGAGTTAATAATTTATTTTAAAAAAGGAGAAAGAAAGTGCAGCTGTGTGTCTTTTACTTGTTTAAGTCGGATATCTCGTCCACAGATGTGTCTACACTGCTGGCGTCGCTCTCATCGTCCCAGCTGCGATGTCGGCTGCTCTCCAGCTTGCGGTCGTGGTAACGGTAACTACAGCAACTGTCCAGGAAGAACTCGTTGATGCCCCAGTACTCGATCTCCTGGCTGTTCGGGGAATAGAAGCCAAATCAAGGTTATCTATGCAGTATTAAAAGAAAAGTACAAACTACATCAAAATAAAATGATGTTTTTTTCTTCATCTGCTTCCAATGTTATTAGTGCACTAAATGGATCCATGACTCCTATAATTATGCTGCATAAACAAAGGACATATGCAAGCAGGCCAAAGGCCTAATTCACGTTAAATCCCTGCTTGTTCTTTCCAGGATGTGTTGGTGTGAAAACCAGGATGTGTTCCTGAAGGTAACCAACAGGCTTTTTGAGCAAACCTCAGTTTAACAAAAGTTAAAGAAAAGTAAAACAAAAACAATCCAACCGTGGAGCTCAGTGTTTGCGTTCATGCCCAGGACACGGGACCAATCAAAGCCTCCACCGCCAGCGCTGCACCCTCAGTGACTGTAGATGATGTCACATTTGGGCACAACATCAGTGCTTCAGTGTGTGAGATCATGAATAAGAGGTGAGATGTTACAACTTAGTCTTAGTAGTTTGGGTTTGTGACTTTTTTAAAGGATCAGCTGCTTAACCCTTTAAAGCCGGCTGGAGCGGACACGCTCCGTTTTGCGCAACTATTTTTAAATCCCGGTAGCTCTGCAAACACGTAAGCTAGCGCAATATTTTTTGCATATGAAACTGGAGGAGTTGTACTTACATCTTATGCCATCAGCTTGTCCTCGGTCACGGTTTCCTTCCACATATAACTTTGCAAAAACTGCATAAAAAGCGCTTGCAGCAACAAAAACATAATATTCCAGAAATAGGCTTTGCCGATCCGATCAGCTGTTCATAACACTTCCTACGTCCATCAGCACGAACTATCGCATGTCTGCCATTACCTGCACGAAACTGGAAGTGACGTCATTTTGCGGAAATGTAGTTTTTTACCATCAGGGCCTCGTGAGCCTATACTGGTGTTTTTATAAGTTATGTTTGACTTTATGACTTTCTGTGTCGTTTCTGGGATGCTTAGGACTCATATTGCACTGCTGGAAATAGTTTATTTTGATGCATATGCTGTTATTTTGCAAATTTGCACTATAATATTTATTTTCGTTTTTCCTGCAGTATATAAAAATTGGTGTATTTCAAAAATAAAACTATGAAGACACTCAAAATAAATTTCCTGTGGTGGGAAACTATTTTGTGCAACTTTTTTGTATTTACAGTTCTGAGGGATAAGCCTCTTAAATTTCTCTAACTAGAAATATATGTTAAAAAACAAAAACGATTTTCTATTCTTTTGTAGTTTATTGCACTTTTTTGCAATTTATGTAATTACTATGCACTTAATGCAGACATATTAATAAAATCTGGGCTATAATGGTTGTATTGATGTATAGAAACTTGAAATGCTCCCAAAAATGGCTCCACAGCATGTAAAAATATAATATAAGCTCTGGCGGACTTGGTTCTATGGTAGGTCTTAAAGGGTTAAATTTTACACGATTGTGTAGAGTTGAGGAATTCATTTTACTGTTTATGTTTTTAGGTTTTAAAGTTTTTTATGCAAAGCAACAATGAACAGTGAAGTCCGTTAACAGCTGCTGTGTCTGATTACAGGTCAGATGAGCTAAACCAAGAAAAACTGAACTGACTAAAACCAGTTACAGCTAGATTGGTATGACAGGTGTAAAGGCTCTCTGGGATGCAGAGGGATGAGGATGTTGAAATGAATGTTGCTCAGTCAGACCTGAAGGAGAAGACGCACAGCTCCTCCATGATGTGAAGTTTGCCAGTTTGGTAGAAGTGGATGACGTAAGGAAACAGGCCGGGATTCCTGTCAAAGTAAAACTCCTTCTCCTGCACATCATAGTCGTCACACACCTATAGCAGGAAAGGTGGGAACACGACAGAGGAAGAGTGAAGAAGAAGAGAAGCGGGTGGGCTTTTAGCAAGTCAAGCAAAAATCCATCACGTCTCGTGTCAGTCGTATCCCACTCACGCCCAAACACCTGCAGTATGGCCTCCTCTGAGTCACATGCCAGCAGCTTTCCCAGTCTGGTGTCTGGGAATTTCTTCAGCGTGCTGGAACAGAGGCTCCTCTTCAGACCTCCGACGTTCACGTGGACGAGACCCTCGTCAGAGTCCTGGTGAGCCCAGCTGGGCAGACTCTCCTTCCCCATGGTTAGATCAGCTGAGACACAAAGACAATGAAATAAACACAAACTGAAAAACACCACTGTGACACTTTTTAGAGACATTTAATTTTGTGGTTACATTAAAAAAGACACGATGTAGATAAAAAAGAAACTGTGAGTCTGATCTATCGGTGTGTTAGCCTGAGTCCTGTAAACACGCCCTTTCCAACATATTTACCACATCATGCCAGTTTACTCAACCATCTGTCACCATTCATTTCCTGTCACCACATCCCCGCATGTCTCCACTGCAACAGTTTCCCTTTGTGTCATTTGCAGTGTTGGTCAAGTTACTTGAAAAAAGTAATCGGTAACTAATTACCGATTACTTCCCCAACAAAGTAATCCCGTTACTTTACTGATTACTTATTTTCAAAAGTAATTAATTACTTAGTTACTTAGTTACTTTTTAAAAACACGATTTACAACCTGAATAGGTGATAAAGTGATAGATCTTTCAGCCCAATTCTACTTTTTCTACATAATCATCATACAAAATGTAATCAAATGGAAAAGTCTCTTTTTAAAACTTGTTTTATTAGTTTTAATCTTTTAACTTTATGCATCAAACAAAAATTTAATTATATTTAACATTCTCTGACTGGAAGAAATTAGTTTAACATTTAAACCTATTTTCTGCACATTCCAGCACATAAAATAAAATATTTTTTGTGTGTTTACACTCAGTCTTTCAAATAGATGCAAGTAAAACACAGCAGAAAATAAATAAAGTCAAAGACTAGCGGTCCTGTTGCTCTATTTTCACCTGTAAAGCAGGAGTGGGGTAGGCGGAGGGTTACCCTGGTGCAGGTGTGCAGCGGTCAGTGGAAGAATCCGCGAGTTTCTCTGTGAGTTCCCCATTACGTCGTAGCTACTCGGTGCTTGCTCGGAAGTTTAGGGTTTTTTTCGGTGTAAAAAGAAGTTTTCTTCCCACGCACAACGGACACTAATGTTTTTGTCACTTTTTATGGAATCAAACTCAAAGTAAGGTCAGTACTTCCACGCTTTAAACGCTGCACGCTCATACTCTCTCTGCACTCGATATATGATCCATTGTTGATCTGCACACAGCTGTTGTCACGAACGTCGCACTCGCTTACGTCACTGTCATGAGACATTCTCGCAAAAAATCACGGTTTTAGTAACGCAGTAACGCAGCGTTCCTACGGGAAAGTAACGGTAATCTAATTACCGTTTTTGCAATAGTAATCCCTTACTTTACTCGTTACCTGAAAAAAGTAATCAGATTACAGTAACTGCCCATCTCTGATCATTTGTGATTAAATTGCTGGTTAATTTCGAAAACTGTGAACGTATGTGGATAAAACCCAAACAGCCAAGCTGTGCTCAGACATAAAAATCAATTCAGCTTTGAATTAAATCTCCACAGGACACAAACACAGATCTACAGCAGTTTCTGTGAAGACTTCTCATTATCCCCCCCCCCCCCCCCCCCCCCCCCCCTTTTGATTCTTGTCCCACATGTGAATCTGTGAGTAAGACACATAAGTGAGACAGTGAGAGAAAAGAAGCATTAAAATGTAATCATCTTAAAAGGAAAAGACATCAGAGACGGAAAAGCCAATTCAAAGTGACGTTTCCTAACTTAAATCGGCGTTTTCAGCCGTGGTTCTGCTGAGCCGAAGCTCAGAGGCATTTCTCAACGTTTTCTTTTTTTCAAAGAGAATTTATCGACGCATGGTTTTCTGAGTACACGCGATCTTTACGGTCCAGATTCAGTTACATGAGAGCTGCTTTATATTCGGCAACCGCAGCCTTCTAGTGAGGAGTAAGTACTGCGATACAGTATCACTAACAATGATAAATAATCCCCCTCTGTTCTACTGTCACTCACTGAAACAATCAAGTTTTATTCTTATTCTTGCAGCTATACGTTATGTACAGGCAGAGGAAACCTATGCAGTTCAGGCTGCACAGTTTATCCTTCTCCTCCTTCCTTCTATGAGACATGTGCCAGGCTTCAGACTGTGCTAAACACTCAGATTCACACAGTTTTTTCTGCTCTTGGGTCTTTGTGATGTCATAAAGAGTGGACATCTCCACCCATGTCCATCCTGGACATTATGGATGGGGATAGAAAATAATATATTCCCCAAAACCAATCAGAAACAAGCTGGGAGGAGCTAAATCGTCTGGTTTCAGACAGAGGATGAACTGGGAGAGTTTCACCATGACATAAACAAGGATTGTTTTGAACTGCGATCACTCAGAGCTATTCTTGGGGCTGGAAATTAGCTGAATACGAACCCTTTGATGACAGACACAAAATTTTAATAGAAGCTGTGATCGTTTGACTGAATCATGACTCATCTCTCGCCCTTAATCTTTGTCGTCTTTGT
>NC_140443.1:3297529-3367529 GCF_963576455.1 Neolamprologus multifasciatus | reverse complement strand
GACATAACAAAGAAAAGTATGTCTTTGTGCCCCCCTTTCCCTGTTAATGCCCTACCTGGCCCCCGACAAAACTTTGCTAGACCCGCCCCTGCACAGTTACCAGCCGTCAGCTATGTAAAAAAGGATCCTGGTGTTATTTGTCTCTCAGAAACAGTTCATAACTTCCCTTCAACTTATTCACCTAAAAGGTAAACCTGTTTCTCCATCACCTGTTCAGCTCTGATGATTCAGTAAGGACATCTCCTGGTTTCATCTTCATGTTTCCCTCTCACCAGATAACCAAACCGATATCATGACCAGCAGCTTTTATAAATACATTCTAACAACAGCTGATCAAGCTTAAACGTGCTGCTGTTGTTTATCCGCTGGTCTCCTCTTTCTAGCGCAAAGTGGGCGATAAACAACCAAGAAAGACGGGACTTGCGGCAGAAAACCCGATCAGCTGATCATTGATCAGTTTCATGTTTGAAGTAATAACAGGAGAGAAAAGACAGAATAACTCCAGCTTTGTGTCTATTTTTCAATTCTAGCTGAAATACGGGACAAATCGCTTCCTTTTCACCTCAGTATGGAATTCCGATGGTCAGTCCAGCTGTGGCTCAATACATCAGTTGTTAAGCTTAACGTGGAAATACTCTGCAAACAGTCAGGGATGAACTTACACACTTGCTTTACTTCTCTGGGATAGTTTTCGCCGAGATGAAATGCCACGGTTAGGAAGCATGTGGCGAGGCTCCAAATGCTCCAACAGACGCCGACAGGTGTCGCAGACAACAGCCGCTCTATCACGTGACACATACTGCTCCGATGCGCCGAGCTGGGTTACGCCAAGTAGCGCGTTTTGTGAGGTGATTTTGTGATACATCGGATCGGATTACATTTTTTATTTCTCTCCGATATCCAATCCAGTAATTTAGGTCAGTATGGGACCGATACCGATACGTAATATCGGATCGGTCCATCTCTAATTTAAACCCCGTGGAAGTTTCCCCCCAAAGAGGGACAAAGGACCCCCTGATGATCCTCTACCTAATCGCCTGAGCCAAGGTGTGAAACTGGGTGTGGGTCCCAATCAGCCAGAGTTTCAGGTGAGTTCATTGTGAAACCTGGCCCCACCCTATCATGTGATTTCCTGAGGTCAGATGGCCCAGGATGTGAGTGGGTGTTAAGGCGTCTGGGAAGGATCTCAAAACTGGATTATAGATGGCAGAGAGTTGGTGTCGTAAACCACCGCCTCTGTTCAAAGATGGTCGCTCACAGTGGACATAGATGCTTCCTTCACTCCTCTTTCAAACCATCTGTCCTCTCTGTCCAAAATGTGAACATTGGCATCCTCGAAAGAGTGACCTTTGACCTTTAGATGCAGATGAACTGCTGAGTCTTGTCCTGTGGAGGTGGCTCTTCTGTGTTGTGCCATGCGCTTGTGAAGTGGCTGTTTGGTCTCTCCAATGTAGAGGTCTGGGCATTCCTCGCTGCACTGTACAGCAAACACCACATTGTTAAGTTTGTGTTTTGGAGTTTTGTTTTTCGGGTGAACCAGTTTCTGTCTGAGTGTGTTGCTGGGTCTGAAGTACACCGGGATGTCGTGCTTGGAGAAAACTCTCCTGAGTTTCTCTGATACATAGGGGATGTAGCCGGTGTATCAGAGAGTGTCTGGGAGATCCCTTCCCAGACGCCTTAATGCCCACTCACATCCTGGACTAAGTTTCACAATGAGCTCACCTGAAACTCTGGCTGATTGTGACCCACACCCGTTTTCACACCTTGGCTCATGTGATTAGAGGATCATCAGGGGGTCCTTTTGTCCCTCTGTGGGGGGAAACTCCCAAAAAATCTGGGACTCTCCACCATTTGACCTTAGAACTGAAGAAGCTTCTCGGATGAAGGCGAAACGTCTTTAAGCAACCTAAAGAAGTCCAGACGCTTTTCTTTCCAAGCTCCTTAGACTACGATGACCTGGATGACTGAGAACGTTCACAGACATACCACACAGCCTTCACTGAGCCTGGATTATGTTGTTGTTAGAGTAAACTGCTCCCGATGCTCAGTAACTGACTTTAGCTCGAAGGAGTTTGTTCAGGATAAAAAACTCCCCACGATAACTTTAAAGTATGTTTGTTTTTGTTATCTGGAAACACTGTTCAGCCACTGCAGCTCTAAAATGATAGATTTCCTCAAAGCCTCTGTTTCTGACACCAACACTGACCTAGAGATGACCCATTTTTTAGATTTTGTTTCACTAAATGAAACAAACATAGCTCTTTATTACCCGCTGCACTGCATCTGTCGTATTAAAATGGGCTTATTATGCTCATTTCCAGCTTCAGATGTTTATTCTCGGACTTTACCACACTGGCTTTGCATGATTCAGATTTTGAAATAATCCTTATTTGTCATGTGCAGGATGGCTTTCTTCAAATTGGCTGCCCCTTGCAAACAGAAGGTTTGTCCCTGAGAGTGCTGAGTGAACCTCAGACTGTCTGAAACCTCAGTGTTTCAGACAGTCTGAGCTTGTGGTTGACAGGGATGAATATTATTTAGGTTTTTACAAATTTAGTATGAACATCCACTGAAATAGTATACACCACAGGAAATTTACAAAGAGCAGAATAGGCCCACTAAGGGCTCCACAGCTTGTTAATGAAATCTTAAATAATACTTTAAATATATTCTTGCCCCCCACATTAAATAAGAGTGAGACGGAGCCTCCGTGTGTCTGTAATTACATGCTGAGCTCTCCGGGGAGCTGCTTTGGTGCACATACAGAAATAAAGTTGATCTATAATTCAGCACCTGCAGCCTGGAATCACAGCGGTGGGAAAAAGCATCTTCAACAACAAACTCCCTCCGTGAAGCAACGCTGCAAACAAAAGGGCGAAACTTCCCAGAGTAATCTGCGATAACTGGAGCTGCCACTTTAAATCTATTTCACTAAGACCACGCGACGAAAAAAGATGCTGGTGTGTGTTAATGTGACTTACCTGTGATGTCATCTTCACCCCATGATGAAGTTTTTCACTCCTCCACCTCTGAAAAGGATGCGATCGCTGGAAAACAAACAAGAAACCTTGTAAAACCCGCGCGACCTCCTCGTGCTGGAAACTTCAGCCTCCTGCTGCAGGGCTGTCACAGTCCGCCGTGCGCGCGCAGCTTTCCTCCATCTGAAGCGCTCATCGGTCCGTCTTCTCTGTCGGAGGCGGTCTTCGGCTTTTCCCGTCACATTCCGTAACAAGAGCCGATCTCCGAGTGAGACACGTCTCCTGTATGAAAGACTTTTTATGATGCGTTTGCGGCGCTCAGCGGTTATTCAGAGTTCAGCGAGGCTGTTTTTAAAGTTTGAATCTCTCCGCGGAGAATCAGCGCAGCTGCGTTAAACCGGCTCCTAACACCGTCATCGTAATATCTCTTATATCTCACATCTGGGATGTAAGCTCTGTGTGTGCGCGCGCGCGCGTGTGTGTAATAAAAACGTGTAAAGTCCCAAATGCCACTTCTTCTTTTTCTTCTTCTTTTTTTTAAAAATTAATTTAGTTTTATTTCCTATATTAAGGCTTTGATATCCCAGTAGGGACACACTGCAGCTGTGAACAGCTGACTTACCTTTTTTTCTTATTAAGGTATAAACACTTCCTCACTGTATTGCCAACAGTGTCTGTGTCACGTGTTCAATTCTGCTTAAATCAGTGGTGTCAAACATGAGGCCTGGGGGCCATAACTGCCTCGAGAAAGACTCTAATCCGGTCCGCTGGAAAATGTGAAGGAAAGCATACACTGTATTTAAAATGGTGTTTGAACTATAATTTAATAAATGTTTACAAGTAATTATGTAATAAATAAACATAACTAAAAAACATCTCTGATTTAATAAAAACTTTCTGGGTGATGAGCTACTTTCTATAATTTTACATATTTATTTCTTGCAGTTTAAGCCCAAAGTGATGTGCTGACAGATGTCTTTTATCTGCTGTAGCAACATTTTTTTGTTGTGCAGAAAAACTGAGAGTAAGTTGGACTTTTTTCTTACATTAAGATATCTCAGGGATTAAATGTGTAGCTTCTTTATACTGACAGAAAACTGATTTTGTTTTAGGTCTGAACCAAAGTGCACTGTGTGTGGCCCACAGTGTAACAGGCTTATATTCCCACTTGCATCTTTTCCACAGCTTTTTTCCCACATGTGATCTTGAGCTTCTTCTCCTCCTTCCTGCATCATCTCGCTATCCTGATTTGTGAATTTGACTAATTTTAGCTCATTTTGTATCAGTTTCTTTACCAACATTTGACAACCTCATAATCTCAGCATGTGAGCATGAGACTCTATTGATGTCATAATAAATTTATAAATAGATGTATTTGTTCATTTGTTTATTCGAGTGCCGTAAACCATTACAAAGGTTTATTCTGCACGAGCTGTGACACACAGAAATTTGGAATATGAGCCGTGATGACATTCAGTAAGATTCCAAATGGATTCAAATATTCAGCAAAACTGTCCAGTTCACAAAGTGTTCCCATCATTTGCACATCTACAATCTTTTTATGTCACTGATCTGCTGCACGCTGGAGTTATAATACAGAAATTAGCATTTCATCGAGATAATGAGTCATACTTCTTTTCTTTTATATTTTTTCTCATATATTTTTAAATGTTCTGTTTACCTTTTTATTACACAATTTTATGAGGAAACATGGGAAAAACACATTCCTGAGAAATAATAAGCGCAGTGTGTGCAGACCTGGGTTTTTAAAATACCAGACTGGAAAAATTATGTTTTGTAACAACAGATGTTTCACTCAGTTTGATCATTTAAACATTTATGAAAAGGTAACCTTCCTGTCCATACTATTAAGTACATATTATTATTACTATTACACTTTATTATGAACGTTATTGACCTGTTTATTGAGTGTTCTTTATTTTTGTTTTGTAAGGGTATATGAGCAGTACATTATTTCAATATTTAGGCAATCAAAGGGAAATTTTCAAATCAAAAATTACATTTAGCTAGTAAATAAAACAGAAGTCTTATCTCTCACAGCGAGTCTGTACAGTAAGTACTCCATGTTGGAAAGCTCCTGCATGTCTGTGATGAGGGCTCCATCTAGTGTGCATGATGAAGTTTTACAGCTCAGTCTGGGTCGATGGACGTCTTTGCTTCTCTTTTTATTTTGTTCATAAACATTTTTCAGAATTTTACGTGCGGTGCAATAAGAAATAAGAAATTCTGTCATCTTCTCTGATACCTGGAACACCGAACCTGCTGTAATGCTTCTGTCACCACACTGTTATTCACAGACTCCATTTGAGCAACTTCACATGATTCAAAGTTCAAAACAAATCCTACACTCAGTTCATCATTTGTCTCATCCCGCTTTCTTTCTTCTGATTGGCTGACCCTCTTAATCAGAATGTTTGATTAGCAAGTGGGGCTTCTGCATTTGCAGCCAGAGCTGACAGAGCTGTGTGCCTGACAGGGTACATGTACAAATATACTGTAGGCAAGTTTTAGCCACAAACTCTTCTGACTGCAGCTACATAAAAATGTGCATAATTAATTTGTTTCATTTAGACCAGAGGTGTCCGACTCCAGGCCTCGAGGGCCGGTGTCCTGCAGGTTTTAGATGTGTCCTTGATCCATCACAGCTGACTGAAATTGCTAAATCACCTCCTCAACATGTCTTGAAGTTCTCCAGAGGCCTGGTAATGAGCTAATCATTTGAATCAGGTGCGTTGACTCAGGGTGAGATCTAAAACCTGCAGGACCCGGCCCTCGAGGCCTGGAGTTGGACAAACCTGATTCAGACCAAAATCATCGTCTGTGCTCACTGGATAAATCAGGTCAAACCACATTTTTTTAGGTATAGCGTGTGTTTAGAGTCAGTGTTTCTCTGGCACCCTGCGTTTCCTGCTCTTCCCTCTAGATTTAAAACCTTTACAGCCAAAGTGAGCCCTGAAGTGGCTGCTGAGCTTCTGGTCTCTGACACCATAGATGAGTGGACTGAGCAGACGTGGAAGCAGGTTGGTGAACAGAAAGGTGGTGAATAGGATTATGGTCCTCTTATGGGGCCAGGCTGTGACTAAAATGACGTTGATGAAGGGAGAAATGTATGACAGCATGCAGATGAAGAGCTGGACTCCATGCAGCAGGATAGTGTTGTGAGCGTTTTTGGCAGAGGCCTGGTTAGAAGAAGAAACTGCCCGAGCAGCACAGAGGACCTTCAGGTAGGTGATGATCAAAGTGAGGAAGACAAAAGAAAACAGGAGGACCTGAGGGGGAGAATTCAAGTTCATTTGATCCACCAATCATTTAAACTGAGCCATAAATGTAGAAAACAAACATGTCACCTGGACAACCAGACTTTGTGTCTCATGGTACGGTGTGTTGTACACAAAGGAGGGGTAACAGATGACGTTCTTCGTGAAGACAGAGAGGGGCTGGATGACGAGGAGGATGATGACATCTGAGATGGAGGGGATGAAGGAGACAACCCAGATCAGTGCGATCAGAGCGTACGCTCGCTGCACCGTGCAGAGCTGAGAGTGATGGAGAGGCCGGCAAACAGCAATGTAGCGTTCAACCGCCATGCCGGCCAGATTCAGAGGACTGTTCCTGCATGAAGACAGTTAGAACACTCAGGTTTATATTTGTTCATGATGTCTGTGATTCACTCTTTCTCCCTACCAGTCTGAGTGCAGCTCAGACTGTCTTAAAGTGCACATTGACTGTCCGCTTTAATTGAACAAATAATAGCAGAATACTGCATTTCATTTAAAAGCGTAGTAAATATTTTGTCACCCACGCGTCATGTATGTTAACAGTTTTCAGGTGTACCTAATAATATGGTCAGTGGCTATGTACAAACTGTCTCTCGCACAGATACTTACATGTTGGTTGTCACTGAGATGAGCAGTATGACACAGCAGGGAGCAAAGCTCAGGGGGGCGGTGTAGGTGAGGATCTGCAGCATCACAGTAACTGTCAGCATAATCATGTCATTGATGACCAGGTGGATGTAAAGCACGTACCTGCAGGAGACGGGACAGGAGAGGACCAATGAGCAAAATGAGGCAACAGATGCAAAAAACAGTCCCAATGTTAGGTAGCAGAAATATCAAATTATAATAACAAACTTCAGTTTTCTTTTATTCATTATTGAAATTGATGTGATAGAAATCTTGTAGATAGGAAATGATAGACCTGGGGTCTTGCTGGAAGACAACACTCTTAAAATAGGTATAGACAAACACCCCATTAATGTAGTTGATGATGAAGCCGAAAGCAAAGGAGACAAAGTTCTTTGTGAAGGCGTCATTGAAGCTGTCCTGGCGTTTGGTTGTGTTCATGTCACAGCTCGTCCTGCTCGGACACGACAAACCGACACCACCTAAAACAGAACGAAAGATGAAACTCAGAGAAACAACTCCACAAATACCACAAGGTTCAAGTGGTGTTTTTCACTCATTGCAACCACGAAGACAAATAAAACATGTTTTTAACAGAAACTTGATTCTGTTGTTCATGATTCTTTTTCAAATCCTGAACAAGAATCGTGATTTGAATGAAACTAAAAGAAATGACAAAAGGAAGAATTTCATTTTAAGAAAAACTGACAAAAGAAACATCAAAACAAACATTGTGATACATTTTAATAAGATGTCGTTTGGTGAATCTTGCTGAAATATCACTGCCAGCGACCAAAAACAAAACATGTAAAAAACAATAAGACAATGGAAGTACATTATGACTGTATAAGTCAATATTTATCATGTGTTTGGGATCATTGTCTTCTATGGAGAAATTAAGCTATTGATTTCCAGATTAATATGATTAATTATTAATACTATTCTGCGTCATAATTTCATCAATTTTGAAAAATCTTCCAACACTACTGGTTGAAACTCAGAGAGCGTCTCCGCTGTGATTTACAAATGGCTGCAGACTCTCACGTCTGCTGACCTCCTCCATAGATCCTGATGACAAACTGGACTAAAAATGTGACATTTGGATTCATGTTTCTATTTTCATTCAAGTCCTAGTGTCTAAACTTTCTGCTATTTGCACATTTTTTGCACATTTTTTGCACATTTTTTGCACATTTTTTTGCACATTTTTTACTGTAAATTTCTAAGTTAATTTGTAAATTTTGTAGTAACCTGTAAATTGTAAATACTGTAAAACTTTTTTCTGTCATTTAATGGTCGGGCATTGTACAGCTACGAGCATTTCACCCCCATGTCATACTGTGTATGATTGTGTGTGTGTGACAAATAAAATTTGAAATTTGAATTTAAAGTCCGTTGTGCACAGACACAACACTGGTTCATCACTTGAGTTAGGATTTTTTATATAATGCGTGAACAGTTCACAGGTCAGTGTCATGATGCTTAAGAAAAGAACAAAAGCTTTCTCTGAAAATCGTTAGGTTCAAGGACTGGACCTAAAATAAGTGAAACAAAAAGAGTAATAAGCACTTTTTAGTCACTCTGCAGTTTCAGATGCCCTGAAAAAATTTAAATATCCTGCCATAAACACCACTTCATCTCTAAAGTCCAAAAACTTGTTGGTATTTGTTCATTATACACACACACACAATGGACAACCGTACCCTCAAACACACAATAATAACATGGACTGAACCACCACTCACAACCACCAGCACTTTATAGCCTCTGTAGAAATTATCCACATATCTCACTTATCTTAACTGCACTACTGTATAGCTCTGTGTAAATAATCATTCTGTACATACGATAATTTTTAATCCTACAACTGTTTATAACTTGCACAGTTCACATTTCTGTATAACTGTATATCTCAGATTTCTGTATAGTTTTTTATTTCATATTTATATCCTGTTCATAGCCTGTACATACTTATAGTTACAGAATATTCATAACATACTTCATACCGTGTACATTATAACATACCATAAAAGACCCATTTCTGTAATATACTTACATATCTCTATTATTGCTAATATATATTGTAATATATCTATATCATGGCTAAAGCACTTCTGGATCGATGCAAACTGCATTTCGTTGCCCTGTACCTGTGCACGTGCAATGACAATAAAGTTGAATTCTATTCTATTCTATTCTATTAGTCTTAAAATGATCACCATTCATATGTTTTCACAAAAAAATGCAAAACTTCAGCATTAAAAGACAGCAAACAGCAGATGTCAGTTACTTCTTCCTACTCTTAAGTCTTTAAGCAAAAACGACTTACTTCAACACGACACCGTTCTGGCCTGTGCTGATGTAACAGGCTGTGCAGCTGCGTGTGAGGAGAGGAACAGGAAGACGTGTGGTTATATAGATTTCGCTGCCGTAGTGATGTGAGATGATACTGGAGAGGTGGGGAGCTACAGGCCAGAGGGTGGATTATCATTTACGTTTTGAAAACTGAGTTTGTTTATCAGAAATCTTGTGCAAGAATATTATGAGAGATCTAAATGAGGTTTTATTCAAACAGCATGATCAGGTATTTACAATTCAGAAAACCCAAACCCTATGAGCAAGCACTTTGGCGACAGTGGGAAGGAAAAACTCTCTTTTAACAGGAAAAAAGCTCCAAAAAACCAGGCTCAGGGAGGGGCGGGGCCATCTGCTGTGACCGGTTGAGGTGAGAGAAGGAAGACAGGATAAAAGACATGCTGTGGAAGAGAGACAGAGGTTACTAACTGCATATTGTGACCCGCCACAATATGAAACAGGGAAGTACCGCCGTGTAATCCATTTATTTCAACAAAGTAACTGTATTTTAAATACCACCTTTTTAAACGGTAACTGTAACGGAATACAGTTACTCATATTTTGTATTTTAAATACGTAACGGCGGTACATGTATTCTGTTACTCCCCAACACTGTCTACCAGCTTCTGCTATATTAGGAAATGATCTGTTTCGTCCGGTTCCTCCGCACGAGAACAGCTGATACCTGGTGTTTTAGGAGTGATGCTGATCTGCTCAGTACTGCTGACATCACTGTGGTTAATTTTAGGGTCACTCACTTTAAAGCAAAACAAGTATTCTTGCTTTGACCTCTGACAGGCCAGAAATACAGTTAATTTGTGTTCCGACACAATTATATAAACTTTATTCATATAAAAATGGTTTTGCAGTTAATTACATATATATTTTTAAATGATTGCCCTTTTAGATACTTAAAGCATTATTTTATTCAGGATTAGTTGTACAAGAATAAAACATCACAACTACCTTTATGATTTGTTTAAAAGTGTTTATAGACAAATTTCACAGTGTTTCGGTCGCGCTTTGATTCAGAAACACACATGGATGACAAAAACATACAGATTTTACTGGGAATGTATTAATCTGCACATCAGCCCATGCACTTTGAGCTTTAATTATTATTGATGTTATTTAAATCTATCCATCCATGAATGCATGACAAACAGGTGAAACAATGATCACACAGTGGGCTGTTTGTGTGCAGCAGACTGTGGTCAGGTTGAGCTGAGGTTCCCTGATTGTTTCACCTGAGGGTTCATTTTCTGTGACGCCAGCCTGAGCAGAGTCACGCTGTGTTCGTGACAGGATAGGTATCGGGTCCAGTACTTCCTGAACTGCTCATCACGAAAGCCATAGATCATGGGGCTCAGGAAGCGAGGGATGATGTAGACAAGCAGGAAGAAGATGTATCGAATCTCCAGGCTCAGCTGAGGGAAGAGAGAGATCAGAGCCGCCTGAAGGGAGGGAACCACAAAGGCGAGCATGCACAGCAGCAGCTGAAACAAAAGCAGAGTGTAGATGAAGCTGATTTATGCCTCTGGACTCAGATATTTTCAGATATATGTTCCTTTAACTGTTCAGGGGATGTGGTAAAAGTAACAATAGGGACAAAAAAGGACAAAGAGGCAAAACTGGCTTCTTTGTAGGTTGTAGGTTGCTGGTTGCACTGGCAGCGGGCAAAGCCGGGTCTTCCAGATTCTTCTCCACAGCCACACGCTCCAGCTCCAGCTGGAATGTGTTTCCAGGACAGCCAAGACATGGTGTTCCAGTTCAGATTCCCAGGAGGCCAACTGCCTGAACCACATCAACTGACCTTACTGTAAAGAACATGCAACATGGAGGAGCAGCAGCTCTACTCCAAGATCCTTCCAGATCTTTAAGCTCCTCACTCTATCTCTAAGGCTAAGCCCATGCACCCATATGAAGCAAACTCATTTCAGCTGCTTGTATTCATGACCTTACTCAGATTTCATTGCCATAGCTGAGGGTTATAATGTAGATGGACTAATAAATCAAAATCTGTTCCAATGCCCACATTGCTGCTGATGCTGTTCCAGTCCACCTGTCCAACTCACTCTCCACCTTCCCATCACTCATCAATAAAATCAGGTTATCAGACTGATTAATTTTCGCAGAACACCAGACTGGTGCCTCTGGGGAACTCGGCTGTAACCTTTTTCCAAATCTACAAAAAAATGTAGACTGGACGGTCAAACTCCCACGATGCCTCCAAAAGTCCCACAAAAGTGAAGATCAGCTCTACTGGTCCATGGCCTGTTTGAAATCTGCTTTGCTCCTCATGGATTTAAGGGCAGTGCCTCCTTCCCATCACCCAGAAACAAACTGTCCCCAGTAAACTGAGCAGTACCCTGATAATTGGAGCAATTATACAACAGTCTCAGTTTTTTAAAAATGGCACCTTCCGCACTCTGTGTCCACCTCCACATCCTACTTTTTACTTTTTAATTCAACATAGAATTAAGTAAACGGTTTAAAAATCTTTTTGCTCTTCTTCACACCATCTTTGAACATTTAAGGGGGGACTAGTGATAAAGGCAGATGATAATGTTTGGTGAATGGTGTTGATTCATAAATGCTTTTTCATGGTGTGACACCCACCTGCACCCCATGAAGCAGCACGGTGTTCCTGGCTCTCTTCACAGAGGTGAGGCTTGTTGAGACAGCCTGCGCTGCCAGCATGATCTTACAGTAGGTGTAGAGCAGCGCAAGGGCCACAAAGGAGAGGTAAGTCCCGTCAAACACACAGTTCTTGTAGTAAATGGACTGGTCACGAAAAAGAAGTGAGTGGTCACAAAAAATCTTGGTGTGGAAGAAACTCGGAGGCTCCTTGACGATCGTGATGAGGAGGTCGGTGATGGGCGGGGTGATGGTGAGGATGACGATAACGCAGATGAGGAGGAGAGTGCGAGGGATGTTACACATGTGGCTGTAGTGCAGAGGGAAACAGATGGAGATGTAGCGCTCCACGGCCATGCCGGCCAGGATGAGAGGGGTGGAGCGCGTGGTGAGGATCGCTGTCATGATCTAAGGATGGGAGAGGAGGGTGGAGGGAGAGCACAAAGGTTAACAATGGTGTATAGTAGTTAATTTGTAGATCACAGAGTTATATTCTTCTTTACTACCTGTTGTGGATTATAAATCAATAATAACAGTATTTTCCTTTCCTCTGTTTACGTTAGATGGTCTGTAGTCAGGATCCTATAGGCTAAGAAGGATGACATGACATGCAAAACATATGTGATGGGCTTGACTGATGCTGCTGTGATTTACCAGAAGGCAGCAAACAGAGGCATGGATCTTCCTGAAGATGTAGCTGATCACATAGAGAGCTGTCACCAGGGTTAGCTGCAGAGCATCATTGATCACCATGCAGATGAACATGATGTATCGCGGGTTCTCGTAGAAGAGACTAGAGTCAGAACAAAGAGCTGAGAGCTGAGAGAGAGATGGTTTATGTTTGTGTGTATACCATATCATCACATGCAAGTTTTCCTACTTTGGATTCATCTGCTTATTTTTGAACATTTTCCAGGAAATGTCTCTTACTTTTGTCTTTTCAAACCAGTTTAGGCTTTTTATTGCTAAACTGGAGATTAAACTGGACTAATGCAGCGAAGCTGTTTTCACATAAGAGCTCTGGACTGAATTCGCCCTTACTCCTGTGTTGGACACAAGTTCGAAGCGTCACCTCTGGATGTATTCTTAGTGCTGAAAGTACTTCAGGTGCTTCCTCTAGAGCATGCAAGAGTCCCTGTATATGAATTCACCACATTACTTTTATACCAGAGTAAATAATATCAAACAGACTTTTCACGCAGCATTATACTCGAGACTCAAAGGTTAAATGTGTCCAACATCTGACTTCTCATGTGCATCTTTTCTTAATAAAAACATTTTAAGATGGAAGAAGGCAGAAGAATGTAACCTTTGGGAATTTTGCTGTACTCTAATACGTTTTTGTGTATCCCTGAGGCTCTGAGTACCTGTGTCGTTGGAAGGTGTGCACCATGCTGCCATTGATGATACTGAGGACCAGCCACACCAGCATGGCCACTATGTTCTTGGTCAGAATGCTTGAGAAGCTCTCCTTAACACCTTCTGTCAGGACAGAGGTGGCATTTGACACCAGCGGATCCAGAGGCCCAGTGGAGGTGGAGTTCATGACCAGCATCTCCTCCTTCTCACTGTGTGAAGGAGCAAAGAAATAAAACCTACAATTATACAACAGTTATACTGTCCCAGAGGGGCCGATGGCGCGATATGGCAGCTTAGCTTCTGTCAGTCTGCCCCAGGGCAGCTGTGGCTACAACTGTAGCTGCCTCCACCAGTGTGTGAATGCGAGAGTGAATGAATAGTGGCATTGTAAAGCGCTTTGAGGGGTCCCGAAAAGCGCTATATAAATGCAATCCATTATTATTATTATTACTAATGAACTTCTTCAGTTATTAATTACACACTGCATCTTTAATTAATGATAAATCTTTGATCAATAGTAAAAAAAAGACACATTTCTGGAATATGTAAAAGTACATGCTATGGATATGTTTTATATTATTATTATTATTATTATTATTATTATTATTATTATTATTATTATTATTAGCACAAGTATTATAGTGAAAAAGGCAACTCTATAATAACATTTTCGAATAATGAGGATAGAAACATGTTAGCCTTCACACAGCTGTGCACAGATCTGCTCTTTACAGTAAGGTCAGAGGTCATTTCTAATTCTGTTCTCTCTTATAAAAACAAACAAAACATTTAGGAGTGCAGGAACATTGTTTTTGCGAGTAACTCAAACACAACATAAACTATGTTCATATACACAAACTAAGAAAAGAGGGATGATTAGATTTAAAAATCATTCTGTTTCACTGCTGACACATCCACATTCACATTTTATATGTTAATATCATCAGAGAAAATATACAAATGAACAGAAGAAAAACCTTTCTACAACTTTCAGCCTTTACAAACCAACAAAATAGGAAATATTCATATTTTAAATATTGCATTAATGTATCCTAAAGCTTTGATAGCAAGAGGTGACAATCACAGGCTAGAGCGATGTGCAAAGACATTAAACAGACAGACGTCAGAGCCTCTCACCTGCTGACTCCCTGACTGAGCCTGCTGGCTCTGATGAGCCCCCTAAATATGATCCGTCCTCTACAGGATGATGTCAGATTACTAATTTCAAAACTGGAGCTTTGAGTGGTGCAAACCACAGGACACCACTGTTGTCATGCAGCCAGGCAATTACAACATGTTGCTGCGTTTAATGTAAAGACATTATATCCATGTCCAAAGCTGCTGAAGACCATAAAGTCAGAAAAAACCAAGATGGAAATGCTGGAAATGATTTTGTAACAAAAAGAAATCATGGCTGAAAGGCAAGTCTGGGTCAAAATGCAGATTAAATCGAGACCTTTCATTTCGATCATTTAACCTACATCATGATGCAACCCTTAAAAGGTTCACTGAAAATTAACATTTTGAGCTTTATTCCAGATATTAATGATTAAAACCCCCAAATAAAACATCCAGAGTACCAAAGCTTGTTTTTGTATTCCTCATCATAGTCATGAAGTGGGTTTATCTGGATATATTCTATGACATTAATGCTCAAAGTGGGATACATATAAATTGTTGCTCAACAAAAATAAGATTTTGGTTTTAGAATAATTGACTCAGTATCATTTTCATATCTCCTGTGATGAGGAGTCAAAAATGATGTGACTTCAAAAGCACGTAGCTCTAATTTTAATGGGGGTAAAATTATTTTTTGTATTAAAAAAGCAGATTTTGAGGTCAGCTGAAACTTTTTTTAAAGCTTTCATCAGATGGTTTTTATCTTGCTTTTCCTTCAGGCTCCATTTGATTTCATTCAGTGTCCCATTCTGCAGTTTTAGTCTGTGAGACGGTGGTGAGCTGGATTTGTGTTAGAAATATAATCAGCAACATTATTTTGCTTGACTGACTTCCTGCTCACTGCGAGTCTCAGCGAAGGATTAGAAAAAGGCCAACGTTGGTTATCAAGTAAACCTGGGCAGGTGTTAGTATACCAGGATGAGCCCAGGAAACCTGCTGCGAGAAACACAGATTTCAACATGTTACGCAGCCTTTCTCTGTAAAATAAATAACATAAACCGAGACATCAATAAACTCAGAATGTTTTCATTCAGTAGGTTTTACAGCAGACAATAGATTTTGCCACAAGGTGGAGCTTTTTTCTATTGAGACTGTGCATATGGGAGAGGTGCAGCTCGGTGTAGCAGTGTCCACAGTATCCTGAAGGATAAATCAGTCTATGTGCTTCCTCTGCATGCTGGGTTTGGAGTTTATCTCTGTCACTGAAGATCAGTGCCACATTTAAAATGGTTTGGCTTAATGAAAGTGAACACAACTCTTACGAAGAGTGTAGCGGAAAAAGAAATGTGCCGACCTCTTTAAGGTGTCTGTACTGGAGTCCAAACTGCAGCTGAAAAAACAGATAAGAGTCTGAACTGTTGCTAACACAGAAAAAGTCAGTGCTTCATATCAAACCATAAAAACATTTTTATGGTCTTGGGTAATGTGTCCTTTATTCTCCCACACAAATGATTTTTTTTATCCCTGATTTAATTTGTTGGGACGTGGCCTCCCCAACAGACTGATGGAGTTCAATAAGCATTCGCTCCTTTTAAACAGTTTGTTTTCTCCTTAATCTCCGAGACATTCACACATTCAGACCACATGAAATTAGATATTTGCTCTTGCCAGGATTGTCAACATAAAATACATTTTTATGTATTTATTTTTCACATTAAAACATTGCAAATTAAAGGTTTTCTTCAAGCACTATACAAGTCTCTATAAGTGGTTTTTGTCCTCGGGCGTTACTTTCTTCACTTTGTTTCTGCATCTGTTGCTCAGAAAGTACATCTTGAGGTACTCCCTGAACTTCTTGTCTCTGACACCGTAGATGATTGGACTCAGAAAACGGGGCAGGATGTAGACGATCAGGTAGTTTGCAAATCTGATTTCGAGGATCCGACCTGGGAAGATGATGTGCAGGACCACCTCCACGCTAGGAGAGACGTAGGAGAGCATGCACATAGCCAGCTGGGCCCCATGGAGGAGGATGGTGTTCCTGGCTTTCTGGGCTGATGTCTTATCTGTGGAGAGGGCTCTGGCTGCAAACAGGATCCTCAAGTAGGTGACGACCAGAATCAGAAACACACAGGAGAAGTAGATGATATCAAAGGCTTGCCTTTTGTACGCCAGGATCGGGTCTTTGAACACATTCTGGCGCAAGCAGAACACCGACTCATGAAAGAAGCTCAGAGACTCGGTTGCAAGTGTTACAAACAGATCTGTAATATCAGGAGCCACACAGATGAACCAAATCATCCCGATGATGACGTAGGTCCTCCTCACGGTGCAGATTTGGGTATACCGCAGAGGTTCGCATATGGCTATGTAGCGCTCGATGGCCATGGCAGCTAAGTTGACAGGGGTGTTTCTGGTGGTGAAGACTGCCACCAGGATGAAGAAGCAGCAGAAGGTGACGTTAATCTTGTAGAAGATGTAGCTGAGGATGAAAAGCATGATGGTGACAGTCAGCTGGATGGCATCGTTGATCACCATGTGGTTGAAGAGGATGTAACGAGGGTCGTCATGAAAGGTCTGAAGGAGGAAACAGAGGGAGTGAAATGTGCTGTGCTGTGATACTTCTGTGTGACAATCCTCAGTGAGTTTGCTGTAGAGGCACATGAACCACTTCTCCATCTGATGCATTCAAACCTCACTGCAAATTTCCAGACATGCACATTAATCGTAAACTCCAGCTTTAAATCACAGCTGTGGACAAGAGTCACAGCGACCTCTATAGAGAGGCAGCTGAGAGGAAGCAGAAGGACTCTGTGGTTAACAGCAGCAGAGGTTATTGTAGAGGTTTTGTTTCTCCATGGACGAGTCACAGCGACCTCTATAGAGAGGCAGCTGAGAGGAAGCAGAATGACTCTGTGGTTAACAGCAGCAGAGGTTATTGTAGAGGTTTTGTTTCTCCATGGACTAAAAAGAAAAGAGTGACGGGCGTAAGTAGAGTTTGGGGGAAATACTGCCTCAAAAACAGTTTTATTAGCTGCGGTTTCAGGTACTCTTTTTTTCTAAATTCCATAAAAGTAAAACATCTTCTGTTTTTAGACACATTAAGGACGAATAACAATAAGCAACTTTTACAACCCTCCAAATTTTTGTATCACTCACTCAGCAGCAGGATAATACCGGCCTTATCATCAAATATGGAGTGAATATGCCTGATGTCACTCACGGTCAGCTGCTCTTCAGTTTGTCTTTGCTGCTGTTGTTAGTACAAAATGCCTTCAGTGTCTTACTGGAGTGCAGTGAAGCACACACTCTTGAAACAGCAAGATCAAATATCAAAATCTCTGCTATATCTATAGTTAAACATGCTTTGTACGTGTGTTTTGGTACTTTCTTTTCTTTTTTTGTCACCGTTTTTCTCTATGTGTTGACCTTATAATGACATCTTTAAATTGTTTTGTGTAATTTCCTGTAAGTATGCACTAAACATACATTTATCAGATCATACATGTGTGTGACGGTTATGTTCTGTGGGTGCTGCAGGCCCATATGGAAAAGAAATAGTAAAAACATGATGATTTACTCATGAAAGTGGCCACTTTCTCACTACTTTCATATATTTTGTTAGTAAGTAATCAAAACATACAAGTTTCATTTATATAATTTTTCAAGGGATCTTATCTGTTTTCACTCTTGTATGCTTTTCATACAAGTTTCATACAAGACAGATACAAACTTTATAAGATTTATATATATCTTTTCCATATGGGGGGGCCAGAAAACCAAAATATCATATTAATAACATGTTTTGGATTAATAATTATAATTCATTCATTCATTATAAATGACAGGATAAATAATAATATGTGACAAATAAGGTGCTCTGTGTGTGTGTGCGTGTGTGTATGTGCGTGTACGTGACAGACAGAAGGCCAGCACGTACACAACTGAAAACTATACGTGTAATATATTGAATAAATGTTTTAATCAAGAACCTCTATTAAAAGCTTAATAAAAAGAATATAAATGACTAAAAGATAACAATGAATCATCTGGAATAAAAGGTTAATATGATAACAGTATGCATAAACATTTTAAGGCCATCTTAAAGCTATCTGTTACATTGTTAAGGCAATGATTATACTGCAGATTATATTGTACTGATAAAATACTTTTGTTCAACCCCACAGCGTGTGTTTACCTGGTGTCTAAAAAACGTGACCACCAAGGTGCCGTTGATGTAACTGAGTGTGAGCCAGACCAGAACCACGATCAGGTTCTTGACAAACGCTGTGGTGAAAGTATCTCTGATGAGCAGCAGCTGATCCAGCAACGAGAGACAAGAAATTCAGTTTATCTGCTTCTGGTGTCTGTTAGCACACACAGGAAACAGGAAACGGAGAATAACAGCAAACTACATCTTCATAGTGTCTGCACTGAATTTTCCTCTTGTAGCCTTGATCAAAGTACATTTTACTGAGCAGACTTTCAAGTTTTAGTAATTTGTTTACACCATAAAGTAAATCAACATGAGGATTTTATTTAAATATAAATAGATTTATATTTTAACTGATATAATTATTTACTGGAGCTGCTTTACTGAACCTGATAAGGGACGGTCATGTTGCCTCTGAAACCCAGCAGTGAGCTCATCCTTCACATGTGAGACCTGAGGGAGGATGGACACAGACAACACAATACGTGTTTAAATAACTCATTCTAGCACAACTACATTAATAGTAGTTTCATAATTTTAATAATCAGTTAAAAAAGAAAATCTTGCATACCACGATTTAAAAAGTGGACACTTTCCCCTAAAATAAAGGAGCTGTGTGTGAGTTTTACAATTTTACTGCCACATTATTATGAATTTCCTACTTTGTTCTGAGTCTGTATTTTAGTCTTAGCTGCTGATGCTTTAACAGATCAGATTTTTTTGATCTCCCCCTTTACCTGTCTGACACGAGCGTCGGTCAAAACTCAAACCATTCTCAGTTATTATATAACTATAATATCATACATGTTAACAGCAGATTCATTTAGGTCTGGGTCTATGTTTAAATAAACATTTGATTAAATAAAAACTGCCATGCTCTTTCCTTTTCATCACAAAGTTATAAAATTGTGGTTTTATTTCAGTTAGTGCAGTTTTATTCCATATAATGTTAATAAATGTCTACCTGAGCACTCAAAGGGCTTTATGTAAATTGCTTCATTTACCCATAAACACACTTTCCATCTAACATTCACACACATTCAAATTGGATGGATGAATCAGAGCAACTTGGGGTTGCTGCCTCTAGAATGGCTCTAGAATATCAATTAAAATATAGAATATAGTTCAATTATATAAATAAAGGAACAGAGTAACTGCTGCCATGCAAACAAATTGACAATGCAGAGATTTTAATGAGGACCTACCTGAGTCCAGGTGAAACACAGAAGGCAGGTAGTGTGAGAGCGGAGCTTTTATAAGCGTTTCAGTGTTTATCACAGGAGGGGAAGCTTCGTGATGATGCGAGCGATGGTGCTGCTGTGATTGCAATGGTCTCAAGCATTTCACTACAATTATTTTAACCAGTTTTGCATAATCAAATATGAGATTTGAAAATATAATCAAATGGTTAAAAAATAACAGAAAAATAAATGTTAATCTATGTCAGCTGTACCAACTCATTGCTTTTACTGTAAAGCAGGGGTGGGGAACTCCAGGCCTCAAGGCCCATGTCTTGCAGGTTTTAGATGTGTCCTTGATCCAACACAGCACAACATTTCTTGAAGTTCTCCTGAGGCCTTTTAATGAACTAATCATTTGATTCAGGTGTGTTGACCCAGCGTGAGATCTGAAACCTGCAGGACACCGGCCCTCAAGGCCTGGAGTTGCCCACCCCTGCTTTAAAGGGACCAGTCATGCATAATCCCCCAATAAAGTCTGAAGCATGAATGCTCTTTGTCACAGTTTCTTAAAAATATATGAATCAGTCGCAGCAATTTTCATTATCCTTAATTTAAATGATAAAAAGGCCAAAAAGAAGAGGAGAAAATGAAGCATATTCTGAACTAAGAGGACTTTATTTATTATTTATTACCAAAGCATGATGCACAGTACCTTCTTAAACCAAAAAACCCAAACTAACCTCTGATCATTTAAGGCTGGTGGTGAGTTTTTTCTGCTTTACCTTTAGTGTTTTCATTGCACATTAACATGGAATTTATACAAAATGTCTCATCATTTCTTGACTAATCCCAGTGGATATTTTCTTTTCATTGAATAATTATAAAATACGCTTTATAAAATCAAGCAATGGTATTTATTTATTTATTTGCAGCATAAAAAACACAAATTAAGTTGATAATAAAGTTTTATACTGTTGCAGATGTAACATTACGTGAGGCCTTTTTGTAAAGTAGTGGTGTTTTCTGGGTGGGTGATTCCTCTCTCACTGCAAACGAGGTACCTTCTCACATATTTCCTGAACGTCTGGTCTCGCAGTCCATAAACGATGGGACTTATAAACCGTGGTATGATCTGGACAATGACAAAGGAAGCAAATCGTATGGGAATTTCCCGGTTCGGGAATAAAAAAAACAAGCTCTGTTCACAAATGGGCCTCACATAATTCAGCATAAGTAGCAGCACCTGAAAACCATGAAGAAGAATAGTGTTTCTGGCTTTTTTGATGTCACCGGTTAGTCCCTTGGCTGCAAATATAATCCTAGCATAGGTGTATATGAGTGTGAGCCAGACCACGACAAGACAAACAATGTGTGAAGCGTCCCTCTTGTTCAGGCTGTATGTGCTTCTGAACACAAAATCTCTAATGCATCTCACTTTAGAGTGAAAGCACTGCAGAGGCTCTGTAGCCAGGAGGATGAACAGGTCAGGGAGGATAGAGAGCGCACTGGCAGCCCAGATCAAACCAATCAGAATGTAGGTTTTCTTGACTGTACAGATCTGCCCGTGACGGAGAGGCATGCAGACGGCGATGTAACACTCGATTGCCATGCCGGCCAGATTTAATGGGGAGTTGTGGGTGACGATGACGGTAATGATCAGCAGGATGATGCAGAAAGGCACGAAGAAGATGTGCAGGGCGTAACTGATGATGAGGAGAAGAGTTGTCAGGAAAAGCAACATCATGTCATTGATCACCAGGTGGATGAAGAGAATGTAACGAGGGTTTGAATGTAAGATCTGTAGAGTAAAAACAGTGAATCCACACATGTGAGGGAAACAGGATTCATTTTAAAGCAATTTGATGATGTTTCTGCAAATGGGCAAGAAAAGATTTTCACTACATGGTACTGAAAGCCGACTCTACGGTTAGCAATAACTGACGCAAAGTTATTTATACCTGATATTTTCTGAAGGTGTGGATCAGGGTGCTGTTGATGTAATTAATGGTGATGCAGAGGGTTGCAGCTACTATGTAGTTGGTCAGGAGGGGATTCTCCTCATACGAGGTTAGAGTGGAAGAGAAATTGACTGAAGACAAATTCATGTCTGACACAACAAATCCTCCCAGTCTGAAATGATCACACACACACAGATGGTGTTGGAGGTTACTGTGTGGCATTGAAAAGGCTCAAACATTCTTTTTTTTTTTTTTTTGCCTGTCCCGTTTGGTTCTTTTGCCATCAGAGTTATTGTCTGAAGGCGAGGAAAGATGCCCAACGGATTTACTTTACCAAATTGACCATCCCAGCCTTGCCGTAATGGTCTATTTGATTCTTCTTTTATTGTTTATTTTATTTATTTATTTATTTTATTTTCACTTGCTAGATACGGGACAGACTTGAATGAGGAAAAGAAAAGGGAGAAAGGAAGAGGGGGAAAAACAGCAGAGAAGAGGGACGGGGATAAAGGGCAAAAAAACAAAAACCAACTAAATAAGCAGACAAAAAATACATATATCAATCACCTGGATCACCTGTTGAAAAAGAAAAAAAGAAAACAAGCAGAAGAAAACGAGAGCAATACAATAAACAACATCATGATGATCTATGGGAATATAACAGTAAATATTAAATATTAAACATTATTGTGCAGCACGTAAGATCGACAGCACACAGTGTGCTTTGAGGTAGGAGCCAAAAAGGGTGTAGTTTGTGTGTATGAGCACCCGTGTGTACACCTGTGAGCATGGACACGCTTGTTTTTAAAAGGTTCCTTCATGTAATGATCTGCTAGAGGGTGTGGGGTGGCCACAGCCCCGTTCTCCAGGGCATGAAGCAGGGATGGAGGAGATCAAGACTCCAAAGGCTCAAACATTCATGAGTAAAAGAGCTGTTACAGTGCAGCGCATTGATCTGTGAAAGACACTTGATGTTTCAAACACAGCTTGAAACTTTATCAAATCACAACTGCTCACATGTTCTTTACTTTCTTTGTTAAAATCAAACCTCCATCAAACAAATCCAAGTGACTACAGGAAACTGCATTCATTACACTTCTTCACTTCAGTTCTAACTGCAATAAAACTGCTAAGACAACACTTGTAATCTAAAAATCTAAAATTAAAAACCCCCAAAAAGTTACAATTATATAACAAATATGGCAAACAGCAAAAAAGGATATCAAACAACGACACAGTAATTTATAGTCTGCAAAGTATTTCCAGTCCAGTAATGCAGTAACAGTACACACTAAATAAAGATTGTACTTACCCTCACAAACAACATGCTCTATGCAAGGAGTGCAAGGAACTTATATAGATGCCAGTGTTTGCACGCCGGCTGCTTGCTTCCTCCATCTCGCCAAGAGGTTTGGAGTTTGGGATAATCCCAAATGATGTTATATGTAGTGATTGGTTGTTTAGTCTGTTTGGTTGCATCATTATTTTGCATATTTGCCCACTTCTGGTGCACACGAGTGAAAAGTTCCAGGATGAAGAAAAAAATTCAACACAGATGTAAAAACAAAAAACTGGAGCCACATCAAAAATGAGTTGATCCCTACAGACTCTCACTTTAACTTCCTGAAAGGACAGTTTTACAGTCTGCTTTAAAAAAAGGTTTCATTCCTGGTGTGGAGTTCCTCCCTTTATAAACACGCTATGTTGGGTGATAATATTTTCTTTTTCTCCTGTTTAAAAAAAAATCTTAACAGGCATGTCTGCTAATCGGAGTCACTAAAATGGACTTTGCATGTTTATGCCACTGGTGCAGTATCACTGTGCAAATTGTTACTGATTTAACGTTACATATATTAGATATATTTGTGGTTTTGTACTCTTTGTACTCTTTTACCTGAATCCACATGCCATGAGACAAATGTTTTCAAAAACATCATCATCATCATTTATTTATATAGCACTTTAAAAACACACCTGGTAGACCAAAGTGCTGTACAATACTAGTATGCACATAGTAATAAAACCAGAAATAGCAATAAAAAAAAAAAAATATATATATATATATCAGTTACCCAGAGAGTTAAAAGCCAGGGAATAAAAATAGGTTTTTAATAAAGACTTAAAAACTGGCACTGATGTAGTCTGTCTAATATGGAGAGGAAGGTTATTCCAAAGCATCGGTGCTGCAACAGAGAACGCTCAGTCTCCTCTAAGTTTCAGCCGTGACTTTGGGACCGAAAGCAGCAACTGCTCAGCTGACTGAAGGGAACGAGTGGGGACGTGGGGCTTCAACGAGTCAGACAAATAAACAGGTGCCAGACCATTTAGAGATTTAAAAACCAATAAAAGGACTTTAAAACGGGTCCTAAATTCATAATTCGTCACCTATGAGGTGTTTTCAGTTAATCTCTTAAACTTATACTTTCTTTTAAATTCTTACTCTTTTTGTTTCTTCCCCACAGGCAGTGGATCTTCAGGTGAAAGTAAAAAACTGGCAGTTCTTCTGGGATTTGGGGAAAAAATAGACAAGAGAAAATAATTTTGTATGTTGGTCTGGATGTCAGCTGATTTAGCCTTATATGAATTTTTACAGGTTCCTCTGATTACAGTAGGTGGGAGTTACGAGCTGAGCTGCTGGTTCTTTTGGTGCCTCTCTTTTTGTTTGGTTTTCATGTTGCTGAGTAACTTTTGTTTCAAGTCTCCTGAAGTGCTCAGATTGAGATTTTTGATAACTGTGAAGGTGTTTTTCTTTATCATGATGTCTTGTGTGGACATAAAAACCTTTTTATATTTCAGATCATTATAATAATAATAATAATAATTATTATTATTATTATTTATTTGTAGAGGTAAGCATCAACGACACAGAGCTCTCAGTTCTCACTCCTTCTTTATTTGTCTCCAACATCAACTGAACATATCGCGCCACAAAACACAGGAACACACTTCCTCAACACTGGGTGTGAGTGGAGCCCTCTAGTGGTCCGCCACACATGCCCCCCCCCGAACACCCAGCAGAACTAGTCCAGGACCCGGTGCTTAAGTAAATGGCCGGAACGGCTGAATCGGGGGGGGGGGGGTGGGGAACTGACAGAGGGCAACCCAGCCCGAGAGCGAGGCTGGCACTGGCGGTCAGAAAAAGCTGCAGACGACTTGGACTCCGTTGATTTTGGGTTGCTCCTGGGGGAAAAAACAGAATCCATCAGCCCGGTGGCAGGTGGGCGGCCGCGGCGTGGGGCCTGGGCCGGGACTACCTGTTCCTCCTGCATAACATGTGCAGGCTTAAGTCTGTCAACAGAGACAACCTCCTGCCGACTGCCAAAGTCCAAAATGAAATGTTTGTTGCCTGGTTTAAGAACCCTGTATGGCCCGTCATATGGTGGACGCAGCGGAGTCCTATGGGCATCGTGCCTGACGAAAACGAAACGAGCAGAGTCCAACGAACTCGGAACAAAAGTGTCAGGCAGGCAGTGGTGCACAGGACCAGGAACAGGAAATGAGTCTCTTGGGGGGCGAAAAGGCAACAAAGAGGTATCGAAACATGGGGGAGGGCTCTCAGGTAAGAATTCCCCGGGGACCCGGAGGGGCTGGCCGAGGACCAGTTCAGCCGGGGAAACCCCGAGGTCTTCTTTAACCGCGCTACGCAATCCCAGCAAAACCCACGGAAGACGGTCGACCCAGTCGCCACCTGTTAAGGAAGCCCGGAGCACGACCTTAAGTGACCGGTGAAACCGTTCGCACATCCCGTTGGCTTGCGGGTGGTATGCTGTGGTGCGGTGGACCTTGACCCCCAGGCCGTCAGCCATAGCAGACCAAAGCTCAGAAACAAACTGGGGGCCCCTGTCCGAGGTAATGTCAGCAGGGGGACCGAAACGTGAAACCCACGTTGACAAAAGTGCCCTGGCCACCGTCACCGCTGTCGTGGACGCCAGGGGTACCACCTCCAGCCACCTGGTCGTGCGGTCCACCACAGTCAAAAGGTGCGTGAAACCCTGTGACTGCGGTAAGGGACCAACCAGGTCCACATGAACATGATCGAAACGCCTACCCGGGACACGGAAAGGTTCGAGGGGTGCCTGTGTGTGCCGGTGGATTTTCGAGCGTTGGCATGGGATACAAACCGCCGCCCATTCTTTCACCGTCTTGCGAAGGCCCGGCCAAACGAACCTGGCGCTGACCAGCTTGACCGAGGCCCGGACGCCGGGATGAGAGAGGGCATGCACCGAGTCAAAAACACGACGACGCCACGAAAGGGGAACCACCGGGCGGGGGCGGCCGGTGGAAACGTCGCAAAGAAGGTGCGGACCGCCGTTCCACACCGGGGTGTCCTCCAGCACAAGGCCCGTTTTTGCTGACTGAAAGGCAAGGATACCCGGGTCAGCATGTTGCTCGGCGGCCATGGCAGCGTAGTAGACGCTGACATACACCGGAGAAACCAGCACACGTGAAAGACAGTCAGCGATGTGATTGGACTTACCAGCCACATGCTGAATGTCTGTGGTACATTCTGAAATGGCCGCCAACTGGCACTGCTGGCGTGCGCTCCGTGGGTCAGAGACCTTGGACATCGCAAACGTCAAAGGTTTGTGGTCAACGTACGCAGTAAAGTTGCGACCCTCGATGAAAAAATGAAAATGTCCTGTCGCGAGGTGCAGGGCCAGCAACTCCCTGTCAAAAACACTGTACTTGCGTTCAGCATCCCGGAGCGTACGACTGAAAAAGGCGAGCGGTTGCCAGAGACCTGAAACCCGCTGTTCCAACCCCCCACCCACTGCCATGTCGGACGCATCGGTGGTCAACGCGATCTCCGCCGACGGAAACGGGTGGGCCAGCAGGGCGGCGTCAGCCAGTGCAGACTTGGCTGCGGAAAATGCATGGACGCGTTCCGGCAGCCAGTCAACCGGATCTTTGGCTGTTTTACCTTTTAAGGCAGCATAGAGTGGCTGTAGCAGGTGGGCAGCTCTGGGGAGAAAGCGGTTGTAAAAATTTATCATCCCCAAAAACTCTTAACCGACGTGGGACGCGGAAAAGCTGAAACAGCCTGGACTCTGTCAGGCAACGGAACCACACCTTCAGCGGAAATGCGGTGCCAGAGGAAATCCAGAACAGGCAACCCAAACTGGCACTTGGAAGGGTTGATGATCAGGCCGTGCGCTGCCAAACGCTGGAAAGCCTGGCGCAGATGGGACTCGTGCTGGCTCGCTGAGCAGCTGGCCACCAATATATTGTCCAGATAAACAAAAATGAACAGCAGCCCACGCAAAACGGAGTCCATCAGCCGCTGAAAGGTCTGGGCGGCACCTTTCAGGCCAAACGGCATGCGCAAAAACTCGAACAAGCCGAAGGGGGTAATGACAGCAGTTTTAGGAACGTCTTCAGCGCGCACGGGAACTTGGTGATAACCCCACACCAAGTCAATTTTAGAAAAAATCGACGTTCCGGCGAGATTGGCAGAAAAATCCTGAATGTGGGGGATGGGGTAACGGTCATTCTCCGTGGCATTATTTAAATGGCGGAAATCTCCGCATGGCCGCCACCGACCATCTGATTTGGGCACCATGTGAAGTGGAGAGGCCCATGCACTGTTCGAAAGCTGTACAATGCCAAGCCGCTCCATGGCTGCAAACTCTTCCCGAGTGACGGACAGTTTTGCGGGGTCGAGGCGGTGCGCGCGCGCGAACACCGGGGGCCCGACCGTGGGAATATAATGCTCAACCCCATGCTTCGTTAGCTAGAGAAATTAGGGACAGACAGCAATGGAAACTCTAAAAGCAAATGCTGAAAAGCATCCCTGGAGGTCACTACATTAGCCCGAATCAGGGGCTTGGCGGACCGAGTAAAACAGGGTAGCGAAGAAAACGAGAGGGCATCAATTAAACGTCTGTTAGCAACATCGACAAGCAGTCCATGAGCACACAGAAAATCAGCGCCTAAAATAGGTACAGAGCTAGCGGCAACAACAAAGTTCCACTGGAAATCCCGGCCATGAAAACAAACAGTCACCAACCTTTCCCCAAACGTTTTGATGGGAGAGCCATTAGCTGCAATAAGCTGTGGCCCACAGTTTGCTGCTAGTCCGTCTGCAGCGGTAGGGGGAAGGAGGCTCTTCTGGGTTCTCCTAGTTCTGCAAGCTGTCATTCTTGTTTACATGCACCTCACACCCTTCCTCCCCTTTTAAATTCTGTAACTACTTCACTTCTATTTAGTACATAGGGATCTGCCAGGGCTGGGAGCCGCCGCCAGTCTCCTTCGAGACCTGCTGCTGCAGCTCAATTCAGGTCCAAGCCATTCACCTTTACCAACTAAAATGCTGTCAAATCTAAAATGAGGATGTGGACGTGACTTTATATAAATGACACTGAACTGAATTGAACTGATTCTGATAACATCTCTGGAGTGGGTAACACTCTTAGAGATTATTTCCTGTGAACTAAAAGTAATACGAACTGAGAAACTCCCATTTTTAGGTTGGTTAGATGCTGAAAGACCACGTCTTTCATGTGAACATGGAGGGGAAACCCTTGGTATGTTGAACTCTCTTTGTATGTTTGTGAAGGTTCTCAGTCATCCAGGTCATCATAGTTTAAGGAGCTTGAAAAGAAAAGTGTCTGGATTTCTTTAAGTCGTTCACACACATGGACCAGTACCTACTCTTTGACTTCCACTACCCTCTGCAACACAAACTTGGAGTAATCAACCCATCTATGTCCACTGTGAAGGACTATCTTTGAAAAGAGGTGTGCCTTCCGACACCAACTCTCTGCCATCTATAATCTAATTTTGAGAACGGCCCAAATGCCTGTCATGTTCTGTGCAATATTTTTGGCTCATGTGCAATTATTTTGGTCCCAGTCTGTTTCAATGTTTCCTACACATACACCATGTATATAGTTCCACTCACATGTGTATACATATACACTGTTTTTTATTTTATTCTATTTATTTAATTATTTATTTATTTTCCGCCTTCGTTGTATATTGGTTTCTCTTCTTCTTACTTTAGCACCTTTGTGGTTCAGCTACCCAATATCGCTGTGCAAGAAACTGCACAATGACAATAAAAAGCTCTAAGTCTAAGTTAATGCCCACTCACATCCTGGGCCATTTGATCTCAGTAAGTCACACAATAGGGTGGGGCTATGTTTCACAATGGGTTCACCTGAAACCTTGGCTGATTGTGACCCACACATGTTTTCAAACCTAGGCTCTTGGAGGATCAATAGGGGCTTCAGGACCCTCTTAAGGAAACTCCCAATAGCCCTTAAAAACCTGGGCCTCTGGGATTGCTCTTAGAACTGAATACACTTCTTGGATGAAACGTCTTCAAGAAACTTACAGAAGTCCGGATGCTTTTCTTTCCAAGCTCCTTAAACTGTCTTTGTAGTATAGGGCCCAGGATGGACTATGGCAAAGACATAAATAATGAGGATCATTTGTACATGAATAATGAAAAATGGTTGGTTTTGGTTTTAAAAAGCCTCATCTACAGAACTGAAGATGGTTTTAGAAGAAGAAGATGGCTTTAGTTGATCTCTAATAAGAAACAACACATTTACACAAGTACTATGACTCTGACAAGAAATAAAGCAGACTACAGATCATGCACTTCTCAAGAATAAAATGTAATAGCACATTAAGGTAGGTGTCATTAGCATCGATCAACATGCTGCTATTTTTATGAGCACCACACTAATGCTGAAGAACTTTCCATTCTGTAAACCTTAGTGTTTTTACCTTAATGCATTAAGTCATTTAAAAATATCACTTGGAATGTATTAGTTAATTAAAGAGAAACTCTTAAACTCAGAAGAATGTATTTAGGATCTTATTTTATCAAGGAAAAATTACTGCATTCAACTAAATATAGATAATATGATAAATAACTGCACATAAGAAATGTCAGGAAAGACTCTTTATATTTCATGTGTCTGAAATAAAGCTTTACTATTTTTTAAGTCACCAAATATTGGCTTGAAAAATCCTGGCTGGGCTCTACTGACATCTTCTGGTGGGCGCTTCTTACTGTTTTAGAGCTCTTGGGTTCCTTCACATTGCTCCTAAAAATGTATAAATTTAAAATATTTTTCTGTATTATTTAGTTATACTTACTCATTTTGCATTGGTTTTTCTGGTAATATCTACTTCTTATGTTGATGGCTTTTGTTTTGCCTTTTTGTGCAACATTTTCTTCCATCTTTATTAACTTTGCTTTCATTTTGTCCAGTTTTATTTCGGTCCATATTTTCAGCTCTCTGGTTGAATTCTGCAGTTTTTGTCTTTCCGAACACTAAAGTGTCTTATAAAATCTTATCTTATAAAATTGCCATATAGTGAAAGTTACTGTTCGACACATTCACTGTGACATTAGATTAGAAAGATATGCAAACAAAAAAGAACAATAGAATAAGATAAACAAAGACTACTCAATCTCAGTATTTTAAATTAAAAGAGCTGATGGCATTGTTTTTAACTTTTGTTAACATTAGCCTTTGGTGAGTAGAACAGATATTTCCTCAGATATCTTCTGAATGCCTTGTCTCGTATCCCATAAACAAGTGGACTAACAAGTCGAGGCAGAATGTGAACGAATACTGAGATTGTGTAGCGAATAGTCAGGACTCCTTTTGGGAACAAGGATGTCAAACCACTCAGCAGCAAATCAAACACGTAGGTGAGCATGCACAGCAGCAGCTGGAAGCCGTGCAGCAGTACAGTGTTTCTTGCTTTCCTGGCGTTTGCAGCAGCTGCCTGTGCAGCGAAAAGGATTCTGAAATATGTGTAGACAAGGGTGAGCCAAACAATAACCAGAAATACAATGTTGGATATAGTTCTCTTCTTTTCTAATTCAGGAAGTCTGAAAACATTTTCTCTAAGGCAGAAGACTCTTGAATGAAAGAAATCTCTGGATTCTGTGGCCAGGCTGGTGAATAAATTTGGCAGAATTGTAAGTGAACTTAGCCCCCATATCACTGTGATCACAACGGTTACATTTTTGACTGTACATATCTGTGAGTGCTGGAGAGGGAAGCATATGGCAATATGACACTCTACTGCCATCACAGCGAGGGTCAGGGGATTGTTCAGGCTACAAATTATGGAAATCAACAATAAAATGATGCAAAATGGGACAGGAAGAGTGAAAATTATGTAACTGAGTACTTGAAGGAGGGTGAACATGATGAGCAGCAGGATATCAATGATTACCAGATGAATGTACAGGATGTAACGAGGATTTGTGTTGAAAACCTGAAGAGAAGGACAGGATTTAGAACATGAAAGGTGAACTATCCCACTAAACATTGAACGGTGGATAAAAAACAACTGCTTCAGTGACCAAACTTGGACGTCCAAAAATATCATTTAAAAGACGTCACTCCAATGTCTCTTTGCGCGATGGAATGTTCACAGTGCAGAATATATCACATTCTGTCATCTAGTATCTAGTTCTAAATGGATGTAATAAATAGATGCAAAATTTATGAGCAGGATACAGACCTCGTGTTTTTTGAATATGTGCAGCAAGGTGCCGTTGACATAGATGATGGCGATACAGAGGACCACAGTTATCACATTCTTGACAATAGCTATGTTTAACGGGTCCCGATACATAACTGTTGTCAAATTCATGGCAGCATTTGAAAGGTTCATGAGTTGGCCAAAAAACCTGTAGACATCATTGATTGTTATGGCAGGTTGTAACACAGAAGGTGTTAACTTTAAAAACACGGCAAAGTTTTGATATCTATGAGCATTCCTTATCTGATCAATAATACTCTTAGAAATCTTAAATATTCTGCAACACTATTACACCAACCATAAAACACCATATCCAAGCATCAAAAGTAATTCATTTTGCTTAGGCAAATAATTTATATTTCAGAAAATGCATTTTCTGCAATGTAATCCACAATAAATTATTTATTCTCATCAATTCAAAAACCTTTCTGCTCCAGTTTACAACAAACTATGTTTTTCTGCACTAAACTCTGCTTTAGTTAAGTGTGAACTGCAATCAGACATTTTCATTAAAGAAAAAACTCCACATGTTTGACCTATAACATTAACTTAGTCACAACGAGCTGGATAATAGTAGCATTCTCATTCAAAGCAGTAACTTAAATGATAGTTGATAATTGCGCCTGGTTGTGTTACAATCAGAGTTATTATATAGCTGATCACATAAAAAAAAACTATACTACACTAAATGATTCAATACAATACAGATCTCAAAGAATATATAAATTGTTTTCATAAACCACCCCACCCACCAAAGAATAGGTGCTCACCTGGTTATGGTTGACTTCTGTCTAATAAGTTAGTAGCACTTGATAATTTATAATAGTGGTTATATGCAAATGGCGTCAGGTGTGTCTATGTGTGTGAGAGAGGGAGATATCCCCTCCCCCAGGAGTGCTCGTACCCGTTAGTGCATGCACGTGTGTATTAGGCACTTTTGCTAGCTCACAAAGAAGAGACAAGAATCACTGCAAATGTGTCAATATCATGCTTTGTCTTATGGTCAAAAATCAAAAAAATAAAATCAAAATTCAAATTTTATTTGTCACATACACAGTCATGCACAGTACGATATGCAGTGAAATGCTTACACAACTGCTTGTGACCTAAAGAAAAAAGAAAAGGCTATGAATAAGATAGGAAATAAATATGAAAATAAACATGAAATAACTGTACAACACAAATTAGAATGAAGGGTAAATTTAACTGGGAAAGAATAAGATAAAATATATAAATTAAAGTTGAAAATAAAATAACTGTACAACAAAATACACAATACACAGTATAGAAATATATAAGAATGTATGAAGAAATATATATATATATATATATATATATATATATATACACACACACACACACACACACACAATAACAGCAGCTGTACAAGTATTAAATGGAAATGAAGAATATAATGTCCAGTGGTCCATCTCCTTAGGTTGACATGACACCAACACATGGTCTAGTGTCTATGTTTAAAGTTTGAAAAGTCAGAGGATATTGTCAGCATTTAGGCTACAACATCCACTAACCCCAGCTCTCCAGCTAACCTGAAACATCTCTCTGTATTATATCTGTATCAGGGCCCTAGGACCAGGGGTCAGCAACCTTTAATACCCAAAGAGCCATTTGGACCTAGTTTCCAAGAAAACACAGAGAAAATTACATTTTATTTATGTAATGAAAACATTTTGAACTCTTAAAGAAATATAACAAAAGGAAAGACACCTAGCTGAACTAAAAAGTTCCATGTAGCAAAGAAAAACTGTTGTGAGCTGCCACCCTCATATCGCCTTTGGGCTTTTGGAACCTTGACCTGAATTTTAAAAAATAATTGGAAAAAAGCACTATGCTACTAAAAAAATGAAAAATAAATATTTGCAAAATTCTGCATAAAAATTTGTTTATTTACTTATATTTATTTTACATGGTAAATGTGTGTGGCGGGGCTTGGTCTGCAGCGCCGCTGCATGGGAGGCGGACGCACCTGACCTGCACCCGCAATCACACCTCGCCACCTTAAAGTCTGTGCTCTCTTTGCTGTTGTGTTGGTGTGTGTCGGCTGTGAGCTGAAAAGCTACAGCCGGCTGTATACGTACAGCAACCGTGTTTGAAAAGTGGTCAATAAAAAGATGCCGAAAAGCATGTTGATGGAAACATTGTCAAGTCTGCCGTTGTAACAACCCTTTTGGGTTATAGCACCACTAGGGGGGGTTGCCCAACTATTGTAGTAGCTATGGGGGTCTCCTAGTGGGTGTGTGTTGTTAGCGGCAGCCATTCCATGCTGCTCATGTTCCATTCTCCAAGAAAACACCTTACTGTTGTAACAAGCTGGTGCTGGCGATACCAATCCCCGCGCATGTATGCTCGGACGAGTACAGCCGAGGAGACCTGGCATTATAAAGTGTAATGTTGCTGACGGCGAATAAAGGTCTGTTATTGGATTTAACCGACTGGCTTCGGGTTATTCAGCTAACCCCCACACCACACGCTGGCTGGACCTGCTAGCCGCTCCTTCCTCGCCAGACCGCTGTTACAAAGTGGTGCCCGAACATTGTTCTCTGGATCTTCATCGTCATCTGGACTGATGGACGGTGGGCTCGGATATATTTCCCATGTTTTTCAACGATCGACACTTTGGCTGAGGTGGTGTGTTTTTTTTTCCTTCATCTGTCTGTATTGGCCGGGCCGATAGGACCCCGTGAAGGAGCCGACTCCCCGCGATTTCAACGATATTTGCAGGCGTGGAAGAGCACCGACCCATCGCTTGACACGCTCGCCTGCCGAGGGAGAGTACTCCGTGAGTAACTGTACGGTCCGTCGGACCACTAACTCAGTGCTATTGGACCGTTACGACATCGGCGGTGCTAAAGCTAAGGCTAAGGCTACAGTGACTTTGACTCAGTGTTCATTCAGAGGGATGTGTTTTTTTGTGTGAAGCATCGAAGCATCAGAGTGTGCACGGACGCTCTCTGACGGATATTAACGCTTAGGTACTGTGTGTGAACGCTCTTTCACTGTCATCCGCAACTTGTCGTCCCCCTTTGTCTTAGGGATGGACTTTATGAGCAGGGCCTCTTTGACAATCCACATCCCCTCAAGAACCGTAGTTATGGACGACATTCCATGCCCAGGCGCGGATGAAGAGGAGGGTTGCTCAGTTGATCTGTTGAGCGATGATAATGTCATTATGACGCATGACATGGTAGAGCCCTCGCTGGAGACCAAAGCTCTGGAGGCAAACCTAACAGATAGTCAGAGAGAACTATTAGTTGTCCTCCTTGAACAATTTAGCAGTATGTTTGATGGTCATTTGGGTCGCACGTGTTTAACTGAACATCTGATCGACACGGGGGACGCGAGGCCTATTAACCTCCCCCCGTACCGCACCTCCCCTGCAAAGAAACAACTAATTGAAGTGCGGGTCCAGAAAATGCTGGAAGATGGCATAATTGAACCGTCCATGAGCCCCTGGGCCGCACCTGTCGTGATCGTTAACAGGTTGGGCGCTGACCCACGGTTCTGTGTGGACTTTAGGGGGCTGAACCAGGTGACTCGGAAGGACTCATATCCCTTACCGCGGGTCGATGAGTCTCTCGACTTCTTGGCGAGAGGTCGATTCATTTCAACATTGGACCTGGCGAGGGGTTACTGGCAGGTGCCGGTCTCAGGGGACTCACGCCCTAAAACAGCCTTTGTTTCCCATTGTGGGCTGTTTCAGTTTCGCGTGCTCCCTTTCGGACTCTGCAACGCACCAGCCACCTTTCAGAGGCTGATGCACAACGTCCTCAGCAGCCTTGTTTACAAGACATGTGCTGTATACCTGGACGGCATCGTGGTTGTGTCCCCTACCTTCGAACAGCATTTGTTGGACCTGCGGGAGGTCCTTGAGAGACTTAGGTCTGCGGGCCTCTCGTTGAAGCTTAAGAAATGCCAGTTCTGCCTGAAGGAGCTCACCTTCCTGGGCTACCGGGTTACCCCGGATGGCATTAAACCGGACAATGACAAAATCAAGGCTGTGATGCAGTTCAGAACTCCGTCCTCAATGAAACCGGTGCGGCAGTTTCTCGGTCTGACGGGGTACTACCGCAGATTCGTACAGAAATATGCTCACCATGCAGAACCTCTGCACGCCCTGACAAGGAAGGATGTTACCTTCCAGTGGGATGACAGGTGTCAGGAGTCCATGGACTTCCTGAAACAGAGCATTGCAACAGCGCCTGTCCTGTCACTCCCCGACTTTTCCCGGCCTTTCTTCATCCATACGGATGCATGTGACCTGGGCTTGGGGGCAGCCTTAATGCAGAAGGATGCAGAGGGTAGGGAAGTAGCGGTTGCTTACGCGAGTCGAGCTCTTCACAAGGCAGAGAAACCATACTCTACGCCAGAAAAGGAGTGTTTGGCTGTGATTTGGGCTTTAGAACACTTTCGTCCCTATGTGGAAGGGCTTCACGTGACGGTTTTGACTGACCACAACAGCCTTAAGTGGCAGATATCACGCCCAAACCCCACTGGCTGGTTGGCGCGGTGGTCCCTGCGCTTGCAGGACTTTGACTTTACCATCGTACATAAGGCCGGGGTGCATAACAGGGTGCCAGACGCTCTGTCTCGCAACCCACTACCTGCACCAGAGGGTCCTCCTATTGAAATCTTGCCAGAGCATGCTGTCATCTGGGGCATGGATCTTCATGCCCAGCCTCCCCTTTTGTTAGAGGACCGAACACAACTAAGGCAGCTGCAGTTGGATGACCCAGGTGCAGGTCCAAAGCTCTGAGACCTGGAGTGTTCCCCCGATCTGGGTTCGGACGCCAGTCCTTCACCGTCCTTGGTGGTCAATGACGGCCTACTCTATTACCGAGGCCCGAAACATAAGCGCTATCTTCGGCCCCAGGAGGAGCTGAAACTGTATGCTCCAACGGCTCTCCGGGGTACCCTGTGCGGTTATTATCATGACCACCCTACAGCAGGTCACCTGGGGATTGCTAAGACACTAGCGAGAATGCAGTCTAGGTTTTACTGGCCCAAGATGGCATCTGAAGTTAAACGCTATGTCTTGTCGTGCCCAGTATGTCAACTCACAAAACCCAGTCAAAGAAAGCCAGCGGGCTTCATGGTCCCCATTACGCCCCAGCGACCCTGGAAATACGCAGGGGTCAATTTTGTCGGACCACTACCTCGCACCGCTTCAGGGAACTTGTACATACTGGTCTTCGTGGACTACTTCTCCAAGTGGATCGAAGTGTGTGCGGTTCGGGATGCGACGGCTCGAGTGGCAGCCAGTAAGTTCATTAACGAGGTGTTTGCTAGGCATGGGGCCCCTAGGTACCTTATTTCGGACAGGGGCTCACCTTTTGTCAGTGAGCTGTTTGATTCTGTTCTCTCCACTCTTGGGTCCACCCACCGCCTCACGACGGCGTATCATCCGCAAACTAATGCAACCGAAAGAGTGAACAGAACTCTCAAAACAGCCATCCGCGCCTAAGTGGGCGATAAGCACGCACCAAATCTGTTTCGCGCTGCGCTCAGCCCCCCATGAGAGTACAGGACTCAGCCCTGCTATGATGTTGTATGGTAGGGAGCTGGAGACACCCCTTGACTTGCTTACTAAGCCGTCTGGAGAGAGCGAGGAGTCATCCATGCCCTATCCGGAGACCCTTAAAACGTCGCTTCAGGAGGCCCACGATCGTGCCAGGGAGACCAGGCCATGTGCGTGCATTAAAGGACTCCATTCAAAAGGCCTGCTCATTAAGGGCCTTAATACCCATTATTTTTTGTCTTTTACATCAGTATGAGAAAACATAGATAGATTTTCTTTAGAACATGCAAATATAATTGAAATAACAAGGGAATAAAGAAAAAACAAAATTTATAAAAAATTAAGTCCATCCATCATCCATCTTCATCCGCTTTATCCGAGGCCGGGTCGCGGGGGCAGCAGCCTAAGCAGAGAGGCCCAGACCTCCCTCTCCCCAGCCACCTCCTCCAGCTTATCCGGGGGAACACCAAGGCGTTCCCAGGCCAGCCGAGAGATATAATTTCTCCAGTGTGTCTGCCCAGGGGGCCTCCTACCAGTGGGACATACCCGGAACACCTCACCCTGGAGGCGCCCAGGAGACATCCTTGTCAGATGCCCGAACCACCTCAACTGGCTCCTTTCGATGTGGAAGAGCAGCGGCTCTACTCTGAGCCCCTCCCGGATGGCCAAACTTCTCACCCTATCTCTAAGGGAGAGGCCAGCCACCCTTCGGAGGAAGCTCATTTCTTCCGCTTGTATCCGCGATCTCGTTCTTTCGGTCACTACCCACAGCTCGTGGCCATAGGTGAGGGTAGGGACGTAGATCGACCGGTAAATTGAGAGCTTCGCTTTTACACTCAGCTCCCTCTTCACCACGACGGACCGGTGCAGCGTCCGCATTACTGCAGCTGCAGCCCCAATCCGTCTGTCGATCTCCGGCTCCCTTCTCCCATCACTCGCGAACAAGACCCCGAGATACTTGAACTCCTCCACTTGGGGCAGGAACTCATCCCCGACCTGGAGTGGGCACTCCCCCCTTTTCCGGCTGAGAACCATGGCCTCAGATTTGGAGGTGCTGATCCTCATTCCCGCTGCTTCACACTCGGCTGCGAACCGTTCCAGTGCGAGCATGGAGTCCTTAAACCGATGAAGCCAACAGAACCACATCATCCGCAAAAATCAGAGATGAGATTCTGAGGCCACCAAAGCGAAAGCCCTCCGCCACTTGGCTGCGCCTTGAAATCCTGTCCATAAAAATTATGAACAGAACCGGTGACAAAGGGCAGCCCTGGCGGAGCCCATCACCCACCGGGAACGAGTCCGACTTATTGCCGGCAATGCGAACCAAGCTCTTGCAACGGTTGTATAGGGATCGAATGGCCCGTAGCAATGGGCCAGACACCCCATACTCCCGCAACACCTCCCACAGGACACCCCGAGGGACACAGTCGAATGCCTTCTCCAAGTTCACAAAACACATGTAGACTGGTTGGGCAAACTCCCATGTGCCCTCAAGTATCCTTGAGAGGATAAAGAGCTGGTCCAGTGTTCCGCGACCAGGACGAAAACCGCATTGTTCCTCCTGAATCCGAGGTTCGACTAGCGGACGGACTCTCCTTTCCAGCACCCTGGCATAGACTTTCCCAGGGAGGCTGAGGTTTCTTCTTCTTCTCCTTCTTCTTCTTCTTCTTATTATTATTATCATCATCAATAAATGTGTTTTAGTGGCATAAAAAACCGTGTTAAAAATTAGTTACTATCAAAACATTTCCCGACCTCAGGATAAGTGTGCATTTGACATACCTGTAGGAGAAATTTGATCTGCCTTCACTCTTCAGAACAAAGCACATAAAGAGCCTGCAAGGCTTTATTTGGTTAGGACATAAATGAGCGTCATTTGAACATGAATGATGATCAGAAATGGTTGGTTGGTTTTAGTTTACTGTAATTGGCAGTTTAGAAACATACAAACATATTTCTGGGAAGAAACACAAATTTCAAAAGAAGATGTGCTACACCTAAAGCTGTTTCTGTTTGGGTGGATCCAGAAGAAAACAATAATTAGATGAAGAAAGACTGATGCACCTCATTCTTTAAAATAAAGCTAGTGATGTTGTTTTGGTGTTAATTATCAGAGTCAGACTTTGGTGTATAACGCTGGTATCTTTTTAAGTACTTTCTGAATGTCTTGTCCTGTATGCCATAAACTGACGAGTTGAGCCAGAATGTGAACGAGCACTGAGATTGTGTAGCGAACAGTCAGCACTCATTTTGGAAGCAACCTTGTCAAACCACTTAGTATCAAATCACAAATCAGCACTCATCTTCTTTTGTTTTTTTTAATTCACTGTGTTTATGCACTATTTACCTTCCCACTGTTGCCAGATTGCTTGCTCATAGGGGGTCATCTGATTGTTGGGGTTTTCCCTGTTTTCGCTGTAATGTAGGGTCTATACCTTAAAATATAGAGCCCCTTGAGACAATTGGAGATTATGTATCAGAATTTCAGGAGCGGGACCACGCCTCCAAACACGCTCCTTCTGGCTTTCATCTATATAGGTTCTCCCAGTTCTGCAAGTTGTCATTCTCGTTTACATGCACCTCCCTCCCTTCCTCCCCTTTTCCATTCTGTAACTACTTCACTTCTATTTAGTACATGGGGATCTGAATTGAACTGAATTGAACTGATTCTGATAACATCTCTGGAGTGGGTAACACTCTTAGAGATTATTTCCTGTGAACTAAAAGTAATATGAACTGAGAAACTCCCATTTTTAGGTTGGTTAGATGCTGAAAGACCACGTCTTTCATGTGAACATGGAGGGGAAACCCTTGGTATGTTGAACTCTCTTTGTATGTTCGTGAAGGTTCTCAGTCATCCAGGTCATCATAGTTTAAGGAGCTTGAAAAGAAAAGTGTCTGGACTTCTTTAAGTCCTTCACACATGGACCAGTACCTACTCTTTGACTTCCACTACCCTCTGGAACACAAACTTGGAGTAATCAGGACTGTTCCCTCTGGGACTGTGGCAGAAGGGGAAAAGGAGGAACACACACATGTAGGGAAAGCCCATCTATGTCCACTGTGAATGACTATCTTTGAAAAGAGGTGTGCCTTCCGACACCAACACTCTGCCATCTATAATCTAATTCTGAGAACGGCCCAAATGCCTGTCATGTTCTGCTCAATATTTTTGGCTCATGTGCAATTATTTTGGTCCCAGTCTGTTTCAATGTTTCGTGTCCAAGAAAAATCCATTTTGACGCGCGTGAACCGGAAATGTGGGAGGGATGTGGGAGGAAGTTGTGCCAGACCGGTATCTTTGCAAGATGGCAGCTGTCGAGTTAGCGCTTGAAGAGAGAGTCTCACTTCTCTATGTACTGTGGAGAGCAGAGCAGTGGCGTAAAAGACGTCCTCGCCGTACCTGGGTCCATCAGGTCCTCCAGAGACGTGAGCAGTTTGCTGAGTTTCACCATTTGCACCAGGAGCTGCGCCTGGATGACGGCCGATTTCAGCGATATCACCGTCTTTCACTCGGCCAGTTTGAGGACCTGCTTTCCCGCATTGGTCCCAGAATCGCCCGCCTAGACACCAATTACAGGTGCTCAATCCCACCTGCAGAGCGCCTGTCCATCTGCCTGAGGTTAGTAAAAGTATTTAATACGGTAGTCCTTTATATATACCTGTGCTAATATATGCTAAACTATCCATTTATACACTGCTAACATGGATGTGCTATGCTAACAGTGAATGCTCTCGGTTTTTACTGATAGCAAACTGTGGTATGGAGACGACTGTTTATAATATTTCTAGTGATACTCAGAAGGTCTCATCAAGTCCCGATTTAATTCGATTTATGCTGTTATCAGTGTTTGCAATGATAGCATGTCTGTGGTGTCATATCAATGTATGTGCTCGGTGTTTGCTGATATCAAACTGTAGCATTAGGACCACTGAGTTAACCTTTGTAGTGATACTCACTCCTTTTTATTTAGACCTGGTTTAATTCTGGGATAGTTGAATATTTGTATATAATCCTATATAATATAATAATATATAATCCTATATGTATTTCCCTATATGTATATGTATAATCCTATATAATCCTCTCCTCACAGTGGAGGTTGTATCGGCGCGCCATGGAGCTCCATCCTGAAATTGCGGAGAAGTGTGTGAAGGCAACTTGTGTTCTCCACAATTTTCTGCGCTGTGTGGACGAGAGAGGGGCACCTGCTGTGAGGGGTGTGGCACCTGCTGTGGTGGAGCCGTTGCAAGGCCTGGGTCATATGGCAGCAAACAACTCCTCCAGAGAGGCTGTCCTGGTGAGGGAGAAATTCATGGCTCACTTCTCAGCGGAGGGAGCTGTGTCTTGGCAACCAAAGGAGTAGCCTGTTTGAAGTCCGAGTGACTTCCCCACAACGGCTCTTTTAAGAGCCACCCACAAACCTCTAAAGAGTGTTCCTGTCCTTTTAATTTTTTCTTAATAAATGGAGCTCCAAAATAAACTAACCTCTTTTTACTCTCTTAAGTAACTTGTCTTCACTATGTTCCTATATACAGTGTGGTGCAAAAGTTTGGGCAACCTTATTAATAGTCATTATTTTCCTGTATGAATCGCTGTTACAATGAAAAATGTCACTTACATATATCATATAGGAGACACACACATTGATATACACTAAATATTTATTTCATTTCTCTTTTTTTGTGTTGCCAATTTATGCACCTGCTTGATTTAAACAGTTATTGCACACTTTCTGTAAATCCAGTGAACTGCATTTCACTTCTCAAATATCACTGTGTGTGTCTCCTATATGATATATTTAACTGACAATTTTTATTGTGACAACCAATGATTTGTACAGGAAAATAATTACTTTTCACAGTGTTGCCCAAACTTTTGCATCCCACTGTATTAGTATGTTTTGTCATTAGTATAATATGAAATAAATTCTACTTGTGTCAAGTCGGGTGCCAATATTTGCTGTGTAGTAGAACAGATAATTTGTCATTATAAATGTTTATTTGAAAAAATTCATTAACAAAAACATTTATCATAAATATATGAAATTTACAGAGAGACAGGAATAAAAAGGACCCAGCTTGGAGTGGAAGAGCCTCAGGGAGAAGGAGGAGAAAAATAAGAACATTGTTTCTGCCCTGGAGAGCTGCTGCCTCATCAGAAAACTACTGATCATTAGGGTCCAATGTTTCCAAATTTAACACAGCTGTGCTGTTTTCAAAAGCTAATTTATAAATTTGAAATTTCACGAATCGTGTCTAAGGCGGCATGCTCTCCAGAACAGGAACAAGGTCGAGGAGGAAATGTTCTGTTGGAGACGGGCGTGGCCTCTTTAGGGACTCCAGGATGGCCAGCTCCACCGCCGATGGACCGTCCTGGGACCCGTCCCTCGCCCGCCTTCGAGCTGTCCTCCTCTGTGGGCCTGTAAAACCCAGCACAAAAAAACACAAAGTAATGAGAAGGCTGCTACTAGCTTTTCATTTTCAAAATTGAAAAAAACAGGATATAAACAGATTGGTTGTAGATATTTAGTAAAGGTGATCACAAGGGAATTCAAGCAAGTAAAAAGCTATCAGTGCTTGATGTTCATACCTGTGGGTGCAGCAGCAGGAGCTGAGGGACTGGGGAGCCAGGAGAAGAGACGGGAGGAATCTGCTGCATGATTACTTGACTCTATCAAGACAATATTAAATGTTAACAGGTTGAAGACAATAGTCATAGAGAATATTATATTATTATTATATACTTACAGTGGGGCAAAAAAGTATTTAGTCAGCCACCGATTGTGCAAGTTCCACCACTTAAAATGATGACAGAGGTCAGTAATTTGCACCAGAGGTACACTTCAACTGTGAGAGACAGAATGTGAAAAAAAAATCCATGAATTCACATGGTAGGATTTGTAAAGAATTTATTCGTAAATCAGGGTGGAAAATAAGTATTTGGTGACCTCAAACAAGGAAAATCCCTGGCTCTCACAGACCTGTAACGTCTTCTGTAAGAAGCTTTTCGTCCCCCACTCGTTACCTGTATGAATGGCACCTGTTTGAACTCATCATCTGTATAAAAGACACCTGTCCACAGCCTCAACCAGTCAGACTCCAAACTCCGCCATGGCCAAGACCAAAGAGCTTTCGAAGGACACCAGGAAAAGAATTGTAGACCTGCACCAGACTGGGAAGAGTGAATCTACAATAGGCAAGCAGCTTGGTGTGAAAAAATCAACTGTAGGAGCAATCATCAGAAAATGGAAGACATACAAGACCACTGATAATCTCCCTCGATCTGGGGCTCCACGCAAGATCTCATCCCGTGGGGTCAAAATGATCATGAGAACGGTGAGCAAAGATCCCAGAACCACACGGGGGGACCTGGTGAATGACCTGCAGAGAGCTGGGACCAAAGTAACAAAGGTCACCATCAGTAACACACTACAACGGCAGGGAATCAAATCCTGCAGTGCCAGACGTGTTCCGCTGCTGAAGCCAGTGCATGTCCAGGCCCGTCTGAAGTTTGCCAGAGAGCACATGGATGATACAGCAGAGGATTGGGAGAATGTCATGTGGTCAGATGAAACCAAAGTAGAACTTTTTGGTATAAACTCAACTCGTCGTGTTTGGAGGAAGAAGAATACTGAGTTGCATCCCAAGAACACCATACCTACTGTGAAGCATGGGGGTGGAAACATCATGCTATGGGGCTGTTTTTCTGCCAAGGGGACAGGACGACTGATCCGTGTTAAGGACAGAATGAATGGGGCCAAGTATCGTGAGATTTTGAGCCAAAACCTCCTTCCATCAGTGAGAACTTTGAAGATGAAACGAGGCTGGGTCTTCCAACATGACAATGATCCAAAACACACCGCCCGGGCAACTAAGGAGTGGCTCCGTAAGAAGCATTTGAAAGTCCTGGAGTGGCCTAGCCAGTCTCCAGACCTCAACCCCATAGAAAATCTGTGGCGGGAGTTGAAAGTCCGTGTTGCTCGGCGACAGCCCCAAAACATCACTGCTCGAGAAGATCTGCATGGAGGAATGGGCCAAAATACCAGCTACTGTGTGTGCAAACCTGGTAAAGACCTATAGTAAACGTTTGACCTCTGTTATTGCCAACAAAGGTTATGTTACAAAGTATTGAGTTGTATTTTTGTTATTGACCAAATACTTATTTTCCACCCTGATTTACGAATAAATTCTTTACAAATCCTACCATGTAAATTCATGGATTTTTTTTTCACATTCTGTCTCTCACAGTTGAAGTGTACCTCTGGTGCAAATTACTGACCTCTGTCATCATTTTAAGTGGGGGAACTTGCACAATCGGTGGCTGACTAAATACTTTTTTGCCCCACTGTATATATACTTATATACTTATTATTATATACAGTGGTCTCTCATTTATTGCAGCACATGAACAGTAGTCACAGTTCTCTCAAGTTGATTCTCAAAGTGCAAACCTTTGTCGATTTTAAAACGTAAAAGTATTATGCCGCGCTTTTTCTCTGTCTGCGGCGCCACTTTTGTGCGCCTTTTTTGCTCCCGGTGCAGGTGTCTATTTCCGAATGAGGGTCATAGTTATGAGTGTTTTTGTGCTGTTTTTTTCTATTGGACGTGATGGTTATCAAAACCAAACGTGATAAGTTTGGCAAGGAGACACGACATGGAGGAGATTTGTCATTTGGGCTGCAGAATGCAATGCACATCGTTGAAAGCTGTACGGTGCAATAAAAAAAATCAGCGAAAAGGTGAGGTAGTGACGGATGAACAGCGGGACTACTGTATACTGTTTATTAATAAACAAAATATATTCCTGTATGACAACACGCATAAATTAACTGCCTACATTAACTCAATGTAAACATACCTTCTGACTGACACTCCCCTGCTGCCTCTTCGGGCTGTCCCTGGTCCTCGGGGGAGAAGTTCTCCACGGTCCGCACCATATTACCGCTAGTCTCCCGCGGGGTGAGGAAGGGGTCCAGAAACCCCATGACCGCGAAGAACTTCCATCTTCTCCCCGATCCTGCTGCAGACCCACTCCTCTTCTCCTTCTCTGTCTTCTTCTCCTTATTATAAGTGTCCCTGAGGCTCTTCCACTTTCTCCTGCAGATGTCCACTGAATAAACGCATTATCTTGTTAGCGGAAAGGTATTTGTACATCAGTGGGAAAATAGCGGGACAGTAGGCGGGCTTGCTAGCTTTTGCGTGGCTTCATCGGGTCAGTCTGAAAATTAAAAAGAAGGAGGAATGAACTTACCAGGTTGCCCGATCTCCTCACTTATGTGCCTCCAAGCTAGGTCCTTTTTATTCCTGTCTCGGTAGAAGTAGTAGCTAGCATCATATAGCTCCGGGTGATTAGCCACGGCACTGATGAGCTTTTCCTCCATACTGAATGAAGAATCAAGGCCTTTGGCTGGATCTGCCCCTTTGACCTAGGTCAGAGCCACGTCACCAGGCTCCTGACTGGTTTTCGCGGCGCGATTTGACGCTGGAGTTCAGATTTTTCCAACTCGAGCGGTAGACGCAAAACGCGCGCATGCACAAAATGCAACACAAAAACTCACGCGCGTGGTTTTTTTTCGCGAGTCAAACGCGCCAGACGCGTTTTGGCATTTTCGCGACGCAAATCTGCTTCCGAATTTTCGCGGGACCCACAATCGCGCGTCATCGCGCTTTTCCATTGACTTTACATGTAAACCTGACGCTCTATTCGCGTCCATCGCGTTCGGTGTGAACACACCGTTAGTCTCTAAGTTAATGCCCACTCACATCCTGGGCCATTTGATTTCAGTAAGTCACACGATAGGGTGGGGCTATGTTTCACAATGGGTTCACCTGAAACCTTGGCTGATTGTGACCCACACATGTTTTCAAACCTAGGCTCTTGGGATTTGGCAGAGGATCAATAGGGGGTTCAGGACCCTCTTAAGGAAACTCCCAATTGCCCTTAAAAACCTGGGCCTCTGGGATTGCTCTTAGAACTGAATACACTTCTTGGATGAAACGTCTTCAAGAAACTTACAGAAGTCCGGATGCTTTTCTTTCCAAGCTCCTTAAACGGTCTTTGTAGTATAGGGCCCAGGATGGACTATGGCAAAGACATAAATAATGAGGATCATTTGTACATGAATAATGAAATGTACAATGGCATAACATTTTCTTTTCTTTAATCACCTTTACCTGCTCTGGAATTAAGACATAAATGGCCTCTTATCACCAATATCCAACATTTATTCTTACTGTTGGATAAGAATGAATCCAACAGTAAGAATAAATGGTGAAATGAATGGTTTTGGTTTTAAAAAGCCTCATCTACAGAAGACTGAAGATGGTTTTAGAAGAAGATAGTTATTGAAGATTGTTGTTAGTTGATCTCTAATAAGAAACAACACATTTACACAAGTACTATGACTCTGACAAGAAATAAAGCAGACTACAGATCATGCACTTCTCAAGAATAAAATGTAATAGCACATTAAGGTAGGTGTCATTAGCATCGATCAACATGCTGCTATTTTTATGAGCACCACACTAATGCTGAAGAACTTTCCATTCTGTAAACCTTAGTGTTTTTACCTTAATGCATTAAGTCATTTAAAGATATCACTTGGAATGTATTAGTTAATTAAAGAGAAACTCTTAAACTCAGAAGAATGTATTTAGGATCTTATTTTATCAAGGAAAAATTACTGCATTCAACTAAATATAGATAATATGATAAATAACTGCACATAAGAAATGTCAGGAAAGACTCTTTATATTTCATGTGTCTGAAATAAAGTTTTACCATTTTTTAAGTCACCAAATATTGGCTTGAAAAATCCTGGCTGGGCTCTACTGACATCTTCTGGTGGGCGCTTCTTACTGTTTTAGAGGTCTTGGGTTCCTTCACATTGCTCCTAAAAATGTATATATTTAAAATATTTTTCTGTATTATTTAGTTATACTTACTCTTTTTGCATTGGTTCTTCTGGTAATATCTACTTCTTATGTTGATGGCTTTTGTTTTGCCTTTTTGTGCAACATTTTCATGCATCTTTATTAACTTTGCTTTCTTTTTGTCCAGTTTTATTTCGGTCCATATTTTCAGCTCTCTGGTTGAATTCTGCAGTTTTTGTCTTTCCGAACACTAAAGTGTCTTATAAAATTGTGTCTTATAAAATTGCCATATAGTGAAAGTTACTGTTCGACACATTCACTGTGACATTAAATTATAAAGATATGCAAACAAAAAAGGACAATAGAATAAGATAAACAAAGACTACTCAAGCTCAGTATTTTAAATTAAAAGAGCTGATGGCATTGTTTTTAACTTTTGTTAACATTAGCCTTTGGTGAGTAGAACAGATATTTCCTCAGATATCTTCTGAATGCCTTGTCTCGTATCCCATAAACAAGTGGACTAACAAGTCGAGGCAGAATGTGAACGAATACTGAGATTGTGTAGCGAATAGTCAGGACTTCTTTTGGAAACAAGGATGTAAAACCATTCAGCAGCAAATCATACACGTAGTTGAGCATGCACAGCAGCAGCTGGAAGCCGTGCAGCAGTACAGTGTTTCTTGCTTTCCTGGCGTTTGCAGCAGCTGCCTGTGCAGCGAAAAGGATTCTGAAATATGTGTAGACAAGGGTGAGCCAAACAATAACCAGAAATACAATGTTGGATATAGTTCTCTTCTTTTCTACTTCAGGATGTCTGAAAACATTTTCTCTAAGGCAGAAAACTCTTGAATGAAAGAAATCTCTGGATTCTGTGGCCAGGCTGGTGAATAAATCTGGCAGAATTGTAAGTGAACTTAGCCCCCATATCACTGTGATCACAACGGTTACATTTTTGACTGTACATATCTGTGAGTGCTGGAGAGGGAAGCATATGGCAACATGACACTCTACTGCCATCACAGCGAGGGTCAGGGGATTGTTCTGGCTACAAATTATGGAAATCAACAATAAAATGATGCAAAATGGGACAGGAAGAGTGAAAATGATGGAATTGAGGACTCGAAGGAGGGTGAACATGATGAGCAGCAGGATATCAATGATTACCAGATGAATGTACAGGATGTAACGAGGATTTGTGTTTAAAACCTGAAGAGAAGGACAGGATTTAGAACATGAAAGGTGAATTATCCCACTAAACATTGAACGGTGGATAAAAAACAACTGCTTCAGTGACCAAACTTGGACGTCCAAAAATATCATTTAAAAGATGTCACTCCAACGTCTCTTTGCGCGATGGAATGTTCACAGTGCAGAATATATCACATTCTGTCATCTAGTATCTAGTTCTAAATGGATGTAATAAATAGATGCAAAATATATGAGCAGGATACAGACCTCATGTCTTTTGAATATGTGCAGCAAGGTGCCGTTGACATAGATGATGGCGATACAGAGGACCACAGTTATCACATTCTTGACATTAGCTATGTTTAACGGGTCCTGATACATAACTGTTGTCAAATTCATGGCAGCATTTGAAAGGTTCATGAGTTGGCCAAAAAACCTGTGGACATCATTGATTGTTATGGCAGGTTGTAACACAGAAGGTGTAAACTTTAAAAACACGGCAAAGTTTTGATATCTATGAGCATTCCTTATCTGATCAATAATAATCTTAGAAATCTTAAATATTCTGCAACACTATTACACCAACCATAAAACACCATATCTAAGCATCAAAAGTAATTCATTTTCCTTAAGTAAATAATTTACATTTCAGAAAATGCATTTTCTGCAATGTAATCCACCATAAATTATTTATTCTCATCAATTTTATAAAGTTCAAAAACATTTCTGCTCCAGTTTACAACAAACTATGCTTTTCTGCACTAAACTCTGCTTTAGTTAAGTGTGAACTGCAATAAGACATTTTCATTAAAGAAAAAACTCCACATGTTTGACCTATAACACTAACGTAGTCACAACGAGCTGGATAATAGCAGCATTCTCATTCAAAGCAGTAACTTAAATGATAGTTGATAATTGCGCCTGGTTGTGTTACAATCAGAGTTATTATATAGCTGATCACATAAAAAAAATTATACTACACTAAATGATTCAATACAATACAAATCTCAAAGAATATATAAATTGTTTTTATAAACCACCCCACCCACCAAAGAATAGGTGCTCACCTGGTTATGGTTGACTTCTGTCTAATAAGTTAGTAGCATTTGATAATTTATAATAGTGGTTGTATGCAAATGGCGTCAGGTGTGTCTATGTGTGTGAGAGAGGGAGATATCCCCTCCCCCAGGAGTGCTCGTACCCGTTAGTGCATGCACGTGTGTATCTGTATCAGTGTAGAATCACTGCAAATGTGTCAATATCATGCTTTGTCTTATGGTCCATCTCCTTAGGTTGACATGACACCAACACATGGTCTAGTGTCTATGTTTAAAGTTTGAAAAGTCAGAGGATATTGTCAGCATTTAGGCTACAACATCCACTAACCCCAGCTCTCCAGCGAACCTGAAACATCTCTCTGTATTATATGTGTATCAGGGCCCTAGGCCATGTGCGTGCATTAAAGGACTCCATTCAAAGGGCCTGCTCATTAAGGGCCTTAAAACCCATTATTTTTTGTCTTTTACATCAGTATGAGAAAACATAGATAGATTTTCTTTAGAACATGCAAATATAATTGAAATAACAAGGGATAAAAGAAAAAACAAAATTTCATGTATATATCTATGTCTATACAATGTGTGTGCTCGAAAAGGAGTAGGATTACATTTTTCCTGTTCCTACTCCCTTATTTCAAATTTCATTACTTACAGATCAATATTCAGAATTCGACATTAAATGATCCATACATGTTTAACTATATACAAGTCTACACTCATATACAACACATAAACACACACACATAAAACATTTTCACTTAAACCAAAACAACAAAAAACTACATTTTTACATAACCTAGGCACCCTGTGGTTAACACTAGGGTTGGACGATAAGTAAAAATTATCCAACCGACAATTGTCAGCCCAATAAGGAACGTTGGGCAATATATATTCGCGCATGCACAGACTTTTTGATGGGCGGAGCCATGCAATCATGCATGGACTGATTTGCGTGTTCAAAACTCAGAAGTCCAAGCACATCTTTGCAGGAGGTCTCCTCTCTACAGGAGCTCACTCCTTTAGGGGAGAGATATAGGAGAGGTGGAGAATGAACTCAACCTGTGTGTCTATTGTCTTGTGCAGTGTGGGAGATGATTGGATGATGGGGTGGGTGCAGTTTTCTCTGAGGTGGAGTCGGGTGGGCTGCCCCGGACTCTGTGGGGCTGGGCGGTGCTGCTGCTGCGGGTCCTGGTCCGGATGGGCCTGGGCCCCCTTGCCCTGGTGGGTTCCAGAGTGTGGGGGTGCCTACTGGGGTCAGCGGGGGAGCTGGCCCCAGGGAGGGGCCGCTTGCCCCTCCCTTTCTTCCCTCCCCATCCTCAGCTGCCTCCCTATTCCCGCCCTACCACACCCACCCACACACGCACGGCTTGGGGTGCAGGTATGTCACCAAGGTGCGGGGGGGGGGGGGGGGTCACTCCCCCTCTGTCCCCTTCTGGCCGCCTGTGCCTCAATTTTATTCTTCAACCTAGACATCCACATTACTCACACTCTCACATAACACATACATATAGGGCCTTGGGGGTGGGCACGTTTTACAGCATCCAGAGGATGGTCGGTGTATTCCAACCCACCTCTGGCGCTGGTGCCCTACCCTCAATTTTAAATGCATATAGACACTGAGGGTTTTCGGGAGGAGCCGTGCTGCTCTTTGAGAGGAAGCAAGTACCACTCTCTCTTTTGTTTTAAATGCACTTTAGAACAGCACACAGCAACACTACATATGAGCGGACGTAGGGAGGTTTGGGGTCTTCACTCACCCCGGTTCTGTTAGCCGTCAAGGCTGGGGGGCTGGGAGGAGGTGCTGGCCGTCAGATTGGGGTCCGCTTGCCTCCACCCCAGAGAGAAGGGTTACATCTCCTGGGTTTAGGTGCGGCTTGCCCCTCTGGGGGCGGGGGTACCTGGACCTGGGATATAGAGTATGTTTGGGGAGTGCGGCTGTCTGTGCAGTGTCTATTTGTGTCTGTCTACATGTTGGGTGAGTGCTGAGTATTTGGTTGTGCATATGGGGTGGGAATGCACGTTTGTGTCCGCGTGCGCCTGTTCGTCTGTGTCTATATGTCAGGTTGGGTCTTAGACTCAACCTCTCTGGGTACATCTCAGGCCCTCCAAAGTTCGGAGGTCTATCTTCCCTCACCACACTCCCTGCCGGTGGCTGATGCCCTCAGACGTTGGTGTGTTGGTGGACCTTGTCGACTGGGGCTGGGCGCTCATGTATGTACCGGCTCACTCCTGGTGGCCAATTGGCGGGGCCGAGCGCCTGTGGTCCGCCTGGTCCCCTTTCGGGGGATGGGATGGCACGCCACTGCAACCCCCTCTGGCCTCTGCTCCGTAGCTGCTGGGTGACCTCTCGTTTGAGGCCCCCTTTTGGTGGTCCTCATCGGGTCCTCGTACTCTGGGGCCTCTGGATGTCGGGGGCCTGGATCTCCTCCATACCTGCTTCATGCCCTGGGGGACGGGGCTATGGCTCCCCACACTCCCTAGCAGATCGTTACATGGAGAAACCTTTGGAATACAAGCGTGCTGATCCACACAGGTGTACACACGGGCGTTCACAGTCGCGGGCTACACCTTTCTTGGCTGCTGCCTCAAAGCACATTGTGCGCTGTCTATCTTGCGTGCTGCACAATATCGTTTAATATTTAGTATCTACTGTTATCTACTGCTAGCTAGTTTATTGTGATGGTGCTGTATTTATTATGTTGCTCTTTTTTTGTTTGCTTTCTCTTCTGTTTTTTATTTCTCCATACAGGTGATCCAGGTGTTTTGTTTGTTTTTCTTTCTTTCTTCCCCCCTTTCTCACCGTCTCTTCTCCCCTCTGGTTTTCTTTCTCTCCCTCTGTTTCATTCTTTCTCCCTGTCCTATCCCCCAGTCATGTCTGTCCCGTTTGTAGCAACCGAAAATAAAATAAATTCATAATTATAATAAAGGTCAATCAAATGGACCAATATGGCAAGGCCATGATGAGCCACATGGTAAAATAAATCCGCTTGGCATCTTTCTTGGCCTTAAGACAACAATTCTGATGGCTAAAGATCCAAACGGGACACAAAAATAAAAATAAATAAATAAATAATAATAATAATTTAGAGACAGATAACATGAGCATGTGACTGCTGATCATCCAAACCTCCCCCCTCCAAACTCTGTGTCTTTAGCTCTCTTCCACTAGTATGTATTTGGCTTCACTCAAAGTGACTCAACTCATCTATTACAATCGCGTACCACTTAATACGTGTGGGGTTGTTATAGCAATGTGGATGAAAGTCTGTGACATCATTTGTACGCAATACAAATGCCACAACAAAGGAGGATGTCGAGGTGATGGTATACCGGCTGCTCTGTGTATGGCATGTTGTTTTTTGTGCAGACATTTCCCTTAATTGCTGCACCAATGGTTTTAAAAATAGCGGTTTGGATTTTTGTGAAGGAGACACCGTCATGACTCATTGAGTGCCACCACTAGCCGATTGGTGGCATACAGTCGGTTGACATCACATTTTGCTTGGAACCCTGACGGAGTAATTACCTGGTACCAGGAACTATCACCTAATGGAAAGCACTAAAAACGTAGTCAAGCCGAGCTAAAATAAGCAGGTACAAGTGGAAAAGGCCTATAAAGTGCAGATAAAATTGAGAGGCAGACAATAGCCCCAACCACAAATCTCTGGCTAACACACCTGCTCCTGCAGGCCCTATTTCTATAGTGATGTACTGAGAACCGTAATCACTATAGGGTAATTAAAAAGGAGGGGCAGGTCACCGCGCAGCACCTGTTTGAGTGATGTGGGGGAGGGTCAGGATGCAAAGGCTAGGAGCCAGCTGCAATTCATGGTTTGTTTTTATACCACTGTGTATTTAATCATTCTTTGTTAATTTTTGGCTCTTTTCCAGTGTGTTTTGGGTCCTGTCTCCTGCAGCAGGAGCATCTACTGGCTGACATCTACTGGTCTTAGTAGATGTCAGCCATCCACTGGTCTTAGTAGATGTCAGCCATCCACTGGTCTTAGTAGATGGCTGCCCCTCCCTGAGTCTGCTGGAGGTTTTGTTTAAAGGGAGTTCTTCCTTCCCAGTGTCACCAGGTGGTTGCTAACAGGCTGCCATCTATTTGTTGGTGATTTTTCTCTGTTTTATTGTAGGGTTGCAATCTTGTAATAAAAAGCAGTTTGAGGTGTCGTTGCTTTGTCTGTTTTTATATAAATAAATATATTTAGCAGCATTTTGTCAATTCAAGAAAATGTTATTTATATAGTTCCAAAAGACAACCAAAATTGCATCAAGGCATTGTATGCTGTAATGTAAAGAACCTACAATAATACATCAGTAAGCATGGGTTTTTTTTGTTTTTTTACACACTGCTTCTGCATATTGGCATAATAAAGAAAAACAACTAACGACAATATGTCACGCTGTTTTCATGTCAGATTGCATTTGCTTATTTTAAAGACCTGCTAAAGGCCAGATTACTCTTTCCCCAAAAGGGAGGGAGTATGTAATCAAGTGCTACATCATATGAAAGGAAATGAAGAGGTGTTCGTCACACATTTTATTTTTCCAATACAACGCCCTACAACATCTCAATGACTGCATAAAGTTTCGCAAAATCACACACTGCATGAATTTAAGTATTTAAAGCTTATAGAAACCAAAGATTTAAGCCAGTTATGCTCCAATCAAATGGGTAAAGATATAATTACACCTTTTAGTATCTGCTTCAAGGTCAGATGTAACCCAGGTCCCACGTAGCTATGGTAAAGCTAGAGTATATAGTACAATGAGACTGGGCCTGGGTTCGTAGTGCTATTAATAATGATACCTGATACCCTCTAATTGCTATAATAAGGACCACCACAACTGTACTTTATACAAATTAAATCCCTCACCGGGTATTTATTTAGACAGCAAAGAAATGAATAAAATAAACAGTTACTTTTATAAAACGAATTGAATTCAAATAAACAAACAAAAATACTGTAAAAGTGACTACATGGATTATAAATAAAAGATTATCAAGACAAAATACCTCGTTCTTAGGTGCCAACTGTTATTTCGGTCACAACGCTCACACCTTTAACAGGGATGAATTTCAACCTTTGATAACAACTTTGATTACAACTACACACTTACTCAATTTAAACCAAATCTGTAACAGTGGGCCAACACACACACACCTTAACCTGTCCACACTACACTGGTAGCACAGTGCTTGTTGCAGGCCTCATTCGAAGTTCGGGTGCGGTAAGGCCTAAAACTGTTGGCCGCTTCACTCAAGCTGAGCAATAAACAAAATACGTGCACTTTAGTTCCAATTAGTACTCACGAGTCCAATGAGTTTGTTAGTGGGGCAATCAGAAATCGGCAGTTAGTTCACCAGTAGTGAAGACAGTCAGGGGCGAGAAAACAGCAGGGTCCAACCGGGCTGAAACCTCTCTCTCCCTCTCCTTTCAGAGCGTCCCTGGGCTTCTAAACATATTAAAACACTTGAGCTAAAATACCAAATGCTATCACATAACGATTTAGCATTAGCATGCTTTGACTGAAAATCACAGAGCTAAACATACAGCATGGCATCACAGCACATAACCCGGTAAGCTGCGCTAATTAGCAAGCCGTTAGTTAGCATCACATATCACGCCATTTTACCACTACAACGAATAGTTACAGTACAAATTAGTGATGTGTCCTGTGTGTCGAAGCGTCGAATCGTGTGTCGGGTAATCTCGGGGGCGTGTCTGTGAAGCGCGTATCGAGGCTTGCTTTGATTACGTATGCAGTGACGTTCGAGGCCTCGCGGGCAGTCCGTACCACGTGACTGATTCAGGGACTGGTTCACCGGTTCGCGCCAGATTCAAAATGAAATGGGCAGAAAAACACACCTGATTTCCCATCACACTGTGTTGTGGGATTGGATTACGTACGTGTTACATAGTTACTTGAGCATTTCTTCCCTCGATGGAACCAGGAAGGAAGAGATTTTTTATTTTATTTTATCTCTCCTAATAAAGTATGCACACAGTAATAAATATCACAAATGATAAGCACCACAATATAAATAAACAACACTACAGATCCTATAATCTGATTTCTGTCTTTTAGTTTATTAAAAAGTGAAGCGCCAAATACTAGTTTGTGTCATTATCCAGATGTACATAAGCATGATTACACAGGTACTAGCAGGTTTTGATTATTGATTAAAATCGATTCTAGCTTGGATAACGTGATATCGATTCATTAAAATCCTGAATCGATTTTTAATATAAATATTACTACATTTCAACCACCACCAAACAGCTAAAACAGTAAATGAGAGCAGGTACACCAATTCTGCACAAAGACGTAAACACAAAGCGCTGACGCATCACAATCAGTGAGATGTCGCCTTTCTCACCAGACAGCACGGACACGGTCGGGGCTGAAAGCCGACAGCTCGCTGATTCTAATCTAAGGCATCTGATGTGATGCTTACACGTTAAATAAAGTCTCGAAAGTGTCAGCTTTCTTTTTATAGTTATAAAAATATGCAAATGTACTGATCTATGATCTGAATTATACTATTGACTGACTGTCTGAGGCTAACAGTTACACAAACATACCAAAACTCTGTCCTGATAGTTTCCACTTTCTCTTTTGTATTACACATACTGAGACAATATTCGGGATAAATAACCAAGAAAACAATTTATTTATTCAGTTTAGAGGTTTACACATCATTATAATCACAGAGCCCACTTCACTTGAATTGTCCACTTGATGGCGCAGTAGAGCAAATGAATCATCACAATGCTTCGAACCATGAGTCGACCAATTGGGTGGAAAGCTTCAGTTCATCATGAGGCTTCATCTCACCATCACTAGTACAAATGTCAAGGCACACAGACTCATTTACCTCTTGCAGATCACAAATAAGTAATATCAGGACCACCGGTAGTCAACCTCAATGGTACTCTTAGATGTAAAATCCACACCACGTTTGCCTTGCGACATCTCTCTCTTCGGACTTAGCTTCCGTGTCCGCTCCCACAGATTCACACAAACCTTACCACTCGTCCCGCCCCCATAACAGAGAAGAGTGACATTGACTGGCTCGTCAGCACAAACAACCAATTACAATACAACATTGAGGTAACTGACATTAGATGGGTAAATATACGTAGGTTACACCCCAACATATTGATTCTGCACAGAAAATGAACTCTAAATCATGAAACCCTTTTATTTATTGGACTCTTAACTGTAAATGAAATACATTTGTACCAAAGCATATGATTTTTAAACCTTTTATCAACTATTTATATTTTAACCATTTTTTTATAGCAGTAGACTTTTTTTCTTTACCCTGTATGCCTGAATAATTTCAGACAGGGCTACACAGAGATCAAACATCAAACAGTTACACAATTAGGAAAACACTAGTTTCCACTGGATCATCTCCAAACTTTAAAGCAGTATATTAGGCATTTTGAGACAAAGGAACTTTCTTTCTTTGAGCTTTGAGCAACAGAATGCAACATTAATTTGATAAAAAATATAAGTGAAAACAAATAGACTAATTGGAGAATTTCAATTCAATTCAATTTTATTTATATAGCGCCAAATCACAACAAATGTCGCCTCAAGGCGCTTCATAGATACAGAGAAAAGCCCAACAATCATATGACCCCCTATGAGCAAGCACTTTGGCGACAGTGGGAAGGAAAAACTCCCTTTTAACAGGAAGAAACCTCCGGCAGAACCAGGCTCAGGGAGGGGCGGCCATCTGCTGCGACCGGTTGGGGTGAGAGAAGGAAGACAGGATAAAGACATGCTGTGGAAGAGAGACAGAGATTAATAACAGATACGATTCAATACAGAGAGGTCTGTTAATACATAGTGAGTGAGAAAGGTGACTGGAAAGGAAAAACTCAATGCATCATGGGAATCCCCCGGCAGCCTACATCTATTGCAGCATAACTAAGGGAGGATTCAGGGTCACCTGGTCCAGCCCTAACTATATGCTTTAGCAAAAAGGAAGGTTTTAAGCCTAATCTTAAAAGTAGAGATAGTGTCTGTCTCCTGAATCCAAACTGGAAGCTGGTTCCACAGAAGAGGGGCCTGAAAACTGAAGGCTCTCCCTCCCATTCTACTTTTAAATACTCTAGGAACAACAAGTAGGCCTGCAGAGCGGGAGCGAAGTGCTCTAATAGGGTGATATGGTACTACAAGGTCATTAAGATAAGATGGGGCCTGATTATTTAAGACCTTGTATGTGAGGAGCAGGATTTTGAATTCAATTCTGGATTTAACAGGAAGCCAATGAAGGGAAGCCAAAACAGGAGAAATATGCTCTCTCCTTCTAGTCCCTGTCAGTACTCTTGCTGCAGCATTTTGGATTAACTGAAGGCTTTTCAGTGAGTTTTTTGGACATCCTGATAATAATGAATTGCAGTAGTCCAGCCTGGAAGTAATAAATGCATGAACTAGTTTTTCAGCGTCACTCTGAGACAGGATATTTCTAATTTTAGAGATGTTGCGCAAATGGAAGAACGCAGTCTTACATATTTGTTTAATATGTGCGTTGAAGGACATATCCTGGTCAAAAATGACTCCAAGGTTCCTCACAGTGTTACTGGAGGCCAAGGTAATGCCATCCAGAGTAAGAATCTGGTTAGATACCATATTTCTAAGCTTTTCAGCGCCGAGTACAATGACCTCAGTTTTATCTGAGTTAAGAAGCAGAAAGTTAGTGGCCATCCAAGTCTTTATGTCTTTAAGACATTCCTGCAGTTTAACTAATTGGTGTGTGTTATCTGGCTTCATGGACAGATAGAGCTGGGTGTCATCTGCATAGCAGTGAAAATGTATGCTATGTCTTCTAATGATGCTGCCTAGGGGAAGCATGTATAATGTAAACAGAATTGGTCCTAGCACCGAACCCTGTGGAACTCCATAATTAACCTCAGTGTGTGAAGAGGACTCTCCATTTACATGCACAAATTGGAGTCTATTAGATAGATATGATACAAACCACTGCAGTGCAATACCTGTAATACCTACAGCATGTTCTAATCGCTCTAATAGAATATTATGGTCAACAGTATCGAATGCTGCACTAAGGTCAAGAAGGACAAGCACAGAGATGAGTCCACTGTCAGAGGCCATAAGAAGATCATTTGTAACCTTCAATAAAGCTGTTTCTGTGCTGTGATGAACTCTGAAACCTGACTGAAACTCTTCAAATAAACCATTCCTCTGCAGATGATCTGTTAGCTGTTTGACAACTACTCTTTCAAGGATTTTTGATATGAAAGGAAGGTTGGAGATTGGCCTATAATTAGCTAAGACTGCTGGGTCTAGAGATGGCTTTTTGAGTAAAGGTTTAACTGCAGCCACCTTGAAGGCCTGTGGTACATAGCCGATTATTAGAGATAGGTTGATCATATATAAGATCGAAGAATTAATCAATGGCAGGACTTCTTTGAGCAGTTTTGTAGGAATGGGGTCTAAAAGACACGTTGATGGTTTGGAGGAAGTAATTATTGAAGTTAACTCAGAAAGATCGATTGGAAAAAAAGAGTCTAACTTAACATCAATGGAACTAAGAGTAGCTGTAGATAATATTACATCTGTGGGATGATTATTGGTAATTTTTTCTCTAATGATAAAAATTTTATTTGTGAAGAAGTTCATGAAGTCATCACTAGTTAACGTTAAAGGGATGGTTGGCTCAACAGAGCTCTGACTTTTTGTCAGCCTGGCTACAGTGCTGAAGAGAAACCTGGGGTTGTTCTTATTTTCTTCAATCAGTGATGAGTAGTAAGCTGTTCTGGCTTTGCGGAGGGCTTTCTTATAAAGCAACAAACTATTTCTCCAGGCTAAATGATGATCCTCTAAATTTGTGACACGCCATTTCCTCTCCAGATTACGAGTCATCTGCTTTAGGGTACGTGTTTGAGAATTATACCACGGGGTCAGGTACTTCTGATTAGAGACCTTAGTTTTCACTGGAGCTACAGTATCCAGAGTCGTACGTAGTGAGGAGGTGAAATTATTAACAAGATAATCGACCTCTGTTGGGGTAGCGTTCAGATAGCTGCTCTGCTCTGTGTTGGTACAGGGCATTGACGATGATAACAGTGGCTGGATTATATTCTTAAACTTAGTTACAGCGCTTTCAGAAAGACATCTACTTTGATAAAGTCCACTCTCCACTGCTGCGTAATCAATTATTGTAAATGTAAATGTTATCAAGAAATGATCAGACAGGAGAGGGTTTTCAGGAAACACTGTTAAATGTTCAGTTTCTATGCCATATGTTAAAACAAGATCTAGAGTGTGATTAAAGTGGTGGGTGGGTTCTTTTACATTTTGAGAGAAACCAATTGAGTCTAACAACAGATTAAATGCCATGTTGAGGCTGTCATTTTTAGCATCTACATGGATGTTAAAATCACCCACAATAATTATTTTATCTGAGCTCAGAACTAAATTAGATATAAAGTCTGAGAAATCAGACAGAAACTCTGTGTAAGGCCCAGGTGGACGATAGATGATAACAAGTAAGACTGGTTTCTGAGTTTCACAGCTGGGGTGGACAATGCTAAGCATCAGGCTTTCAAATGAATTAAAAGTCTGTCTTGGTCTATCATTAATTAATAGACTGGTGTGAAAAATTGCTGCCACACCACCCCCTCGACCTGTGCTTCGAGATTTCTGGTAGTTAGAATGACTCGGGGGTGTTGATTCATTTAAACTAACATAATCATCCTGCTGCAACCAGGTTTCTGTAAGGCAGAGTAAATCAATTTGTTGATCAATTATTAAGTCATGTACTAACAGAGACTTGGAGGAGAGAGACCTAATATTTAATAATCCACATTTCACTGTTTTACTCTTTGGTTCAGATGTGGATACTGTATTATTCTTTCTTTGTGATTGTTTAAGTTGTTTGTTTTTTGTCTTTTTGGAAGCAGACACAGTCTCTATGGAGATGGGTTTTTGGGGGGGTAGCAGGAGGAGAGAAGCTGCAGAGAGGCGTGTAAGACTGCAACTCTGCTTCCTGGTCCCAACTCTGGATAGTCATGTTTTGAGGGGTTTAATAAATTTGTCGATATTTCTAGAAATGAGAGCTGCTCCATCCAAAGTGGGATGGATGCCATCTCTCCTAACAAGACCAGGTTTCCTCCAGAAGGTTTGCCAATTATCTATGAAGCCCACATCGTTTCTGGGACACCACTCAGACAGCCAGCAATTTAAGGAGAACATGCGGCTAAACATGTCACTCCTGGTCTGATTGGGGAGGGGACCAGAGAAAACTACAGAGTCCGACATTGTTTTGGCAAAGTTACACACCGATTCAATATTGATTTTAGTGACCTCCGATTGGCGTAACCGGGTGTCATTACTGCCGACGTGAATTATGATTTTATTGAATTTACGTTTACCCTTAGCCAGCAGTTTTAAATTTCCTTCAATGTCGCCTGCTCTGGCCCCTGGAAGACAATTGACTATGGTTGCCGGTGTCTCTAGCTTCACATGTCTGAGAACAGAGTCACCAATTACCAGAGTTTGACCCCCGGCGGGTGTGTCACCGAGTGGGGAAAAACGGTTAGACACATGAACGGGTTGGTGGTGTACCTGGGGCTTCTGTTTAGGACTACGCTTCCTTCTCACCGTTACCCAGCCTTTCCCCAGCTGCTTGGGGTCTGCCGGGGAACAGCTAGCGGGGCCTACGCTATCTTCGGCTGCACCAGCTACAGGGGCCTGGCTAGCTAAGGGTGAGAGCAGGGTGCAAAGCCGAGTCTCCAATTCAGTAATCCTGGCCTCCAGAGCTGCAAATATGCTACATTTGTTACAGATATCATTACTGCTAAAGGAGGCCGAGGAGTAACTAAACATCTGACACAATGAGCAAGAAAGTGCAGAAGGGACAGGTGAAGTAGCCATGGTGCTAACGGGTCGGCTACGAGCTAAGCTAGCGAAACAGTACAGAGACAGTGAGTGAATACTATAAATTAGGTAGTGAGTACACAGAAAGTGTGCTTCGGATGAAGCACGTGAAGATTATACTGTGAAAAAAGAATGTATTTAAAAGTTGTTAATTAAACTGCTAAGCAAATAAGCTACTCAGAAACACCACTGTGTTTGAGCAGGAACAGGAAGCGATACTATACCACAGAGCGAGCGAGCGAACACCAAGTGACAGCTATATATACACACACATATATACATATATATATATATATATATATATATATATATATATATATATACACATACATACATATATATATATATATATATATATATATATATACATACATACATACATACATATATATATATATATATATATATATATATATATATATATACACACACATATATATATATATATATATACACACATACATATATATATATATATATATATATATATACACATATGTATATATATATATATATATATATATATATACACATATGTATATATATATATATAAATACCACTCATAGATATTCAAATGATTTAAAAAAAAAAAGTTCATTTACCTGTTTACATCGTTGGTACTTGCTGGCTTGTGTAGCCACTAGGTAACAAAAGCTCAACACTTCGCCTGCATCCTGGTGCACTTCTGTTGTGTTTTGTACGTGTTTTGGAGTTTGTACGTGCTTTGTCTCTAGAGGCCACCGTGAATCTACTTTTATTTATTCTCTCCGCATGAAATGTAATAAATAATCATATATTACAAAAACCAACTATTCGCAGTTCAACTTTTAGCTATTTAAATTTTCAGCTTTTTCCTTTTAAACAAATTATAAGTAAAACAACACAAAACACAACAAACCACAACACAATTACATATAAATGAAAATATGAAAACAAAAAGAAGATGCACATTCTCTGTCATATGAGCCTGCATGAATAAACTTTGTGAATCCTTTAACATCCACAACCGTGATTACTATACCTTTCTAATGTGATGTTGTTGTCCCTGGCTCTCTTTCTCTCTCTTTTCCCTCCTGCTCTGTTCCTGTGCTACTGCGAGTGTAACTACCGCCCCTCCCCCCTCTTCCCAGCACAAAGTCCTAGGCTCGCGTGCTGAGTGAAGCGGAAAAAAAGAGTGAGAGAGAGGGTGAGCGAAAGAAAAAAACTCCACGGCTGGCGATAAGGAGCCGGCTTGCGTCGTTCACTTCAAAGATCCGGCTCTAAGAGCCGTTTCGTTCGCGACCGACACATCACTATTAAAGACAAAAGGGTTACATTTTCACTGGTCTTTCTTAACATAAACTTGAATCAGCATCCATAATTTAAGACAAATGTATTATTATTACCATATTATTCAATTTGAGCACACATAAATAAAAAAAACATAAAATGTTCTTAAATACAGTGGAACCCTGACTTACGAATGCCCCATGTCACGAAAAATTCAAGTATGATACCAAATAACACAAGTAACAAAACTGAAAAGCTGGATCAGATCACTGACAATGAGCCAGTCCATTCAGTTCTGCATTCACTTCATCACTGCAAGTGCAAGCACTAATGTAGCTTGCAAGAAGCCAAAAGCAATAATTACTAATTAACAGTACTATATAAAGTATCCTGCTCTGCAATTTCAAAATTTCCCTCCACATAAACCACCACATAAAATCCATTAGTGAGCCAATGGTAGCAAAATGTTTGCAGGAAAAAGGCTCATTTGATTATTTTCCCATCATGCATATAATTGGAGAACCTGTCTTACATAAGTAACAGCAAAACTGTCATACCATTTTTCAATTTAGCACAGTAATGCTTTATGGAAAAATGGACCGTCAATGAAGTAGCATGTTTCTTTGGAACATATTACACTAAACACTGATCACCAAAAATGAATCCAATAACCTCAAATTCTGAGAACTCATGAAAATATGTTTTTATTTGCTGTAGGTTAGGTTACTGCAGTTTTCTCCTTTGTGATACAAACAGGAAGTTACAGTATTTCTGCCTACAGCTTCAAAATGCAGAGACTAACAGAACACTGTTTGACTGTGAATGAGAGTTTAGAAAGATCAAAAAAATTGTAAGTCAGGATGATATGAGAAACATAAAGTGAATTTCACTACTCCCATTACTTCTACTTAGTCTGTATCTAAAAGAAAATGGTAATAAAATTAAGAGAAATTGATAAATGTGTAACATCAACAATGTCTGTCTTGTCTGGGTTACCTGTGTACAAAAGCATTAGCATTTTTTGTATGAAACAAGTATTTTTTCAGGTACTTTCTGAACATCTTATCTCGTATTCCATAAACAATTGGACTGATGATTCGAGGCAGAACATGTATTAGTATTGCGATTGTGTAGCGAATAGTCAGGACTCCTTTTGGGAACAAGGATGTCAAACCACTCAGCAGCAAATCATACACGTAGTTGAGCATGCACAGCAGCAGCTGGAAGCCGTGCAGCAGTACAGTGTTTCTTGCTTTCCTGGCGTTTGCAGCAGCTGCCTGTGCAGCGAAAAGGATTCTGAAATATGTGTAGACAAGGATGAGCCAAACAATAACCAGAAATACAATGTTGGATATCTCTCTCTTCTTTTCTAGCTCAGGAGGTCTGAAAGTTGTTTTCCAAAGGCAGAAGACTCTTGAATGAAAGAAATCTCTGGATTCTGTGGCCAAGATGGTGAATAAATCTGGCAGAATTGTAAGTGAACTTACCACCCATATCACTGTGATCACAACGGTTACATTTTTGACTGTACAGATCTGTGAGTGCTGGAGAGGGAAGCATATGGCAACATAACACTCTACTGCCATCACAGCGAGGGTCATTGGAGTGTTAAGGCTGGGAATGACGGCAATCATTAGCAAAATAATACAGAAGGACACATGAAGAGTGAAAACGGCGTAACTGAGAACTGTAATGAGGGTGAACATGATGAGCAGGAGGATATCATTGATTACCAGATGAATGTACAGGATGTAACGAGGATTTGTGTTGAAAACCTGAAGAGAAGGACAGGATTTAGAACATGAAAGGTGAATTATCCCACTAAACATTGAACGGTGGATAAAAAACAACTGCTTCAGTGACCAAACTTGGACGTCCAAAAATATCATTTAAAAGATGTCACTCCAACGTCTCTTTGCGCGATGGAATGTTCAGTGCAGAATATATCACATTCTGTCATCTAGTATCTAGTTCTAAATGGATGTAATAAATAGATGCAAAATTTATGAGCAGGATACAGACCTCATGTTTTTTGAATATGTGCAGCAAGGTGCCGTTGACATAGATGATGGTGATACAGAGGACCACAGTTATCACATTCTTGACAATAGCTATGTTTCACGGGTTCCGATACATAACTGTTGTCAAATTCATGGCAGCATTTGAAAGGTTCATGAGTTGGCCAAAAAACCTGTGGACATCATTGATTGTTATGGCAGGTTGTAACACAGAAGGTGTTAACTTTAAAAACACGGCAAAGTTTCTATGAGCATTCCTTATCTGATCGATAATAATCTTAGAAATCTTAAATATTCTGCAACACTATTACACCAACCATAAAACACCATATCCAAGCATCAAAAGTAATTCATTTTGCTTAGGCAAATAATTTACATTTCAGAAAATGCATTTTCTGCAATGTAATCCACCATAAATTATTTATTCTAATCAATTTTATAAAGTTCAAAAACCTTTCTGCTCCAGTTTACAACAAACTATGCTTTTCTGCACTAAACTCTGCTTTAGTTAAGTGTGAACTGCAATAAGACATTTTCATTAAAGAAAAAACTCCACATGTTTGACCTATAACATTAACTTAGTCACAACGAGCTGGATAATAGTAGCATTCTCATTCAAAGCAGTAACTTAAATGATAGTTGATAATTGCGCCTGGTTGTGTTACAATCAGAGTTATTATATAGCTGATCACATAAAAAAAATTAAAGTACACTAAATGATTCAATACAATACAAATGTCAAAGAATATATAAATTGTTTTCATAAACCACCCCACCCACCAAAGAATAGGTGCTCACCTGGTTATGGTTGACTTCTGTCTAATAAGTTAGTAGCACTTGATAATTTATAATAGTGGTTATATGCAAATGGCGTCAGGTGTGTCTATGTGTGTGAGAGAGGGAGATATCCCCTCCCCCAGGAGTGCTCGTACCCGTTAGTGCATGCACTTATGTATTAGGCACTTTTACCAGCTCACAAAGAAGAGACAAGAATCACTGCAAATGTGTCAATATCATGCTTTGTCTTATGGTCCATCTCCTTAGGTTGACATGACACCAACACATGGTCTAGTGTCTATGTTTAAAGTTTGAAAAGTCAGAGGATATTGTCAGCATTTAGGCTACAACATCCACTAACCCCAGCTCTCCAGCGAACCTGAAACATCTCTCTGTATTATATGTGTATCAGGGCCCTAGGCCATGTGCGTGCATTAAAGGACTCCATTCAAAGGGCCTGCTCATTAAGGGCCTTAAAACCCATTATTTTTTGTCTTTTACATCAGTATGAGAAAACATAGATAGATTTTCTTTAGAACATGCAAATATAATTGAAATAACAAGGGATAAAAGAAAAAACAAAATTTCATGTATATATCTATGTCTATACAATGTGTGTGCTCGAAAAGGAGTAGGATTACATTTTTCCTGTTCCTACTCCCTTATTTCAAATTTCATTACTTACAGATCAATATTCAGAATTCGACATTAAATGATCCATACATGTTTAACTATATACAAGTCTACACTCATATACAACACATAAACACACACACATAAAACATTTTCACTTAAACCAAAACAACAAAAAACTACATTTTTACATAACCTAGGCACCCTGTGGTTAACACTAGGGTTGGACGATAAGTAAAAATTATCCAACCGACAATTGTCAGCCCAATAAGGAACGTTGGGCAATATATATTCGCGCATGCACAGACTTTTTGATGGGCGGAGCCATGCAATCATGCATGGACTGATTTGCGTGTTCAAAACTCAGAAGTCCAAGCACATCTTTGCAGGAGGTCTCCTCTCTACAGGAGCTCACTCCTTTAGGGGAGAGATATAGGAGAGGTGGAGAATGAACTCAACCTGGGTGTCTATTGTCTTGTGCAGTGTGGGAGATGATTGGATGATGGGGTGGGTGCAGTTTTCTCTGAGGTGGAGTCGGGTGGGCTGCCCCGGACTCTGTGGGGCTGGGCGGTGCTGCTGCTGCGGGTCCTGGTCCGGATGGGCCTGGGCCCCCTTGCCCTGGTGGGTTCCAGAGTGTGGGGGTGCCTACTGGGGTCAGCGGGGGAGCTGGCCCCAGGGAGGGGCCGCTTGCCCCTCCCTTTCTTCCCTCCCCATCCTCAGCTGCCTCCCTATTCCCGCCCTACCACACCCACCCACACACGCACGGCTTGGGGTGCAGGTATGTCACCAAGGTGCGGGGGGGGGGGGGGGGTCACTCCCCCTCTGTCCCCTTCTGGCCGCCTGTGCCTCAATTTTATTCTTCAACCTAGACATCCACATTACTCACACTCTCACATAACACATACATATAGGGCCTTGGGGGTGGGCACGTTTTACAGCATCCAGAGGATGGTCGGTGTATTCCAACCCACCTCTGGCGCTGGTGCCCTACCCTCAATTTTAAATGCATATAGACACTGAGGGTTTTCGGGAGGAGTCGTGCTGCTCTTTGAGAGGAAGCAAGTACCACTCTCTCTTTTGTTTTAAATGCACTTTAGAACAGCACACAGCAACACTACATATGAGCGGACGTAGGGAGGTTTGGGGTCTTCACTCACCCCGGTTCTGTTAGCCGTCAAGGCTGGGGGGCTGGGAGGAGGTGCTGGCCGTCAGATTGGGGTCCGCTTGCCTCCACCCCAGAGAGAAGGGTTACATCTCCTGGGTTTAGGTGCGGCTTGCCCCTCTGGGGGCGAGGGTACCTGGACCTGGGATATAGAGTATGTTTGGGGAGTGCGGCTGTCTGTGCAGTGTCTATTTGTGTCTGTCTACATGTTGGGTGAGTGCTGAGTATTTGGTTGTGCATATGGGGTGGGAATGCACGTTTGTGTCCGCGTGCGCCTGTTCGTCTGTGTCTATATGTCAGGTTGGGTCTTAGACTCAACCTCTCTGGGTACATCTCAGGCCCTCCAAAGTTCGGAGGTCTATCTTCCCTCACCACACTCCCTGCCGGTGGCTGATGCCCTCAGACGTTGGTGTGTTGGTGGACCTTGTCGACTGGGGCTGGGCGCTCATGTATGTACCGGCTCACTCCTGGTGGCCGATTGGCGGGGCCGAGCGCCTGTGGTCCGCCTGGTCCCCTTTCGGGGGATGGGATGGCACGCCACTGCAACCCCCTCTGGCCTCTGCTCCGTAGCTGCTGGGTGACCTCTCGTTTGAGGCCCCCTTTTGGTGGTCCTCATCGGGTCCTCGTACTCTGGGGCCTCTGGATGTCGGGGGCCTGGATCTCCTCCATACCTGCTTCATGCCCTGGGGGACGGGGCTATGGCTCCCCACACTCCCTAGCAGATCGTTACATGGAGAAACCTTTGGAATACAAGCGTGCTGATCCACACAGGTGTACACACGGGCGTTCACAGTCGCGGGCTACACCTTTCTTGGCTGCTGCCTCAAAGCACATTGTGCGCTGTCTATCTTGCGTGCTGCACAATATCGTTTAATATTTAGTATCTACTGTTATCTACTGCTAGCTAGTTTATTGTGATGGTGCTGTATTTATTATGTTGCTCTTTTTTTGTTTGCTTTCTCTTCTGTTTTTTATTTCTCCATACAGGTGATCCAGGTGTTTTGTTTGTTTTTCTTTCTTTCTTCCCCCCTTTCTCACCGTCTCTTCTCCCCTCTGGTTTTCTTTCTCTCCCTCGGTTTCATTCTTTCTCCCTGTCCTATCCCCCAGTCATGTCTGTCCCGTTTGTAGCAACCGAAAATAAAATAAATTCATAATTATAATAAAGGTCAATCAAATGGACCAATATGGCAAGGCCATGATGAGCCACATGGTAAAATAAATCCGCTTGGCATCTTTCTTGGCCTTAAGACAACAATTCTGATGGCTAAAGATCCAAACGGGACACAAAAATAAAAATAAATAAATAAATAATAATAATAATTTAGAGACAGATAACATGAGCATGTGACTGCTGATCATCCAAACCTCCCCCCTCCAAACTCTGTGTCTTTAGCTCTCTTCCACTAGTATGTATTTGGCTTCACTCAAAGTGACTCAACTCATCTATTACAATCGCGTACCACTTAATACGTGTGGGGTTGTTATAGCAATGTGGATGAAAGTCTGTGACATCATTTGTACGCAATACAAATGCCACAACAAAGGAGGATGTCGAGGTGATGGTATACCGGCTGCTCTGTGTATGGCATGTTGTTTTTTGTGCAGACATTTCCCTTAATGGCTGCACCAATGGTTTTAAAAATAGCGGTTTGGATTTTTGTGAAGGAGACACCGTCATGACTCATTGAGTGCCACCACTAGCCGATTGGTGGCATACAGTCGGTTGACATCACATTTTGCTTGGAACCCTGACGGAGTAATTACCTGGTACCAGGAACTATCACCTAATGGAAAGCACTAAAAACGTAGTCAAGCCGAGCTAAAATAAGCAGGTACAAGTGGAAAAGGCCTATAAAGTGCAGATAAAATTGAGAGGCAGACAATAGCCCCAACCACAAATCTCTGGCTAACACACCTGCTCCTGCAGGCCCTATTTCTATAGTGATGTACTGAGAACCGTAATCACTATAGGGTAATTAAAAAGGAGGGGCAGGTCACCGCGCAGCACCTGTTTGAGTGATGTGGGGGAGGGTCAGGATGCAAAGGCTAGGAGCCAGCTGCAATTCATGGTTTGTTTTTATACCACTGTGTATTTAATCATTCTTTGTTAATTTTTGGCTCTTTTCCAGTGTGTTTTGGGTCCTGTCTCCTGCAGCAGGAGCATCTACTGGCTGACATCTACTGGTCTTAGTAGATGTCAGCCATCCACTGGTCTTAGTAGATGTCAGCCATCCACTGGTCTTAGTAGATGGCTGCCCCTCCCTGAGTCTGCTGGAGGTTTTGTTTAAAGGGAGTTCTTCCTTCCCAGTGTCACCAGGTGGTTGCTAACAGGCTGCCATCTATTTGTTGGTGATTTTTCTCTGTTTTATTGTAGGGTTGCAATCTTGTAATAAAAAGCAGTTTGAGGTGTCGTTGCTTTGTCTGTTTTTATATAAATAAATATATTTAGCAGCATTTTGTCAATTCAAGAAAATGTTATTTATATAGTTCCAAAAGACAACCAAAATTGCATCAAGGCATTGTATGCTGTAATGTAAAGAACCTACAATAATACATCAGTAAGCATGGGTTTTTTTTGTTTTTTTACACACTGCTTCTGCATATTGGCATAATAAAGAAAAACAACTAACGACAATATGTCACGCTGTTTTCATGTCAGATTGCATTTGCTTATTTTAAAGACCTGCTAAAGGCCAGATTACTCTTTCCCCAAAAGGGAGGGAGTATGTAATCAAGTGCTACATCATATGAAAGGAAATGAAGAGGTGTTCGTCACACATTTTATTTTTCCAATACAACGCCCTACAACATCTCAATGACTGCATAAAGTTTCGCAAAATCACACACTGCATGAATTTAAGTATTTAAAGCTTATAGAAACCAAAGATTTAAGCCAGTTATGCTCCAATCAAATGGGTAAAGATATAATTACACCTTTTAGTATCTGCTTCAAGGTCAGATGTAACCCAGGTCCCACGTAGCTATGGTAAAGCTAGAGTATATAGTACAATGAGACTGGGCCTGGGTTCGTAGTGCTACTAATAATGATACCTGATACCCTCTAATTGCTATAATAAGGACCACCACAACTGTACTTTATACAAATTAAATCCCTCACCGGGTATTTATTTAGACAGCAAAGAAATGAATAAAATAAACAGTTACTTTTATAAAACGAATTGAATTCAAATAAACAAACAAAAATACTGTAAAAGTGACTACATGGATTATAAATAAAAGATTATCAAGACAAAATACCTCGTTCTTAGGTGCCAACTGTTATTTCGGTCACAACGCTCACACCTTTAACAGGGA
>NC_140443.1:3255029-3290029 GCF_963576455.1 Neolamprologus multifasciatus | reverse complement strand
TAAGTGTGAACTGCAATAAGACATTTTCATTAAAGAAAAAACTCCACATGTTTGACCTATAACATTAACTTAGTCACAACGAGCTGCATAATAGTAGCATTCTCATTCAAAGCAGTAACTTAAATGATAGTTGATAATTGCGCCTGGTTGTGTTACAATCAGAGTTATTATATAGCTGATCACATAAAAAAAATTAAAGTACACTAAATGATTCAATACAATACAAATGTCAAAGAATATATAAATTGTTTTCATAAACCACCCCACCCACCAAAGAATAGGTGCTCACCTGGTTATGGTTGACTTCTGTCTAATAAGTTAGTAGCACTTGATAATTTATAATAGTGGTTATATGCAAATGGCGTCAGGTGTGTCTATGTGTGTGAGAGAGGGAGATATCCCCTCCCCCAGGAGTGCTCGTACCCGTTAGTGCATGCACTTATGTATTAGGCACTTTTACCAGCTCACAAAGAAGAGACAAGAATCACTGCAAATGTGTCAATATCATGCTTTGTCTTATGGTCCATCTCCTTAGGTTGACATGACACCAACACATGGTCTAGTGTCTATGTTTAAAGTTTGAAAAGTCAGAGGATATTGTCAGCATTTAGGCTACAACATCCACTAACCCCAGCTCTCCAGCGAACCTGAAACATCTCTCTGTATTATATGTGTATCAGGGCCCTAGGCCATGTGTGTGCATTAAAGGACTCCATTCAAAAGGCCTGCTCATTAAGGGCCTTAATACCCATTATTTTTTGTCTTTTACATCAGTATGAGAAAACATAGATAGATTTTCTTTAGAACATGCAAATATAATTGAAACAACAAGGGAAAAAAGAAAAAACAAAATTCATAAAAAATTAAGTCCATCCATCATCCATCATCCATCTTCATCCGCTTTATCCGAGGCCGGGTCGCGGGGGCAGCAGCCTAAGCAGAGAGGCCCAGACCTCCCTCTCCCCAGCCACCTCCTCCAGCTTATCCGGGGGAACACCAAGGCGTTCCCAGGCCAGCCGAGAGATATAATCTCTCCAGCGTGTCTTGGGTCTGCCCCGGGGCCTCCTCCCGGTGGGACATGCCCGGAACACCTCACCCAGGAGGCACCCAGGAGGCATCCTTGTCAGACTCCCGAACAACCTCAGCTGGCTCCTTTCGATGTGGAGCAGCAGCGGCTCTACTCTGAGCCCCTCCCGGATGGCCGAACTTCTCACCCTATCTCTAAGGGAGAGGCCAGCCACCCTTCGGAGAAAGCTCATTTCTGCCGCTTGTATCCGCGATCTCGTTCTTTCGGTCACTACCCACAGCTCGTGGCCATAGGTGAGGGTAGGGACGTAGATCGACCGGTAAATTGAGAGCTTCGCTTTTACACTCAGCTCCCTCTTCACCACGACGGACCGGTGCAGCGTCCGTATTACTGCAGCTGCAGCCCCAATCCGTCTGTCGATCTCCGGCTCCCTTCTCCCATCACTCGCGAACAAGACCCCGAGATACTTGAACTCCTCCACTTGGGGCAGAAACTCATCCCCAACCTGGAGTGGGCACTCCACCCTTTTCCGGCTGAGAACCATGGCCTCAGATTTGGAGGTGCTGATCCTCATTCCCGCTGCTTCACACTCGGCTGCGAACCATTCCAGTGCGAGCTGGAGGCCTTAACACGATGAAGCCAACAAAACCACATCATCCGCAAAAATCAGAGATGAGATTCTGAGGCCACCAAAGCGAAAGCCCTTCGCCACTTGGCTGCGCCTAGAAATCCTGTCCAAAAAAATTATGAACAGAACCGGTGACAAAGGGCAGCCCTGGCGGAGCCCATCACCCACCGGGAATGAGTCCGACTTATTGCCGGCAATGCGAACCAAGCTCTTGCAACGGTTGTATAGGGATCGAATGGCCCGTAGCAATGGGCCAGACACCCCATACTCCTGCAACACCTCCCACAGGACACCCCGAGGGACACGGTCGAATACCTTCTCCAAGTCCACAAAACACATGTAGACTGGTTGGGCAAACTCCCATGTGCCCTCAAGTATCCTTGAGAGGATAAAGAGCTGGTCCAGTGTTCCGCGACCAGGACGAAAGTCAGCCTCCCAACTTTCCCAGAGAGGCTGAGGCTTATTATTATTATTATTATTATTATTATTATTATTATTATCAGCAATAAATGTGTTTTAGTGGCATAAAAAACCAAAACGTGTTAAAAATGCGTTACTATCAAAACATTTCCCGACCTCAGGATAAGTATGCATTTGACATACTTGTAGGAGAAATTTGATCTGCCTTCACTCTTCAGAACAAAGCACATAAAGAGCCTGCAAGGCTTTATTTGGTTAGGACATGAATGATGATCAGAAATGGTTGGTTGGTTTTAGTTTACTGTAATTGGCAGTTTAGAAACATACAAACATATTTCTGGGAAGAAACACAAATTTCAAAAGAAGATGTGCTACACCTAAAGCTGTTTCTGTTTGGGTGGATCCAGAAGAAAACAATAATTAGATGAAGAAAGACTGATGAACCTCAGTCTTTAAAATAGAATAAAGCTAGTGATGTTGTTTTGGTGTTAATTATCAGAGTCAGACTTTGGTGTATAACGCTGGTATCTTTTCAAGTACTTTCTGAATGTCTTGTCCTGTATGCCATAAACTGACGAGTCGAGCCAGAATGTGAATGAGCACTGAGATTGTGTGGCGAACAGTCAGCACTCATTTTGGGAACAACCTGGGGGCGATCGTGGCTCAAGAGTTGGGAGTTCGCCTTGTAATCGGAAGGTTGCCGGTTCGAGCCCCGGTTCGGACAGTCTCCGTCGTTGTGTCCTTGGGCAAGACACTTCACCCGCTGCCTACTGGTGTTGGCCAGAAGGGCCGATGGCGCGATATGGCAGCCTCGCTTCTGTCAGTCTGCCCCAGGGTAGCTGTGGCTACAACTGTAGCTGCCTCCACCAGTGTGTGAATGTGAGAGTGAATGGGTGGATGACTGGGTGTGTAAAGTGTGTGTAAAGCCAAATCAGCACCATTGTTTACAGTGCACTCAGTTTCTCATCCACTCATCTTCTTTTGTTTTTTTTTAATGTTTATGCACTATTTACCTTCCCACTGTTGCCAGATTGCTTGCTCATAGGGGGTGTGAGGAATTAGAGAAATTATTTTACTGCTATTGTTAATAATCATCATCATTACCATTGCATTAATAATACAATCTGCAGTATTGATATTGTATTCAGATGTTTAAACATATTGGTACCCAATTAGCCTTTATTACAGGTGCAGTTATAACCACTCTAAACTGTTGAGTTGAATCTATAATCTTAAATGCTTTTGAATGCTTGTTATAATCTGAAATGTGTACGTGCTGGCCTTCTGTCTGGTTGAAAAGGTTACAAGTTTCAGCTGGTGAAGGGAGAGGTGAAACTGAGTGCATTTCATGATGACACACACACACACACTCACACATTAGATAGACTTATTTATAGGTGAGAGGTTAATCATGTTTGCTTGTAACTCTAAAATTGTCTCTGTAAAAGAGGAATCGTTTCTTGCTGTCTCTGCAAAAAGAGGAACAGTTTCTTGCAGGGTGTGGGTCTGGTTTTCCAGACAAGAAGTGAAAGTCAGAAGGCTGACAGGAAGCATCTGTCGTGGAGACGGAGACAATGTTATTTTAAACTGTGTTAAGTCATTGTGGTTTTGAAACCTATGTATGAACTGTATCTGAGTGACGTTTAAGGGGCATCAGTAAATTTAAGCCCTGAAAGGTATAAAACACCTTCTTATGCTCTGTAAGTCGGGGATCGGCGCTGTCTGCGTACAGTGGCGATCTTCCCACGCGTGCATTAAAATCATCATTTGACTCCACCCGGCCGGACCAGTGTTGTTATTATGGAAGTTGATTACCTCCTCTACCCCTCCTCAATATTGAACCTAACATTTGGGAGGCTTGTCCGGTTATTGAGGAGGGAGAGTGAGTTGGAGGCTTGGACAGAGAAATCCGGGGTCCGAGGTGGTCAGACGGGCAGGCACGAATATCAGTGGTCAAAGTGAGTGGGCATAAGCTGGCTTATCCAAAGGTAAGGCACTACTACCTGTTGAATTATTTCCAAAATGTGCCAAATTGGACATGAAAAAAGTAAAGTCTACTCACTGAAATTACTGGTGAATGTCTGTTTTGATTTTGGTGAAAATCTCATGAGAGTTGAAAGTTGAAGTTTGAAAGGGTTAAAGTCCCTTAAAGAAAGGAAAAAAGGAAAACAGTGAAAGGGTTAAAGTCCCTAAAGGGTTAAAGTCCCAAGTAGGAAAGTAGGGAATTTGGTCATTTTATGGGTTTGAGTCCCAAATTGGTCAGACAGGTTGGACCTGGGTCAGTCATACACTTGTTTTGGGTGTTGATTGTTGTTTCAAAGTATTATAAATTTTTGAAGGACGGTGGTTGGACCACTAGGATGCGCATTTCTCGGAGGTGACGCTCCCTCCTGGCCAAGGACGCTCGGCCTTGACCTATCGGCGAATAGGGATAGTACGGTTGGCAACCGGGGAGAACTTGGGAACCTCCACAATAGCTAGGAGTTTGAGTCTCCTTACCGTTTGGAACGGTAGTCTGCACTTTTTTGACCAGCAGAAGTTGGACTTCGGGCGTGTAACTTTAACTTAAAACTTCGGGGTAAGCCTTGGCTGTGAAATGCCAAAAATAAAGCTTCAGGCAAAGTTTGGGTTGGTTGACGCTTTTAAATTGAGTTAGGGATTTTAGAGATGAGGCCAGAAACAGCTAGAGTCTGATACTGGTTAATTGAGCACAAAAAAGTTGGACTTTATCGGTTGGAACGTTAACTTAAATTTGTCGAAATTGTTTAGGCGCTAAAGCTGTGAGGCCTGACAGTGGTTGTAAATATAAGACGTCTTTGTAATATAGAATAAGAGATCTCTGTGTGAAAGGAGGCTGAGTCTGTGCTGGAGCTATTTTTAGACTGTGTGTGTGTGAACACACACAGCACTGTAGCCAGGCTGACAAAAAGTCAGAGCTCTTTTGAGCCAACCATCCCTTTAACGTTAACTAGTGATGACTTCATGAACTTCTTCACAAATAAAATTTTTATCATTAGAGAAAAAATTACCAATAATCATCCCACAGATGTAATATTATCTACAGCTACTCTTAGTTCCATTGATGTTAAGTTAGACTCTTTTTTTTCCAATCGATCTTTCTGAGTTAACTTCAATAATTACTTCCTCCAAACCATCAACGTGTCTTTTAGACCCCATTCCTACAAAACTGCTCAAAGAAGTCCTGCCATTGATTAATTCTTCGATCTCTAATAATCGGCTATGTACCACAGGCCTTCAAGGTGGCTGCAGTTAAACCTTTACTCAAAAAGCCATCTCTAGACCCAGCAGTCTTAGCTAATTATAGGCCAATCTCCAACCTTCCTTTCATATCAAAAATCCTTGAAAGAGTAGTTGTCAAACAGCTAACAGATCATCTGCAGAGGAATGGTTTATTTGAAGAGTTTCAGTCAGGTTTCAGAGTTCATCACAGCACAGAAACAGCTTTATTGAAGGTTACAAATGATCTTCTTATGGCCTCTGACAGTGGACTCATCTCTGTGCTTGTCCTTCTTGACCTTAGTGCAGCATTCGATACTGTTGACCATAATATTCTATTAGAGCGATTAGAACATGCTGTAGGTATTACAGGTATTGCACTGCAGTGGTTTGTATCATATCTATCTAATAGACTCCAATTTGTGCATGTAAATGGAGAGTCCTCTTCACACACTGAGGTTAATTATGGAGTTCCACAGGGTTCGGTGCTACGACCAATTCTGTTTACATTATACATGCTTCCCCTAGGCAGCATCATTAGAAGACATAGCATACATTTTCACTGCTATGCAGATGACACCCAGCTCTATCTGTCCATGAAGCCAGATAACACACACCAATTAGTTAAACTGCAGGAATGTCTTAAAGACATAAAGACTTGGATGGCCACTAACTTTCTGCTTCTTAACTCAGATAAAACTGAGGTCATTGTACTCGGCGCTGAAAAGCTTAGAAATATGGTATCTAACCAGATTCTTACTCTGGATGGCATTACCTTGGCCTCCAGTAACACTGTGAGGAACCTTGGAGTCATTTTTGACCAGGATATGTCCTTCAACGCACATATTAAACAAATATGTAAGACTGCGTTCTTCCATTTGCGCAACATCTCTAAAATTAGAAATATCCTGTCTCAGAGTGACGCTGAAAAACTAGTTCATGCATTTATTACTTCCAGGCTGGACTACTGCAATTCATTATTATCAGGATGTCCAAAAAACTCACTGAAAAGCCTTCAGTTAATCCAAAATGCTGCAGCAAGAGTACTGACAGGGACTAGAAGGAGAGAGCATATTTCTCCTGTTTTGGCTTCCCTTCATTGGCTTCCTGTTAAATCCAGAATTGAATTCAAAATCCTGCTCCTCACATACAAGGTCTTAAATAATCAGGCCCCATCTTATCTTAATGACCTTGTAGTACCATATCACCCTATTAGAGCACTTCGCTCTCGCTCTGCAGGCCTACTTGTTGTTCCTAGAGTATTTAAAAGTAGAATGGGAGGGAGAGCCTTCAGTTTTCAGGCCCCTCTTCTGTGGAACCAGCTTCCAGTTTGGATTCAGGAGACAGACACTATCTCTACTTTTAAGATTAGGCTTAAAACCTTAATTTTTGCTAAAGCATATAGTTAGGGCTGGACCAGGTGACCCTGAATCCTCCCTTAGTTATGCTGCAATAGATGTAGGCTGCCGGGGGATTCCCATGATGCATTGAGTTTTTCCTTTCCAGTCACCTTTCTCACTCACTATGTATTAACAGACCTCTCTGCATTGAATCGTATCTGTTATTAATCCCTGTCTCTCTTCCACAGCATGTCTTTATCCTGTCTTCCTTCTCTCACCCCAACCGGTCGCAGCAGATGGCCGCCCCTCCCTGAGCCTGGTTCTGCCGGAGGTTTCTTCCTGTTAAAAGGGAGTTTTTCCTTCCCACTGTCGCCAAAGTGCTTGCTCATAGGGGGTCATATGATTGTTGGGCTTTTCTCTGTATCTATGAAGCGCCTTGAGGCGACATTTGTTGTGATTTGGCGCTATATAAATAAAATTGAATTGAATTGAATTGAATTGAATGTGAAAATGCAAATTAGTAAGCAGTGAACTGCTTAAACCATAGTTGGTTTTACAAATACTGCTGCAAACATTGTTGAATGCGTGTGTTTAAGACGCCATTTATGTTTATTAGAGGGCTATAAATAAAGTTTTGAGTTGCCGTAGTGGATGTATAGTAATTGACTGAGTTTGGATATATATATATATAAATATATTGAGTGCATTGTATATACTTAAGACTAACATATTACTGTGTTAAAGTGGAAGAGTGAGAGAAAAGGCGGTGTGTGGGAGACGATTGCTGATGTCTGAAAATCTCATCTGATTGTTGGGGTTTTCCCTGTTTTCGCTGTAATGTAGGGTCTATACCTTAAAACATAGAGCCCCTTGAGACAATTGGAGATTATGGATCGGAATTTCAGGAGCGGGACCACTCCTCCAAACACGCTCCTTCTGGCTTTCATCTATATAGGTTCTCCCAGTTCTGCAAGTTGTCATTCTCATTTACATGCACCTCCCTCCCTTCCTCCCCTTTTCAATTCTGTAACTACTTCACTTCCATTTAGTACATGGGGATCTGCCAGGACTGTGAGCCGCCGCCAGTCTCCTTCGAGACCTGCTGCCGCGGCTAAATTCAGGTCCAAGCCATTTACCTTTACCTACTAAAATGCTGTCAAATCTAAAATGAGGATGTGGACGTGACTTTATATAAATAACACTGAACTGAATTGAACTGAATCTGATAACATCTCTGGAGTGGGTAACACTCTTAGAGATTATTTCCTGTGAACTAAAAGTAATAAGAAACTCCCATTTTTAGGTTGGTTAGATGCTGAAAGACTATGTCTTTCATGTGAACATGGAGGGGAAACCCTTGGTATGTTGAACTCTCTTTGTATGTTTGTGAAGGTTCTCAGTCATCCAGGTCATCATAGTTTAAGGAGCTTGAAAATTGTATATTGGTTTCTCTTCTTCTTACTTTAGAACCTTTGTGGTTCAGCTACCCAATTTCGCTGTGCAAACTGCACAATGACACTAAAAAGCTCCAAGTCTAAGTCTCTAAGTTAATGCCCACTCACATCCTGGGCCATGTGATCTCAGTAAGTCACACGATAGGGTGGGGCTATGTTTCACAATGGGTTCGCCTGAAACCTTGGCTGATTGTGACCCACACATGTTTTCAAACCTAGGCTCTTGGGATTTGGCAATCCTCTGGGATTGCTCTTAGAACTGAATACACTTCTTGGATGAAACGTCTTCAAGAAACTTACAGAAGTCCGGATGCTTTTCTTTCCAAGCTCCTTAAACGGTCTTTGTAGTATAGGGCCCAGGATGGACTATGGCAAAGACATAAATAATGAGGATCATTTGTACATGAATAATGAAAAATGGTTGGTTTTGGTTTTAAAAAGCCTCATCTACAGAACCGAAGATGGTTTTAGAAGAAGATGGCTTTAGTTGATCTCTAATAAGAAACAACACATTTACACAAGTACTATGACCCTGACAAGAAATAAAGCAGACTACAGATCATGCACTTCTCAAGAATAAAATGTAATAGCACATTAAGGTAGGTGTCATCAGCATCGATCAACATGCTGCTATTTTTATGAGCACCACACTAATGCTGAAGAACTTTCCATTCTGTAAACCTTAGTGTTTTTACCTTAATGCATTAAGTCATTTAAAAATATCACTTGGAATGTATTAGTTAATTAAAGAGAAACTCTTAAACTCAGAAGAATGTATTTAGGATCTTATTTTATCAAGGAAAAATTACTGCATTCAACTAAATATAGATAATATGATAAATAACTGCACATAAGAAATGTCAGGAAAGACTCTTTATATTTCATGTGTCTGAAATAAAGTTTCACCATTTTTTAAGTCACCAAATATTGGCTTGAAAAATCCTGGCTGGGCTCTACTGACATCTTCTGGTGGGCGCTTCTTACTGTTTTAGAGCTCTTGGGTTCCTTCACATTGCTCCTAAAAATGTATAAATTTAAAATAGTTTTCTGTATTATTTAGTTATACTTACTCTTTTTTCATTGGTTCTTCTGGTAATATCTACTTCTTATGTTGGTGGCTTTTGTGTTGCCTTTTTGTGCAACATTTTCATGCATCTTTATTAACTTTGCTTTCATTTTGTCCAGTTTTTTTTCGGTCCATATTTTCAGCTCACTGGTTGAATTCTGAAGTTTTTGTCTTTCCAAACACTAAAGTGTCTTATAAAATCGTGTCTTATAAAATTGCCAAATAGTGAAAGTTACTGTTCGACACATTCACTGTGACATTAGATTAGAAAGATATGCAAACAAAAAAGGAGAATAGAATAAGATAAACAAAGACTACTCAATCTCAGTATTTTAAATTAAAAGAGCTGATGGCATTGTTTTTAACTTTTGTTAACATTAGCCTTTGGTAAGTAGAACAGATATTTCCTCAGATATCTTCTGAATGCCTTGTCTCGTATCCCATAAACAAGTGGACTAACAAGTCGAGGCAGAATGTGAACGAATACTGAGATTGTGTAGCGAATAGTAAGGACTCCTTTTGGGAACAAGGATGTCAAACCACTCAGCAGCAAATCATACACGTAGGTGAGCATGCACAGCAGCAGCTGGAAGCCATGCAGCAGTACAGTGTTTCTTGCTTTCCTGGCGTTTGCAGCAGCTGCCTGTGCAGCGAAAAGGATTCTGAAATATGTGTAGACAAGGGTGAGCCAAACAATAACCAGAAATACAATGTTGGATATATCTCTCTTCTTTTCTAGCTCAGGAGGTCTGAAAGTTGTTTTCCAAAGGCAGAAGACTCTTGAATGAAAGAAATCTCTGGATTCTGTGGCCAAGATGGTGAATAAATCTGGCAGAATTGTAAGTGAACTTAGCACCCATATCACTGTGATCACAACGGTTACATTTTTGACTGTACATATCTGTGAGTGTTGGAGAGGGAAGCATATGGCAATATGACACTCTACTGCCATCACAGTGAGGGTCATTGGAGTGTTCTGACCACAAATTCTGGAAATCAACAATGAAATGATGCAAAATGGGACAGGAAGAGTAAAAATGATGTAACTGAGGACTTGAAGGAGGGTGAACATGATGAGCAGCAGGATATCAATGATTACCAGATGAATGTACAGGATGTAACGAGGATTTGTGTTGAAAACCTGAAGAGAAGAACAGGATTTAGAACATGAAAGGTGAATTATCCCACTAAACATTGAACGGTGGATAAAAAACAACTGCTTCAGTGACCAAACTTGGACGTCCAAAAATATCATTTAAAAGATGTCACTCCAACGTCTCTTTGCGCGATGGAATGTTCACAGTGCAGAATATATCACATTCTGTCATCTAGTATCTAGTTCTAAATGGATGTAATAAATAGATGCAAAATTTATGAGCAGGATACAGACCTCATGTTTTTTGAATATGTGCAGCAAGGTGCCGTTGACATAGATGATGGTGATACAGAGGACCACAGTTATCACATTCTTGACAATAGCTATGTTTAACGGGTCCCGATACATAACTGTTGTCAAATTCATGGCAGCATTTGAAAGGTTCATGAGTTGGCCAAAAAACCTGTGGACATCATTGATTGTTATGGCAGGTTGTAACACAGAAGGTGTTAACTTTAAAAACACGGCAAAGTTTTGATATCTATGAGCATTCCTTATCTGATCAATAATAATCTTAGAAATCTTAAATATTCTGCAACACTATTACACCAACCATAAAACACCATATCCAAGCATCAAAAGTAATTCATTTTCCTTAAGCAAATAATTTACATTTCAGAAAATGCATTTTCTGCAATGTAATCCACCATAAATTATTTATTCTCATCAATTCAAAAACCTTTCTGCTCCAGTTTACAACAAACTATGTTTTTCTGCACTAAACTCTGCTTTAGTTAAGTGTGAACTGCAATAAGACATTTTCATTAAAGAAAAAACTCCACATGTTTGACCTATAACACTAACGTAGTCACAACGACCTGGATAATAGCAGCATTCTCATTCAAAGCAGTAACTTAAATGATAATTGATAATTGCGCCTGGTTGTGTTACAATCAGAGTTATTATATAGCTGATCACATAAAAAAACTATACTACACTAAATGATTCAATACAATACAAATCTCAAAGAATATATAAATTGTTTTTATAAACCACCCCACCCACCAAAGAATAAGTGCTCACCTGGTTATGGTTGACTTCTGTCTAATAAGTTAGTAGCACTTGATAATTTATAATAGTGGTTATATGCAAATGGCGTCAGGTGTGTCTATGTGTGTGAGAGAGGGAGATATCCCCTCCCCCAGGAGTGCTCGTACCCGTTAGTGCATGCACGTGTGTATTAGGCACTTTTGCTAGCTCACAAAGAAGAGACAAGAATCACTGCAAATGTGTCAGTATCATGCTTTGTCTTATGGTCCATCTCCTTAGGTTGACATGACACCAACACATGGTCTAGTGTCTATGTTTAAAGTTTGAAAAGTCAGAGGATATTGTCAGCATTCAGGCTACAACATTCACTAACCCCAGCTCTCCAGCTAACCTGAAACATCTCTCTGTATTATATGTGTATCAGGGCCCTAGGCCATGTGTGTGCATTAAAGGACTCCATTCAAAAGGCCTGCTCATTAACCCTTTAAGACCTACCATAGAACCAAGTCCGCCAGAGCGTATATTATATTTTTACATGCTGTGGAGCCATTTTTGGGAGCATTTCAAGTTGCTATACATCAATACAACCATTATAGCCCAGATTTTAATAATATGTCTGCATTAAGTGCATAGTAATTACATAAATTGCAAAAAAGTGCAATAAACTACAAAAAAATTGAAAATCATTTTTTTTAACATATATTTCTAGTTAGAGAAGTTTAAGAGGCTTATCCCTCAAAACTGTAAATACAAAAAAGTTGCACAAAATAGTTTCCTACCACAGGAAATTTATTTTGAGTGCCTTCATAGTTTTATTTTTGAAATACACCAATTTTTATACACTACAAGAAAAACGAAAATAAATATTATAGTGCAAATTTGCAAAAAAGCAGCATATGCATCAAAATAAACTATTTCCAGCAGTGCAATATGAGTCCTAAGCATCCCAGAAACGACACAGAAAGTCATAAAGTCAAACATAACTTTTAAAAACACCAGTATAGGCTCATTGAGGCCCGGACGGTAAAAAACTACATTTCCGCGAAAATGACGTCACTTCCGGTTTCGGGCAGGTCATGGCGGACATGCGATAGTTCGCGCTGACGTCTAATCCAATGTAGGAAGTGTTATGAACAGCTGATTGGATCGGCAAAGCGTGTTTCTGGAATATTATGTTTTTGTTGCTGCAAGCGCTTTTTATGCAGTTTTTGCAAAGCTATATGTGGAAGGAAACTGTGACCGAGGACAAGCTGATGACATAAGATGTAAGTACAACTCCTCCGGTTTCATATGCAAAAAAAATTATTGCGCTAGCTCACGGGGTTGCAGAGCTACCAGGATTTAAAAATAGTTACGCAAAACAGAGCGTGCCCGCTCCAACCGGTTTTAAAGGGTTAAGGGCCTTAATAACCATTATTTTTTGTCTTTTACATCAGTATGAGAAAACTTTTTTAAAGATTTTCTTTAGAACATGCAAATATAATTGAAATAACAAGGGAAAAAAGAAAAAACAAAATTTATAAAAAATTAAGTTTCATGTATATATCTATGTCTATACAATGTGTGTGCTCGAAAAGGAGTAGGATTACATTTTTCCTGTTCCTACTACCTTATTTCAAATTTCATTACTTACAGATCAATATTCAGAATTTGACATTAAATGATCCATACATGTTTAACTATATACAAGTCTACACTCATATACAACACATGAACACACACACATAAAACATTTTCACTTAAACCAAAACAACAACAAACTACATTTTTACATAACCTAGGCACCCTGTGGTTAACACTAAGGTTGGACGATTTGTAAAAATTATCCAACCGACAATTGTCAGCCCAATAAGGAACGTTGGGCAATATATATTCGCGCATGCACAGACTTTTTGATGGGCGGAGCCATACAATCATGCATGGACTGATTTGCGTGTTCACAGCTCAGAAGTCCAAGCACATCTTTGCAGGAGGTCTCCTCTCTACAGGAGCTCACTCCTTTAGGGGAGAGATATTGGAGAGGTGGAGAATGAACTCAACCTGTGTGTCTATTGTCAGTGCAGTGTGGGAGATGATTGGATGATGGGGTGGGTGAAGTTTTCTCTTAGGTGGAGTCGGGTGGGCTGCCCCGGACTCTGTGGGGCTGGGCGGTGCTGCAGCTGCGGGTCCTGGTCCGGATGGGCCTGGGCCCCCTTGCCCTGGTGGGTTCCAGAGTGTGGGGGTGCCTACTGGGGTCAGTGGGGGAGCTGGTCCCAGGGAGGGGCCGCTTGCCCCTCCCTTTCTTCCCTCCCCATCCTCAGCTGCCTCCCTATTCCCGATCTACCACACCCATCCACACACGCAGGGCTTGGGGTGCAGGTATGTCACCAAGGTGAAGGGGGGGCACTCCCCCTCTGTCTTCACTCACCTTGGTTCTGTTAGCCGTCAGGGCTGGGGGGCTGGGAGGAGGTGCTGGCCATCAGATTGGGGTCCGCTTGCCTCCACCGCAGAGAGAAGGGTTACATCTCCTGTTCTCCTGTGCGCCTGTTCGTCTGTGTCTATATGGGTACATCTCAGGCCCTCCAAAGTTCGGATGCCTATCTTCCCTCACCACACTCCCTGCCGGTGGCTGATGCCCTCAGATGTTGGTGTGCTGGTGGACCTTGTCGACTGGGGCTGGGCGCTCATGTATGTACCGGCTCACTCCTGGTGGCCGATTGGCGGGGCCGGGCGCTTGTGGCCCGGCTGGTCCCCTTCCGGGGGATGGGATGCCCTCAGGCCTCTGGACCTGAAGCTCGGTCCTCTCTGGCACAGCTGGCTGCCGGCGGAGCCCGCGGGCACGCCACTGCAACCCCCTCTGGCCTCTGCTCCATAGCTGCTGGGTGACCTCTCGTTTGGGGCCCCCTTTTGGTGGTCCTCCTCGGGTCCTCGTACTCTGGGGCCTCTGGATGTCGGGGGCCTGGATCTCCTCCATATCTGCTTCATGCCCTGGGGGACGGGGCTATGGCTCCCCACACTCCCTAGCAGATCGTTACATGGAGAAACCTTTGGAATACAAGCATGATGATCCAAACAGGCGTTCACACAGGTGTACACATGGGCGTTCACAGTCACGGGCTACACCTTTCTTGGCTGCTGCCTCAAAGCACATTGTGTGCTGTCTATCTTGCGTGCTGCACAATATCGTTTAATATTTAGTATCTACTGTTATCTACTGCTAGCTAGTTTATTGTGATGGTGCTGTATTTATTATGTTGCTCTTTTTTTGTTTGCTTTCTCTTCTGTTTTTTTTTCTCCATACAGGTGATCCAGGTGTTTTGTTTGTTTTTCTTTCTTTCTTCCCCCATTTCTCACCATCTCTTCTCCCCTCTGGTTTTCTTTCTCTCCCTCTCTTTCTTTCATTCTTTCTCCCTGTCCTATCCCCCAGTCATGTCTGTCCCATTTGTAGCAACCGAAAATAAAATAAATTCATAATTATAATAAAGGTCAATCAAATGGACCAATATGGCAAGGCCATGATGAGCCACTTGGTAAAATAAATCCGCTTGGCATCTTTCTTGGCCTTAAGACAACAATTCTGATGGCTAAAGATCCAAACGGGACACAAAAATAAAAATAAATAAATAAATAATAATAATAATTTAGAGACAGATAACATGAGCATGTGACTGCTGATCATCCAAACCTCCCCCCTCCAAACTCTGTGTCTTTAGTAGGGATGGGTATCGTTTAGGTTTTATCCGATACCGGTGCCAAACCGGTACTTTTGAAACGGTGCCGGTGCTTAAACGGTGCCCAAACCGGTGCTTAAAGAATGGAAAACACAAAATTGGTCCAAAAACCTCATGTTCAGCTGTTTTTTTGTAAAAAGATAACAATGTTAGTCTTTTCTGCAGGTGTACGGCATATATGGTATCACTCTGGGCTGGAAGCAGTGCTTAAACAATGGAAAAAACACAAACTTTGTCCAAAAACCTCTCATGTTTAGCTGTTTTCCACTTTTTCTTCGGTCATTTTAGCCTTTTTGGCCAGGGTGAAGGGAGTATCTGACATCAAACAAGAAGACAGCCGCATGTAGCTATGATGGTGTTTGCTAGTTCACGTTACATGCATTAATTTAATAACGCGGTTAGCTTACTCAACGTAAATTACACACGAACAACATTAAGCTACTCACGCAGAGAAGAACGGCTGCTGCTGCCATCATCATTTCTGCTACACTGGCAGGGCTAGGTTCATCGGATTTAAAGTGTGACCTCCTTTGACAGTATCACCTTAAAGCACTTGTTGCAGGCTGCTGAGTTTGCATCTTTTGCTGTGAAGTACAGCCAAACTTTTGACCGCTTTGCCTTGGGCATTTTTAATCTGTAGCTCTGCTCTAAAAGAACGTACGTACCTGGACCCGCCTACTATCCTCGAAACGTAAAATGATTGGCTAGAATCTAAAGTGTATCATTCCATACCAGTTGGTGGCGGTAATGCACCTTTCAGTTGTTTGCCAACCGCCAATAGAAATGTAAGGAAGAAAAAAGTGTATCACAGCTCAGGAAAAAAAAGCACCGAAATAAAGCACCGAAATGCGCGCTGCTTTTCGGTCTGGTTACTACCGTTTATGTCAGAACCGGTGCCGTGATGGCACCGGATACCGGTACCCATCCCTAGTCTTTAGCTCTCTTCCACTAGTACGTATTTGGCTTCACTCAAAGTGACTCAACTCATCTATTACAATCGCGTACCACTTAATACGTGTGGGGTTGTTATAGCAATGTGGATGAAAGTCTTGTGACATCATTTGTACGCAATACAAATGCTACAACAAAGGAGGATGTCGAGGTGATGGTATACCAGCTGCTCTGTGTGTGACATGTTGTTTTTTGTGCAGACATTTCCCTTAATGGCTGCACCAATGGTTTTAAAAATAGCGGTTTGGATTTTTGTGAAGGAGACACCGTCATGACTCATTGAGTGCCACCACTAGCCGATTGGTGGCATACAGTCGGTTGACATCACATTTTGCTTGGAACCCTGACGGAGTAATTACCTGGTACCAGGAACTATCACCTAATGGAAAGCACTAAAAACGTAGTCAAGCCGAGCTAAAATAAGCAGGTACAAGTGGAAAAGGCCTATAAAGTGCAGATAAAATTGAGAGGCAGACAATAGCCCCAACCACAAATCTCTGGCTAACACACCTGCTCCTGTAGGCCCTATTTCTATAGTGATGTACTGAGAACCGTAATCACTATAGGGTAATTAAAAAGGAGGGGCAGGTCACCGCGGAGCACCTGTTTGAGTGATGTGGGGGAGGGTCAGGATGCAAAGGCTAGGAGCCAGCTGCAATTCATGGTTTGTTTTTATACCACTGTGTATTTAATCATTCTTTGTTAATTTTTGGCTCTTTTCCAGTGTGTTTTTGGTCCTGTCTCCTGCTCCTCCTGCCACCAGTAGATGTCAGCCATCCACTGGTCTTAGTAGATGTCAGCCATCCACTGGTCTTAGTAGATGGCTGCCCCTCCCTGAGTCTGCTGGAGGTTTTGTTTAAAGGGAGTTCTTCCTTTCCAGTGTCACCAGGTGGTTGCTAACAGGCTGCCATCTATTTGTTGGTGATTTTTCTCTGTTTTATTGTAGGGTTGCAATTTTGTAATAAAAAGCAGTTTGAGGTGTCGTTGCTTTGTCTGTTTTTATATAAATAAATATATTTAGCAGCATTTTGTCAATTCAAGAAAATGTTATTTATATAGTTCCAAAAGACAACCAAAATTGCATCAAGGCATTTTATGCTGTAATGTAAAGAACCTACAATAATACATCAGTAAGCATGTTTTTTTTTTGTTTTTTTACACACTGCTTCTGCATATTGGCATAATAAAGAAAAACAACTAACGACAATATGTCACGCTGTTTTCATGTCAGATTGCATTTGCTTATTTTAAAGACCTGCTAAAGGCCAGATTACTCTTTCCCCAAAAGGGAGGGAGTATGTAATCAAGTGCTACATCATATGAAAGGAAATGAAGAGGTGTTCGTCACACATTTTATTTTTCCAATACAACGCCCTACAACTTCTCAATGACTGCATAAAGTTTCGCAAAATCACACACTGCATGAATTTAAGTATTTAAAGCTTATAGAAACCAAAGATTTAAGCCAGTTATGCTCCAATCAAATGGGTAAAGATATAATTACACCTTTTAGTATCTGCTTCAAGGTCAGATGTAACCCAGGTCTCACGTAGCTATGGTAAAGCTAGAGTATATAGTACAATGAGACTGGGCCTGGGTTCGTAGTGCTACTAATAATGATACCTGATACCCTCTAATTGCTATAATAAGGACCACCACAACTGTATTTTATACAAATTAAATCCCTCACCGGGTATTTATTTAGACAGCAAAGAAATGAATAAAATAAACAGTTACTTTTATAAAACGAATTGAATTCAAATAAACAAACAAAAATACTGTAAAAGTGACTACATGGATTATAAATAAAAGATTATCAAGACAAAATACCTCGTTCTTAGGTGCCAACTGTTATTTCGGTCACAACGCTCACACCTTTAACAGGGATGAATTTCAACCTTTGATAACAACTTTGATTACAACTACACACTTACTCAATTTAAACCAAATCTGTAACAGTGGGCCCCCCCACACACACACACACACCTTAACCTGTCCACACTACACTGGTAGCACAGTGCTTGTTGCAGGCCTCATTCGAAGTTCGGGTGCGGTAAGGCCTAAAACTGTTGGCCGCTTCACTCAAGCTGAGCAATAAACAAAATACGTGCACTTTAGTTCCAATTAGTACTCACGAGTCCAATGAGTTTGTTAGTGGGGCAATCAGAAATCGGCAGTTAGTTCACCAGTAGTGAAGACAGTCAGGGGCGAGAAAACAGCAGGGTCCATCCGGGCTGAAACCTCTCTCTCCCTCTCCTTTCAGAGCGTCCCTGGGCTTCTAAACATATTAAAACACTTGAGCTAAAATACCAAATGCTATCACATAACGATTTAGCATTAGCATGCTTTGACTGAAAATCACAGAGCTAAACATACAGCATGGCATCACAGCACATAACGCAGTAAGCTGCGCTAATTAGCAAGCCGCTAGTTAGCATCGCATATCACGCCATTTTACCACTACAACGAATAGTTACAGTACAAATGTCAAGGCACACAGACTCATTTACCTCTTGCAGATCACAAATAAGTAATATCAGGACCACCGGTAGTCAACCTCAATGGTACTCTTAGATGTAAAATCCACACCACGTTTGCCTTGCGACATCTCTCTCTTCGGACTTAGCTTCTGTGTCCGCTCCCACAGATTCACACAAACCTTACCACTCGTCCCGCCCCCATAACAGAGAAGAGTGACATTGTCACTACCCGATCCGTACCGGAAACCCGATTGGTACCCCGCATGCGCGAAAGGTGTCTACTTCCGGTCGAAGCGTTTTACGATAGTTACGGGTCAGAGTATCTGTTAAGATGTTAAGAATAATAAGTATATCTTAAAAAACCCGATCCGTACCGCGCATGTGCAGGGGTTTTCTTCTTCTTCTGTTCGTTTAATGGCAGTTTACTCCCCAGTGTACGAGGATACCGCCACCTGCTGACCGAGCGAATGAACCCTATTGTAAACTGAATTGGCGTCATTACAATCGTGTGTTAAATTTGATTTAGTGATAGACGAGTGTGTTTATGCTTGTCTGTGAGGAGAGGATTGATTAGTATAGTGACGATGATGTCCGCTATCACTGTTAATTGTCAGTAAACACTTAATCTGGCTGATGAATCTTCACGTGACACATTGCTAAATCAATATTATTGTCTGTAATTAGGCGCCATTCTTCTTATTTTACGGCGCTGTTGTTCAATCGGGGAACGCTCTCTGTTGAGGAGAAAAGCATGAATTTGTTTGTATACGGATTATCCATTGTTTAAATGTCCCGGGCAGTCGAAAAGGAGGCAGAGCTGTTGAGAAATGCTAGGAGCTAACTGGGCGCTAACCGTATCATTCAAATATATTGAATGTCGCAATGTTGGCAAAGAGAGGAAGTGATGTAAGATTTGCGCATGCGGGGTACCGATCGGGTTTCCGGTACGGATCGGGTAGCGACAGACATTGACTGGCTCATCAGCACAAACAACCAATTACAATACAACATTGAGGTAACTGACATTAGATGGGTAAATATACGTAGATTACGCCCCAACATATTGATTCTGCACAGAAAATGAACTCTAAATCATGAAACCCTTTTATTTATTGGACTCTTAACTGTAAATGAAATACATTTGTACCAAAGCATATGATTTTTAAACCTTTTATCAACTATTTATATTTTAACCATTTTTTTTATAACAGTAGACTTTTTTTCTTTACCCTGTATGCCTGAATAATTTCAGACAGGGCTACACAGAGATCAAACATCAAACAGTCACACAATTAGGAAAACACTAGTTTCCACTGGATCATCTCCAAACTTTAAAGCAGTATATTAGGCATTTTGAGACAAAGGAACTTTCTTTCTTTGAGCTTTTTTAAAAAAAAAAAATTAATACACCATTATTTGATTCATAATGACATGGTACACAACAGATACTTTTTCAAATACTGTTTAAATGTCTTGTCTCGTAACCCATACACAATAGGGCTAACAAACCTGGGGACAATGTAGATTATGATATAAGAAATTAAAACAACTATTAGATACTGTTTAGGGAACCAGCACACCAGTACAGAATTTGGGCATCCCTGGACTAATGAGAGGGGTGATACTGAGCAACAGAATGCAACATTAATTTGATAAAAGATATAAGTGAAAACAAATGGACTAATTGGAGAAGTGAGCTGGATCATGTCATTCACCACCAGGTGGATGAACAGGATGTAACGAGGATTCAAATAAAATATCTGAAAGACATGAAACACCTACCTGTTGCTAGCGCATAGGGGTCATATGATTTGTGGGTTTTGCTCTGTTGTCTTTTTATTATTGTAGAGTGTTTACATTAGAATTCAAAGCCCCTTGAGGCAAAATTGAATTGAATTAAATGTGCGCAAAAGGGGGCAAACTATTTTTCACACCACTGCAATTATCAGTTAATTTGAGGGTCATTCCATTTCAAATCATCAAATTTTCAGAACAATTTCTGCACAATCATTTCTGATGGGTTTAAAAAAATTACATTCAAAATTTTGGACATATGTAATATTTGCTATGAAACTATAGCTTCATACTTAAAATATTTTTAAAGATATATGTTCTTGAAAATAATTTTTTGGTCGACACACTTGCAGCATGTTGTTTTTCACTTTGGAATCTGAGATCATGTTTGAACAGTATTATATCAAAATCTTAAAGACTAGTGATGGGATTTCTGGCTCGTTTTAGAGAACCGGCTCTTTCGGCTCAGCTCACTAAAGAGAGCCAGCTCATATCTGTATCTATATATATATATATCTATATATATATATATATATATATATATGTGTATATATATATAAATACCTCTCATAGATATTCAAATGATTTAAAAAAAAAAGTTAATTTACCTGTTTACATCGTTGGTACTTGCTGGCTTGTGTAGCCACTAGGTAACAAAAGCTCAACACTTCGCCTGCATCCTGGTGCACTTCTGTTGTGTTTTGTACGTGTTTTGGAGTTTGTACATGTTTTGGAGTTTGTACGTGCTTTGTCTCTAGAGGCCACCGTGAATCTACTTTTATTTATTCTCTCCACATGAAATGTAATAAATAATCATATATTACAAAAACAACTATTCGCAGTTCAACTTTTAGCTATTTAAATTTTCAGCTTTTTCCTTTTAAACAAATTTTAAGTAAAACAACACAAAACACAACAAACCACAACACAATTACATATAAATGAAAATATGAAAACCAAAAGAAGATGCACATTCTCTGTCATATGGGCCTGCATGAATAAACTTTGTGAATCCTTTAACATCCAAAACTGTGATTACTATACCTTTCTAATGTGATGTTGTTGTCCCTGGCTCTCTTTCTCTCTCTTTTCCCTCCTGCTCTGTTCCTGTGCTACTGCGAGTGTAACTACCGCCCCTCCCCCCTCTTCCCAGCACAAAGTCCTAGGCTCGCGTGCTGAGTGAAGCGAAAAAAAAGAGTGAGAGAGAGGGTGAGCGAAAGAAAAAAACTCCACGGCTGGCGATAAGGAGCCGGCTTGCGTCGTTCACTTCAAAGATCCGGCTCTAAGAGCCGTTTCGTTCGCGACCGACACATCACTATTAAAGACAAAAGGGTTACATTTTCACTGGCCTTTCTTAACATAAACTTGAATCAGCATCCATAATTTAAGACAAATGTATTATTATTACCATATTATTCAATTTGAGCACACATAAATAAAAAAAACATAAAATGTTCTTAAATACAGTGGAACCCCGACTTATGAATGCCCCATGTCACGAAAAATTCAAGTATGATACCAAATAACACAAGTAACAAAACTGAAAAGCTGGATCAGATCACTGACAATGAGCCAGTCCATTCAGATCAGTTCAGTGGTGTTCTGCATTCACTTCATCACTGCAAGTGCAAGCACTAATGTAGCTTGCAAGAAGCCAAAAGCAATAATTACTAATTAACAGTACTATATAAAGTATCCTGCTCTGCAATTTCAAAATTTCCCTCCACATAAACCACCACAAAAAATCCATTAGTGAGCCAATGGTAGCAAAATGTTTGCAGGAAAAAGGCTCATTTGATTATTTTCCCATCATGCACATAATTGGAGAACCTGTCTTACATAAGTAACAGCAAAACTGTCATACCATTTTTCAATTTAGCACAGTAATGCTTTATGGAAAAATGGACCGTCAATGAAGTAGCATGTTACTTTGAAACATATTACACTAAACACTGAGCACCAAAAATGAATCCAATAAATTCTGAACACTCATGAAAATATGTTTTTATTTGCTGTAGGTTAGGTTACTGCAGTTTTCTCCTTTGTGATACAAACAGGAAGTTACAGTATTTCTGCCTACAGCTTCAAAATGCAGAGACTAACAGAACACTGTTTGACTGTGAATGAGAGTTTAGAAAGATCAAAAAAATTGTAAGTCAGGATGATATGAGAAACATAAAGTGAATTTCACTACTCCCATTACTTCTACTTAGTCTGTATCTAAAAGAAAATGGTAATAAAATTAAGAGAAATTGATAAATGTGTAACATCAACAATGTCTGTCTTGTCTGGGTTACCTGTGTACAAAAGCATTAATTCAATTCAATTCAATTCAATTTTATTTATATAGCGCCAAATCACAACAAATGTCGCCTCAAGGCGCTTCATAGATACAGAGAAAAGCCCAACAATCATATGACCCCCTATGAGCAAGCACTTTGGCGACAGTGGGAAGGAAAAACTCCCTTTTAACAGGAAGAAACCTCCGGCAGAACCAGGCTCAGGGAGGGGCGGCCATCTGCTGCGACCGGTTGGGGTGAGAGAAGGAAGACAGGATAAACACATGCTGTGGAAGAGAGACAGAGATTAATAACAGATACGATTCAATACAGAGAGGTCTGTTAATACATAGTGAGTGAGAAAGGTGACTGGAAAGGAAAAACTCAATGCATCATGGGAATCCCCCGGCAGCCTACATCTATTGCAGCATAACTAAGGGAGGATTCAGGGTCACCTGGTCCAGCCCTAACTATATGCTTTAGCAAAAAGGAAGGTTTTAAGCCTAATCTTAAAAGTAGAGATAGTGTCTGTCTCCTGAATCCAAACTGGAAGCTGGTTCCACAGAAGAGGGGCCTGAAAACTGAAGGCTCTCCCTCCCATTCTACTTTTAAATACTCTAGGAACAACAAGTAGGCCTGCAGAGCGGGAGCGAAGTGCTCTAATAGGGTGATATGGTACTACAAGGTCATTAAGATAAGATGGGGCCTGATTATTTAAGACCTTGTATGTGAGGAGCAGGATTTTGAATTCAATTCTGGATTTAACAGGAAGCCAATGAAGGGAAGCCAAAACAGGAGAAATATGCTCTCTCCTTCTAGTCCCTGTCAGTACTCTTGCTGCAGCATTTTGGATTAACTGAAGGCTTTTCAGTGAGTTTTTTGGACATCCTGATAATAATGAATTGCAGTAGTCTAGCCTGGAAGTAATAAATGCATGAACTAGTTTTTCAGCGTCACTCTGAGACAGGATATTTCTAATTTTAGAGATGTTGCGCAAATGGAAGAACGCAGTCTTACATATTTGTTTAATATGTGCGTTGAAGGACATATCCTGGTCAAAAATGACTCCAAGGTTCCTCACAGTGTTACTGGAGGCCAAGGTAATGCCATCCAGAGTAAGAATCTGGTTAGATACCATATTTCTAAGCTTTTCAGCACCGAGTACAATGACCTCAGTTTTATCTGAGTTAAGAAGCAGAAAGTTAGTGGCCATCCAAGTCTTTATGTCTTTAAGACATTCCTGCAGTTTAACTAATTGGTGTGTGTTATCTGGCTTCATGGACAGATAGAGCTGGGTGTCATCTGCATAGCAGTGAAAATGTATGCTATGTCTTCTAATGATGCTGCCTAGGGGAAGCATGTATAATGTAAACAGAATTGGTCCTAGCACCGAACCCTGTGGAACTCCATAATTAACCTCAGTGTGTGAAGAGGACTCTCCATTTACATGCACAAATTGGAGTCTATTAGATAGATATGATACAAACCACTGCAGTGCAATACCTGTAATACCTACAGCATGTTCTAATCGCTCTAATAGAATATTATGGTCAACAGTATCGAATGCTGCACTAAGGTCAAGAAGGACAAGCACAGAGATGAGTCCACTGTCAGAGGCCATAAGAAGATCATTTGTAACCTTCAATAAAGCTGTTTCTGTGCTGTGATGAACTCTGAAACCTGACTGAAACTCTTCAAATAAACCATTCCTCTGCAGATGATCTGTTAGCTGTTTGACAACTACTCTTTCAAGGATTTTTGATATGAAAGGAAGGTTGGAGATTGGCCTATAATTAGCTAAGACTGCTGGGTCTAGAGATGGCTTTTTGAGTAAAGGTTTAACTGCAGCCACCTTGAAGGCCTGTGGTACATAGCCGATTATTAGAGATAGGTTGATCATATATAAGATCGAAGAATTAATCAATGGCAGGACTTCTTTGAGCAGTTTTGTAGGAATGGGGTCTAAAAGACACGTTGATGGTTTGGAGGAAGTAATTATTGAAGTTAACTCAGAAAGATCGATTGGAAAAAAAGAGTCTAACTTAACATCAATGAAACTAAGAGTAGCTGTAGATAATATTACATCTGTGGGATGATTATTGGTAATTTTTTCTCTAATGATAAAAATTTTATTTGTGAAGAAGTTCATGAAGTCATCACTAGTTAACGTTAAAGGGATGGTTGGCTCAACAGAGCTCTGACTTTTTGTCAGCCTGGCTACAGTGCTGAAGAGAAACCTGGGGTTGTTCTTATTTTCTTCAATCAGTGATGAGTAGTAAGCTGTTCTGGCTTTGCGGAGGGCTTTCTTATAAAGCAACAAACTATTTCTCCAGGCTAAATGATGATCCTCTAAATTTGTGACACGCCATTTCCTCTCCAGATTACGAGTCATCTGCTTTAGGGTACGTGTTTGAGAATTATACCACGGGGTCAGGTACTTCTGATTAGAGACCTTAGTTTTCACTGGAGCTACAGTATCCAGAGTCGTACGTAGTGAGGAGGTGAAATTATTAACAAGATAATCGACCTCTGTTGGGGTAGCGTTCAGATAGCTGCTCTGCTCTGTGTTGGTACAGGGCATTGACGATGATAACAGTGGCTGGATTATATTCTTAAACTTAGTTACAGCGCTTTCAGAAAGACATCTACTTTGATAAAGTCCACTCTCCACTGCTGCGTAATCAATTATTGTAAATGTAAATGTTATCAAGAAATGATCAGACAGGAGAGGGTTTTCAGGAAACACTGTTAAATGTTCAGTTTCTATGCCATATGTTAAAACAAGATCTAGAGTGTGATTAAAGTGGTGGGTGGGTTCTTTTACATTTTGAGAGAAACCAATTGAGTCTAACAACAGATTAAATGCCATGTTGAGGCTGTCATTTTTAGCATCTACATGGATGTTAAAATCACCCACAATAATTATTTTATCTGAGCTCAGAACTAAATTAGATATAAAGTCTGAGAAATCAGACAGAAACTCTGTGTAAGGCCCAGGTGGACGATAGATGATAACAAGTAAGACTGGTTTCTGAGTTTCACAGCTGGGGTGGACAATGCTAAGCATCAGGCTTTCAAATGAATTAAAAGTCTGTCTTGGTCTTTCATTAATTAATAGACTGGTGTGAAAAATTGCTGCCACACCACCCCCTCGACCTGTGCTTCGAGATTTCTGGTAGTTAGAATGACTCGGGGGTGTTGATTCATTTAAACTAACATAATCATCCTGCTGCAACCAGGTTTCTGTAAGGCAGAGTAAATCAATTTGTTGATCAATTATTAAGTCATGTACTAACAGAGACTTGGAGGAGAGAGACCTAATATTTAATAATCCACATTTCACTGTTTTACTCTTTGGTTCAGATGTGGATACTGTATTGTTCTTTCTTTGTGATTGTTTAAGTTGTTTGTTGCTGGTTTTTAGTTTGTTTTTTGTCTTTTTGGAAGCAGACACAGTCTCTATGGAGATGGGTTTTTGGGGGGGTAGCAGGAGGAGAGAAGCTGCAGAGAGGCGTGTAAGACTGCAACTCTGCTTCCTGGTCCCAACTCTGGATAGTCATGTTTTGAGGGGTTTAATAAATTTGTCGATATTTCTAGAAATGAGAGCTGCTCCATCCAAAGTGGGATGGATGCCATCTCTCCTAACAAGACCAGGTTTCCTCCAGAAGGTTTGCCAATTATCTATGAAGCCCACATCGTGGGCTTCATAGATAATGCATTAGCATTATCTATGAAAATGCATTAGCATTTTTTGTATGAAACAAGTATTTTTTCAGGTACTTTCTGAACATCTTATCTCGTATTCCATAAACAATTGGACTGATGATTCGAGGCAGAACATGTATTAGTATTGCGATTGTGTAGCGAATAGTCAGGACTCCTTTTGGGAACAAGGATGTCAAACCACTCAGCAGCAAATCATAGACGTAGTTGAGCATGCACAGCAGCAGCTGGAAGCCGTGCAGCAGTACAGTGTTTCTTGCTTTCCTGGCGTTTGCAGCAGCTGCCTGTGCAGCGAAAAGGATTCTGAAATATGTGTAGACAAGGGTGAGCCAAACAATAACCAGAAATACAATGTTGGATATAGTTCTCTTCTTTTCTACTTCAGGAAGTCTGAAAACATTTTCTCTACGGCAGAAAACTCTTGAATGAAAGAAATCTCTGGATTCTGTGGCCAGGCTGGTGAATAAATTTGGCAGAATTGTAAGTGAACTTAGCCCCCATATCACTGTGATCACAACGGTTACATTTTTGACTGTACATATCTGTGAGTGCTGGAGAGGGAAGCATATGGCAACATGACACTCTACTGCCATCACAGCAAGGGTCAGGGGATTGTTCAGGCTACAAATTATGGAAATCAACAATAAAATGATGCAAAATGGGACAGGAAGAGTGATAATGATATAACTGAGGACTTGAAGGAGGGTGAACATGATGAGCAGCAGGATATCAATGATTACCAGATGAATGTACAGGATGTAACGAGGATTTGTGTTGAAAACCTGAAGAGAAGGACAGGATTTAGAACATGAAAGGTGAATTATCCCACTTAAAATTGAACGGTGGAAAAAAAAAATGCTTCAGTGACCAAACTTGGACGTCCAAAAATATCATTTAAAAGACGTCACTCCAACGTCTCTTTGCGCGATGGAATGTTCACAGTGCAGAATATATCACATTCTGTCGTCTAGTATCTAGTTCTAAATGGATGTAATAAATAGATGCAAAATTTATGAGCAGGATACAGACCTCATGTCTTTTGAATATGTGCAGCAAGGTGCCGTTGACATAGATGATGGCGATACAGAGGACCACAGTTATCACATTCTTGACAATAGCTATGTTTAACGGGTCCCGATACATAACTGTTGTCAAATTCATGGCAGCATTTGAAAGGTTCATGAGTTGGCCAAAAAACCTGTGGACATCATTGATTGTTATGGCAGGTTGTAACACAGAAGGTGTTAACTTTAAAAACACGGCAAAGTTTTGATATCTATGAGCATTCCTTATCTGATCAATAATACTCTTAGAAATCTTAAATATTCTGCAACACTATTACACCAACCATAAAACACCATATCTAAGCATCAAAAGTAATTCATTTTCCTTAAGCAAATAATTTACATTTCAGAAAATGCATTTTCTGCAATGTAATCCACCATAAATTATTTATTCTCATCAATTTTATAAAGTTCAAAAACATTTCTGCTCCAGTTTACAACAAACTATGCTTTTCTGCACTAAACTCTGCTTTAGTTAAGTGTGAACTGCAATAAGACATTTTCATTAAAGAAAAAACTCCACATGTTTGACCTATAACATTAACTTAGTCACAACGAGCTGGATAATAGCAGCATTCTCATTCAAAGCAGTAACTTAAATAGTTGATAATTGCGCCTGGTTGTGTTACAATCAGAGTTATTATATAGCTGATCACATAAAAAAAATTTATACTACACTAAATGATTCAATACAATACAAATCTCAAAGAATATATAAATTGTTTTTATAAACCACCCCACCCACCAAAGAATAGGTGCTCACCTGGTTATGGTTGACTTCTGTCTAATAAGTTAGTAGCATTTGATAATTTATAATAGTGGTTGTATGCAAATGGCGTCAGGTGTGTCTATGTGTGTGAGAGAGGGAGATATCCCCTCCCCCAGGAGTGCTCGTACCCGTTAGTGCATGCACGTGTGTATCTGTATCAGTGTAGAATCACTGCAAATGTGTCAATATCATGCTTTGTCTTATGGTCCATCTCCTTAGGTTGACATGACACCAACACATGGTCTAGTGTCTATGTTTAAAGTTTGAAAAGTCAGAGGATATTGTCAGCATTTAGGCTACAACATCCACTAACCCCAGCTCTCCAGCTAACCTGAAACATCTCTCTGTATTATATGTGTATCAGGGCCCTAGGCCATGTGCGTGCATTAAAGGACTCCATTCAAAAGGCCTGCTCATTAAGGGCCTTAAAACCCATTATTTTTTGTCTTTTACATCAGTATGAGAAAACATAGATAGATTTTCTTTAGAACATGCAAATATAATTGAAATAACAAGGGATAAAAGAAAAAACAAAATTTCATGTATATATCTATGTCTATACAATGTGTGTGCTCGAAAAGGAGTAGGATGACAGTTTTCCTGTTCCTACTCCCTTATTTCAAATTTCATTACTTACAGATAGATATTCAGAATTCGACATTAAATGATCCATACATGTTTAACTATATACAAGTCTACACTCATATACAACACATAAACACACACACATAAAACATTTTCACTTAAACCAAAACAACAACAAACTACATTTTTACATAACCTAGGCACCCTGTGGTTAACACTAGGGTTGGACGATAAGTAAAAATTATCCAACCGACAATTGTCAGCCCAATAAGGAACGTTGGGCAATATATATTCACGAATGCACAGACTTTTTGATGGGCGGAGCCATGCAATCATGCATGGACTGATTTGCGTGTTCAAAACTCAGAAGTCCAAGCACATCTTTGCAGGAGGTCTCCTCTCTACAGGAGCTCACTCCTTTAGGGGAGAGATATAGGAGAGGTGGAGAATGAACTCAACCTGGGTGTCTATTGTCTTGTGCAGTGTGGGAGATGATTGGACGATGGGGTGGGTGCAGTTTTCTCTGAGGTGGAGTCGGGTGGGCTGCCCCGGACTCTGTGGGGCTGGGCGGTGCTGCTGCTGCGGGTCCTGGTCCGGATGGGCCTGGGCCCCCTTGCCCTGGTGGGTTCCAGAGTGTGGGGATGCCTACTGGGGTCAGCGGGGGAGCTGGCCCCAGGGAGGCCCCTTTCTTCCCTCCCCATCCTCAGCTGCCTCCCTATTCCCGCCCTACCACACCCACCCACACACGCACGGCTTGGGGTGCAGGTATGTCACCAAGGTGCGGGGGGGGGGGGGGGGGGGGTCACTCCCCCTCTGTCCCCTTCTGGCCGCCTGTGCCACAATTTTATTCTTCAACCTAAACATCCACATTACTCACACTCTCACATAACACATACATATAGGGCCTTGGGGGTGGGCACGTTTTACAGCATCCAGAGGATGGTCGGTGTATTCCAACCCACCTCTGGCGCTGGTGCCCTACCCTCAATTTTAAATGCATATAGACACTGAGGGTTTTCGGGAGGAGCCGTGCTGCTCTCTGAGAGGAAGCAAGTACCACTCTCTCTTTTGTTTTAAATGCACTTTAGAACAGCACACAGCAACACTACATATGAGCGGACGTAGGGAGGTTTGGGGTCTTCACTCACCCCGGTTCTGTTAGCCGTCAAGGCTGGGGGGCTGGGAGGAGGTGCTGGCCGTCAGATTGGGGTCCGCTTGCCTCCACCCCAGAGAGAAGGGTTACATCTCCTGGGTTTAGGTGCGGCTTGCCCCTCTGGGGGCGGGGGTACCTGGACCTGGGATATAGAGTATGTTTGGGGAGTGCGGCTGTCTGTGCAGTGTCTATTTGTGTCTGTCTACATGTTGGGTGAGTGCCGAGTATTTGGTTGTGCATATGGGGTGGGAATGCACATTTGTGTCCGCGTGCGCCTGTTCGTCTGTGTCTATATGTCAGGTTGGGTCTTAGACTCAACCTCTCTGGGTACATCTCAGGCCCTCCAAAGTTCGGAGGTCTATCTTCCCTCACCACACTCCCTGCCGGTGGCTGATGCCCTCAGACGTTGGTGTGTTGGTGGACCTTGTCGACTGGGGCTGGGCGCTCATGTATGTACCGGCTCACTCCTGGTGGCCGATTGGCGGGGCCGGGCGCCTGTGGTCCGCCTGGTCCCCTTTCGGGGGATGGGATGGCACGCCACTGCAACCCCCTCTGGCCTCTGCTCCGTAGCTGCTGGGTGACCTCTCGTTTGGGGCCCCCTTTTGGTGGTCCTCCTCGGGTCCTCGTACTCTGGGGCCTCTGGATGTCGGGGGCCTGGATCTCCTCCATACCTGCTTCATGCCCTGGGGGACGGGGCTATGGCTCCCCACACTCCCTAGTAGATCGTTACATGGAGAAACCTTTGGAATACAAGCGTACTGATTCACACAGGTGTACACACGGGCGTTCACAGTCGCGGGCTACACCTTTCTTGGCTGCTGCCTCAAAGCACATTGTGCGCTGTCTATCTTGCGTGCTGCACAATATCGTTTAATATTTAGTATCTACTGTTATCTACTGCTAGCTAGTTTATTGTGATGGTGCTGTATTTATTATGTTGCTCTTTTTTTGTTTGATTTCTCTTCTGTTTTTTTTTTCTCCATACAGGTGATCCAGGTGTTTTGTTTGTTTTTCTTTCTTTCTTCCCCCCTTTCTCACCGTCTCTTCTCCCCTCTGGTTTTCTTTCTCTCCCTCTGTTTCATTCTTTCTCCCTGTCCTATCCCCCAGTCATGTCTGTCCCGTTTGTAGCAACCGAAAATAAAATAAATTCATAATTATAATAAAGGTCAATCAAATGGACCAATATGGCAAGGCCATGATGAGCCACTTGGTAAAATAAATCCGCTTGGCATCTTTCTTGGCCTTAAGACAACAATTCTGATGGCTAAAGATCCAAACGGGACACAAAAATAAAAATAAATAAATAAATAATAATAATAATTTAGAGACAGATAACATGAGCATGTGACTGCTGATCATCCAAACCTCCCCCCTCCAAACTCTGTGTCTTTAGCTCTCTTCCACTAGTACGTATTTGACTTCACTCAAAGTGACTCAACTCATCTATTACAATCGCGTACCACTTAATACGTGTGGGGTTGTTATAGCAATGTGGATGAAAGTCTGTGACATCATTTGTACGCAATACAAATGCCACAACAAAGGAGGATGTCGAGGTGATGGTATACCTGCTGCTCGGTGTATGGCATGTTGTTTTTTGTGCAGACATTTCCCTTAATGGCTGCACCAATGGTTTTAAAAATAGCGGTTTGGATTTTTGTGAAGGAGACACCGTCATGACTCATTGAGTGCCACCACTAGCCGATTGGTGGCATACAGTCGGTTGACATCACATTTTGCTTGGAACCCTGACGGAGTAATTACCTGGTCCCAGGAACTATCACCTAATGGAAAGCACTAAAAACGTAGTCAAGCCGAGCTAAAATAAGCAGGTACAAGTGGAAAAGGCCTATAAAGTGCAGATAAAATTGAGAGGCAGACAATAGCCCCAACCACAAATCTCTGGCTAACACACCTGCTCCTGCAGGCCCTATTTCTATAGTGATGTACTGAGAACCGTAATCACTATAGGGTAATTAAAAAGGAGGGGCAGGTCACCGCGCAGCACCTGTTTGAGTGATGTGGGGGAGGGTCAGGATGCAAAGGCTAGGAGCCAGCTGCAATTCATGGTTTGTTTTTATACCACTGTGTATTTAATCATTCTTTGTTAATTTTTGGCTCTTTTCCAGTGTGTTTTTGGTCCTGTCTCCTGCTCCTCCTGCCACCAGTAGATGTCAGCCATCTACTGGTCTTAGTAGATGTCAGCCATCCACTGGTCTTAGTAGATGGCTGCCCCTCCCTGAGTCTGCTGGAGGTTTTGTTTAAAGGGAGTTCTTCCTTCCCAGTGTCACCAGGTGGTTGCTAACAGGCTGCCATCTATTTGTTGGTGATTTTTCTCTGTTTTATTGTAGGGTTGCAATCTTGTAATAAAAAGCAGTTTGAGGTGTTGTTGCTTTGTCTGTTTTTATATAAATAAATATATTTAGCAGCATTTTGTCAATTCAAGAAAATGTTATTTATATAGTTCAACCAAAATTGCATCAAGGAATTGTATGCTGTAATGTAAAGAACCTACAATAATACATCAGTAAGCATGTTTTTTTTTTTTTTTTAAAAAACACACTGCTTCTGCATATTGGCATAATAAAGAAAAACAACTAACGACAATATGTCACGCTGTTTTCATGTCAGATTGCATTTGCTTATTTTAAAGACCTGCTAAAGGCCAAATTACTCTTTCCCCAAAAGGGAGGGAGTATGTAATCAAGTGCTACATCATACGAAAGGAAATGAAGAGAGGTGTTCGTCACACATTTTATTTTTCCAATGAAAACGCCCTACAACTTCTCAATGACTGCATAAAGTTTCGCAAAATCACACACTGCATGAATTTAAGTATTTAAAGCTTATAGAAACCAAAGATTTAAGCCAGTTGTGCTCCAATCAAATGGGTAAAGATATAATTACACCTTTTAGTATCTGCTTCAAGGTCAGATGTAACCCAGGTCCCACGTAGCTATGGTAAAGCTAGAGTATATAGTACAATGAGACTGGGCCTGGGTTCGTAGTGCTACTAATAATGATACCTGATACCCTCTAATTGCTATAATAAGGACCACCACAACTGTATTTTATACAAATTAAATCCCTCACCAGGTATTTATTTAGACAGCAAAGAAATGAATAAAATAAAGAGTTACTTTTATAAAACGAATTGAATTCAAATAAACAAACAAAAATACTGTAAAAGTGACTACATGGATTATAAATAAAAGATTATCAAGACAAAATACCTCGTTCTTAGGTGCCAACTGTTATTTCGGTCACAACGCTCACACCTTTAACAGGGATGAATTTCAACCTTTGATAACAACTTTGATTACAACTACACACTTACTCAATTTAAACCAAATCTGTAACAGTGGGCCCACACACACACACCTTAACCTGTCCACACTACACTGGTAGCACAGTGCTTGTTGCAGGCCTCATTCGAAGTTCGGGTGCGGTAAGGCCTAAAACTGTTGGCCGCTTCACTCAAGCTGAGCAATAAACAAAATACGTGCACTTTAGTTCCAATTAGTACTCACGAGTCCAATGAGTTTGTTAGCGGGGCAATCAGAAACGGGCAGTTAGTTCACCAGTAGTGAAGACAGTCAGGGGCGAGAAAACAGCAGGGTCCAACCGGGCTGAAACCTCTCTCTCCCTCTCCTTTCAGAGCGTCCCTCGGCTTCTAAACATATTAAAACACTTGAGCTAAAATACCAAATGCTATCACATAACGATTTAGCATTAGCATGCTTTGACTGAAAATCACAGAGCTAAACATACAGCATGGCATCACAGCACATAAGGCGGTAAGCTGCGCTAATTAGCAAGCCGCTAGTTAGCATCACATATCACGCCATTTTACCACTACAACGAATAGTTACAGTACAAATGTCAAGGCACACAGACTCATTTACCTCTTGCAGATCACAAATAAGTAATATCAAGACCACCGGTAGTCAACCTCAATGATACTCTTAGATGTAAAATCCACACCACGTTTGCCTTGCGACATCTCTCTCTTCGGACTTAGCTTCTTTGTCCGCTCCCACAGATTCACACAAACCTTACCACTCGTCCCGCCCCCATAACAGAGAAGAGTGACATTGACTGGCTCGTCAGCACAAACAACCAATTACAATACAACATTGAGGTAACTGACATTAGATGGGTAAATATACTTGGGTTACAGCCCAACATATTGATTCTGCACAGAAAATGAACTCTAAATCATGAAACCCTTTTATTTATTGGACTCTTAACTGTAAAGGAAATACATTTGTACCAAAGCATATGATTTTTAAACCTTTTATCAACTATTTATATTTTAACCATTTTTTATAACAGTAGACTTTTTTTCTTTACCCTGTATGCCTGAATAATTTCAGACAGCGCTACACAGAGATCAAACATCAAACAGTCACACAATTAGGAAAACACTAGTTTCCACTGGAATATCTCCAAACTTTAAAGCAGTATATTAGGCATTTTGAGACAAAGGAACTTTCTTTCTTTGAGCTTTTTTAAAAAAAAAAAAAAAAAAAGAATTAATACACCATTATTTGATTCATAATGACATGGTACACAACAGATACTTTTTCAAATACTGTTTAAATGTCTTGTCTCGTAACCCATACACAATAGGGCTAACAAACCTGGGGACAATGTAGATTATGATATAAGAAATAAAAACAACTATTAGATACTGTTTAGGGAACCAGCACACCAGAGCCTGCGTTAATGCGGTTGCTATATAGGTTAGCATAGACAACAGAAGCTGAAAGCCGTGGAGCAGGATTGTGTTTCTCGCCTTCTTCGACTCTTGCTTGGCTGATTTAGCTTTGTTAGCAGCAAAAAATATCCTGAAGTATGTGTAGATGAAGGTGAGCAAAACACCAATTAGGAAAATTAAATATGAAACCTCTTTCTTTTTTACAATGATTGGATGCCGGAATAAGTTATCTCTCTCACATTGTATTGTGGAATAATAAGAATTCAAAGCACCTTGAGGCAAAATTGAATTGAATTAAATGTACGCAAAAGGGGGCAAACTATTTTTAACACCACTGCAATTATCAGTTAACATAAGGGTCATTCCATTTCAAATCATCAAATTTTCAGAACAATTTCTACACAATCGTTTCTGATGGGTTTAAAAAAATTACATTCCAAATTTTGGACATATG
>NC_140443.1:3105029-3252529 GCF_963576455.1 Neolamprologus multifasciatus | reverse complement strand
ATATATATATATAAATACCACTCATAGATATTCAAATGATTTAAAAAAAAAGTTCATTTACCTGCTTACATCGTTGGTACTTGCTGGCTTGTGTAGCCACTAGGTAACAAAAGCTCAATACTTCGCCTGCATCCTGGTGCACTTCTGTTGTGTTTTGTACATGTTTTGGAGTTTGTACATGCTTTGTCTCTAGGGGCCACTGTAAATCTACTTTTATTTATTCTCTCCACATGAAATGTAATAAATAAATCATATATTAGAAAAACCAACTATTCGCAGTCCAACTTTTAGCTATTTAAATTTTCAGCTTTTTCCTTTTAAACACATTTTAAGTAAAACAACACAAAACACTGCAAACCACAACACAATTACATATAAATGAAAATATGAAAACAAAAAGAAGATGCACATTCTCTGTCATATGGGCCTGCATGAATAAACTTTGTGAATCCTTTAACATCCACAACTGTGATTACTATACCTTTCTAATGTGATGTTGTTGTCCCTGGCTCTCTTTCTCTCTCTTTTCCCTCCTGCTCTGTTCCTGTGCTACTGCGAGTGTAACTACCGCCCCTCCCCCCTCTTCCCAGCACAAAGCCCAAGGCTCGCGTGCTGAGTGAAGCAGAAAAAAGAGTGAGAGAGAGGGTGAGCGAAAGAAAAAAACTCCACGGCTGGCGATAAGGAGCCGGCTCGCGTCGTTCACTTCAAAGATCCGGCTCTAAGAGCCGTTTCGTTCGCGACTGACACATCACTATTAAAGACAAAAGGGTTACATTTTCACTGGCCTTTCTTACCATAAACTTGAATCAGCATCCATAATTTAAGACAAATGTATTATTATTACCATATTATTCAATTTGACCACACATAAATAAAAAAAACATAAAATGTTCTTAAATACAGTGGAACCCCGACTTACGAATGCACCATGTCACGAAAAATTTAAGTATGATACCAAATAACACAAGTAACAAAACTGAAAAGCTGGATCAGATCACTGACAATGAGCCAGTCCATTCAGATCAGTTCAGTGGTGTTCTGCATTCACTTCATCACTGCAAGTGCAAGCACTAATGTAGCTTGCAAGAAGCCAAAAGCAATAATTACTAATTAACAGTACTATATAAAGTATCCTGCTCTGCAATTTCAAAATTTCCCTCCACATAAACCACCACATAAAATCCATTAGTGAGCCAATGGTAGCAAAATGTTTGCAGGAAAAAGGCTCATTTGATTATTTTCCCATCATGCACATAATTGGAGAACCTGTCTTACATAAGTAACAGCAAAACTGTCATACCATTCAATTTAGCACAGTAATGCTTTATGGAAAAATGGACCGTCAATGAAGTAGCATGTTTCTTTGAAACATATTACACTAAACACTGAGCACCAAAAATGAATCCAATAAATTCTGAAAACTCATGAAAATATGTTTTTATTTGCTGTAGGTTAGGTTACTGCAGTTTTCTCCTTTGTGATACAAACAGGAAGTTACAGTATTTCTGCCTACAGCTTCAAAATGCAGAGACTAACAGAACACTGTTTGACTGTGAATGAGAGTTTAGAAAGATCAAAAAAATTGTAAGTCAGGATGATATGAGAAACATAAAGTGAATTTCACTACTCCCATTACTTCTACTTAGTCTGTATCTAAAAGAAAATGGTAATAAAATTAAGAGAAATTGATAAATGTGTAACATCAACAATGTCTGTCTTGTCTGGGTTACCTGTGTACAAAAGCATTAGCATTTTTTGTATGAAACAAGTATTTTTTCAGGTACTTTCTGAACATCTTATCTCGTATTCCATAAACAATTGGACTGATGATTCGAGGCAGAACATGTATTAGTATTGCGATTGTGTAGCGAATAGTCAGGACTCCTTTTGGGAACAAGGATGTCAAACCACTCAGCAGCAAATCATAGACGTAGTTGAGCATGCACAGCAGCAGCTGGAAGCCGTGCAGCAGTACAGTGTTTCTTGCTTTCCTGGCGTTTGCAGCAGCTGCCTGTGCAGCGAAAAGGATTCTGAAATATGTGTAGACAAGGATGAGCCAAACAATAACCAGAAATACAATGTTGGATATCTCTCTCTTCTTTTCTAGCTCAGGAGGTCTGAAAGTTGTTTTCCAAAGGCAGACGACTCTTGAATGAAAGAAATCTCTGGATTCTGTGGCCAAGATGGTGAATAAATCTGGCAGAATTGTAAGTGAACCTAGCACCCATATCACTGTGATCACAACGGTTACATTTTTGACTGTACAGATCTGTGAGTGCTGGAGAGGGAAGCATATGGCAACATAGCACTCTACTGCCATCACAGCGAGGGTCATTGGAGTGTTAAGGCTGGGAATGACGGCAATCACTAGCAAAATAATACAGAAGGACACATGAAGAGTGAAAACGGCGTAACTGAGAACTGTAATGAGGGTGAACATGATGAGCAGGAGGATATCATTGATTACCAGATGAATGTACAGGATGTAACGAGGATTTGTGTTGAAAACCTGAAGAGAAGGACAGGATTTAGAACATGAAAGGTGAATTATCCCACTAAACATTGAACGGTGGATAAAAAAAAATGCTTCAGTGACCAAACTTGGACGTCCAAAAATATAATTTAAAAGATGTCACTCCAACGTCTCTTTGCGCGATGGAATGTTCAGTGCAGAATATATCACATTCTGTCGTCTAGTATCTAGTTCTAAATGGATGTAATAAATAGATGCAAAATTTATGAGCAGTATACAGACCTCATGTTTTTTGAATATGTGCAGCAAGGTGCCGTTGACATAGATGATGGCGATACAGAGGACCACAGTTATCACGTTCTTGACAATAGCTATGTTTAACGGGTCCCGATACATAACTGTTGTCAAATTCATGGCAGCATTTGAAAGGTTCATGAGTTGGCCAAAAAACCTGTGGACATCATTGATTGTTATGGCAGGTTGTAACACAGAAGGTGTTAACTTTAAAAAGACGGCAAAGTTTCTATGAGCATTCCTTATCTGATCGATAATAATCTTAGAAATCTTAAATATTCTGCAACACTATTACACCAACCATAAAACACCATATCCAAGCATCAAAAGTAATTCATTTTGCTTAGGCAAAAAATGCATTTCAGAAAATGCATTTTCTGCAATGTAATCCACCATAAATTATTTATTCTAATCAATTTTATAAAGTTCAAAAACCTTTCTGCTCCAGTTTACAACAAACTATGTTTTTCTGCACTAAACTCTGCTTTAGTTAAGTGTGAACTGCAATAAGACATTTTCATTAAAGAAAAAACTCCACATGTTTGACCTATAACATTAACTTAGTCACAACGAGCTGGATAATAGCAGCATTCTCATTCAAAGCAGTAACTTAAATGATAGTTGATAATTGCGCCTGGTTGTGTTACAATCAGAGTTATTATATAGCTGATCACATAAAAAAAATTTATACTACACTAAATGATTCAATACAATACAAATCTCAAAGAATATATAAATTGTTTTCATAAACCACCCCACCCACCAAAGAATAGGTGCTCACCTGGTTATGGTTGACTTCTTTCTAATAAGTTAGTAGCACTTGATAATTTATAATAGTGGTTATATGCAAATGGCGTCAGGTGTGTCTATGTGTGTGAGAGAGGGAGATATCCCCTCCCCCAGGAGTGCTCATACCCGTTAGTGCATGCACGTGTGTATTAGGCACTTTTACCAGCTCACAAAGAAGAGACAAGAATCACTGCAAATGTGTCAATATCATGCTTTGTCTTATGGTCCATCTCCTTAGGTTGACATGACACCAACACATGGTCTAGTGTCTATGTTTAAAGTTTGAAAAGTCAGAGGATATTGTCAGCATTTAGGCTACAATATCCACTAACCCCAGCTCTCCAGCTAACCTGAAACATCTCTCTGTATTATATGTGTATCAGGGCCCTAGGCCATGTGTGTGCATTAAAGGACTCCATTCAAAAGGCCTGCTCATTAAGGGCCTTAATACCTATTATTTTTTGTCTTTTACATCAGTATGAGAAAACATAGATAGAATTTCTTTAGAACATGCAAATATAATTGAAACAACAAAGGAAAAAAGAAAAAACAAAATTCATAAAAAATTAAGTCCATCCATCATCCATCTTCATCCGCTTTATCCGAGGCCAGGTCGCGGGGGTAGCAGCCTAAGCAGAGAGGCCCAGACCTCCCTCTCCCCAGCCACCTCCTCCAGCTTATCCGGGGGAACACCAAGGCGTTCCCAGGCCAGCCGAGAGATATAATCTCTCCAGCGTGTCTTGGGTCTGCCCCGGGGCCTCCTCCTGGTGGGACATGCCCGGAACACCTCACCCAGGAGGCACCCAGGAGGCATCCTTGTCAGATGCCCGAACAACCTCAGCTGGCTCCTTTCGATGTGGAGCAGCAGCGGCTCTACTCTGAGCCCCTCCCGGATGGCCGAACTTCTCACCCTATCTCTAAGGGAGATGCCAGCCACCCTTCGGAGAAAGCTCATTTCTGCCGCTTGTATCTGCGATCTCGTTCTTTCGGTCACTACCCACAGCTCGTGGCCATAGGTGAGGGTAGGGACGTAGATCGACCGGTAAATTGAGAGCTTCGCTTTTACACTCAGCTCCCTCTTCACCACGACGGACCGGTGCAGCGTCCGTATTACTGCAGCTGCAGCCCCAATCCGTCTGTCGATCTCCGGCTCCCTTCTCCCATCACTTGCGAACAAGACCCCGAGATACTTGAACTCCTCCACTTGGGGCAGAAACTCATCCCCGACCTGGAGTGGGCACTCCACCCTTTTCCGGCTGAGAACCATGGCCTCAGATTTGGAGGTGCTGATCCTCATTCCCGCTGCTTCATACTCGGCTGCGAACCATTCCAGTGCGAGCTGGAGGCCTTAACCCGATGAAGCCAACAAAACCACATCATCCGCAAAAATCAGAGATGAGATTCTGAGGCCACCAAAGCGAAAGCCCTTCGCCACTTGGCTGCGCCTGTCCAAAAAAATTATGAACAGAACCGGTGACAAAGGGCAGCCCTGGCGGAGCCCATCACCCACCGGGAACGAGTCCGACTTATTGCCGGCAATGCGAACCAAGCTCTTGCAACGGTTGTATAGGGATCGAATGGCCCGTAGCAATGGGCCAGACACCCCATACTCCTGCAACACCTCCCACAGGACACCCCGAGGGACACGGTCGAATACCTTCTCCAAGTCCACAAAACACATGTAGACTGGTTGGGCAAACTCCCATGTGCCCTCAAGTATCCTTGAGAGGATAAAGAGCTGGTCCAGTGTTCCGCGACCAGGACGAAAGTCAGCCTCCCAACTTTCCCAGGGAGGCTGAGGCTTATTATTATTATTATTATTATTATTATTATTATTATTATTATTATTATTATTATTATTATTATTATCATTATCAGCAATAAATGTGTTTTAGTGGCATAAAAAACCAAAACGTGTTAAAAATGCGTTACTATCAAAACATTTCCCGACCTCAGGATAAGTGTGCATTTGACATACTTGTAGGAGAAATTTGATCTGCCTTCACTCTTCAGAACAAAGCACATAAAGAGCCTGCAAGGCTTTATTTGGTTAGGACATGAATGATGATCAGAAATGGTTGGTTGATTTTAGTTTACTGTAATTGGCAGTTTAGAAACATACAAACATATTTCTGGGAAGAAACACAAATTTCAAAAAGAAGCTGTTTCTGTTTGGGTGGATCCAGAAGAAAACAATAATTAGATGAAGAAAGACTGATGAACCTCAGTCTTTAAAATAGAATAAAGCTAGTGATGTTGTTTTGGTGTTAATTATCAGAGTCAGACTTTGGTGTATAACGCTGGTATCTTTTCAAGTACTTTCTGAATGTCTTGTCCTGTATGCCATAAACTGACGAGTCGAGCCAGAATGTGAACGAGCACTGAGATTGTGTAGCGAACAGTCAGCACTCATTTTGGGAACAGCCTGGGGGCGATCGTGGCTCAAGAGTTGGGCGTTCGCCTTGTAATCGGAAGGTTGCCGGTTCGAGCCCCGGTTCGGACAGTCTCCGTCGTTGTGTCCTTGGGCAAGACACTTCACCCGCTGCCTACTGGTGTTGGCCAGAAGGGCCGATGGCACGATATGGCAGCCTCGCTTCTGTCAGTCTGTCCCAGGGTAGCTGTGGCTACAACTGTAGCGGCCTCCACCAGTGTGTGAATGGGTGGATGACTGGGTGTGTAAAGTGTGTGTAAAGCCAAATCAGCACCGTTGTTTACAGTGCACTCAGTTTCTCATCTTCTTTTGTTTTTTTTAATGTTTATGCACTATTTACCTTCCCACTGTTGCCAGATTGCTTGCTCATAGGGGGTGTGAGGAATTAGAGAAATTATTTTACTGCTATTGTTAATAATCATCATCATTACCATTGCATTAATAATACAATCTGCAGTATTGATATTGTATTCAGATGTTTAAACATATTGGTACCCAATTAGCCTTTATTACAGGTGCAGTTATAACCACTCTAAACTGTTGAGTTGAATCTATAATCTTAAATGCTTTTGCATGCTTGTTATAATCTGAAATGTGTACGTGCTGGCCTTCTGTCTGTTTGAAAAGGTTACAAGTTTCAGCTGGTGAAGGGAGAGGTGAAACTGAGTGCATTTCATGATGACACACACACACACTCACACATTAGATAGACTTATTTATAGGTGAGAGGTTAATCATGTTTGCTTGTAACTCTAAAATTGTCTCTGTAAAAGAGGAATAGTTTCTTGCTGTCTCTGCAAAAAGAGGAACAGTTTCTTGCAGGGTGTGGGTCTGGTTTTCCAGACAAGAAGTGAAAGTCAGAAGGCTGACAGGAAGCATCTGTCGTGGAGACGGAGACAATGTTATTTTAAACTGTGTTAAGTCATTGTGGTTTTGAAACCTATGTATGAACTGTATCTGAGTGACGTCAGTAAATTTAAGCCCTGAAAGGTATAAAACACCTTCTTATGCTCTGTAAGTCGGGGATCGGCGCTGTCTGCATACAGTGGCGGTCTTCCCACGCGTGCATTAAAATCATCATTTGACTCCACCCGGCCGGACCAGTGTTGTTATTATGGAAGTTGATTACCTCCTCTACCCTTCCTCAATATTGAACCTAACATTTGGGAGGCTTGTCCGGTTATTGAGGAGGGAGAGCGAGTTGGAGGCTTGGACAGAGAAATCCGGGGTCCGAGGTGGTCAGACGGGCAGGCACGAATATCAGTGGTCAAAGTGAGTGGGCATAAGCTGGCTTATCCAAAGGTAAGGCACTACTACCTGTTGAATTATTTCCAAAATGTGCCAAATTGGACATGAAAAAAGTAAAGTCTACTCACTGAAATTACTGGTGAATGTCTGTTTTGATTTTGGTGAAAATCTCATGAGAGTTGAAAGTTGAAGTTTGAAAGGGTTAAAGTCCCTTAAAGAAAGGAAAAAAGGAAAACAGTGAAAGGGTTAAAGTCCCTAAAGGGTTAAAGTCCCAAGTAGGAAAGTAGGGAATTTGGTCATTTTATGGGTTTGAGTCCCAAATTGGTCAGACAGGTTGGACCTGGGTCAGTCATACACTTGTTTTGGGTGTTGATTGTTGTTTCAAAGTATTATAAATTTTTGAAGGACGGTGGTTGGACCACTAGGAGGCGCATTTCTTGGAGGTGACGCTCCCTCCTGGCCAAGGACGCTCGGCCTTGACCTATCGGCGAATAGGGATAGTACGGTTGGCAACCGGGGAGAACTTGGGAACCTCCACAATAGCTAGGAGTTTGAGTCTCCTTACCGTTTGGAACGGTAGTCTGCACTTTTTTGACCAGCAGAAGTTGGACTTCGGGCGTGTAACTTTAACTTAAAACTTCGGGGTAAGCCTTGGCTGTGAAATGCCAAAAATAAAGCTTCAGGCAAAGTTTGGGTTGGTTGACGCTTTTAAATTGAGTTAGGGATTTTAGAGATGAGGCCAGAAACAGCTAGAGTCTGATACTGGTTAATTGAGCACAAAAAAGTTGGACTTTATCGGAACGTTAACTTAAATTTGTCAAAATTGTTTAGGCGCTAAAGCTGTGAGGCCTGACAGTGGTTGTAAATATAAGACGTCTTTGTAATATAGAATAAGAGATCTCTGTGTGAAAGGAGGCTGAGTCTGTGCTGGAGCTATTTTTAGACTGTGTGTGTGTGAATGTGAAAATGCAAATTAGTAAGCAGTGAACTGCTTAAACCATAGTTGGTTTTACAAATACTGCTGCAAGCAATGTTGAATGCGTGTGTTTAAGACGCCATTTATGTTTATTAGAGGGATATAAATAAAGTTTTGAGTTGCCGTAGTGGATGTATAGTAATTGACTGAGTTTGGATATATATATATAAATATATTGAGTGCATTGTATATACTTAAGACTAACATATTACTTTCAGTAGTAACCTTTCTCCAGCAATAAATGCTGGTGTGTTTTATTTTTTAATTTCTTGTGTGTGCTGTGAGAATTAATAGAGGTTTCAATGGTTTTTTTTTTTACTTGCTCTTTCTGATTATGAAAGGCATGTCTAAAATACTCTTAGGAAAGCGTATTTTGAATTATATTCCTCAACCTCTGTCATAGTTTAAGTGTGTGAATGCTGTGAGAAGCAGGTTTTGAGTGATTGGATGTGATTTGTACAAAAATAATAAGTAAGAAAAGCACTATGGAAGTTGATAGAGTGAGTGAAAAAGTGGAAGTGTGAGAGAAAAGGCGGTGTGTGGGAGACGATTGCTGATGTCTGAAAATCTCATCTGATTGTTGGGGTTTTCCCTGTTTTCGCTGTAATGTAGGGTCTATACCTTAAAACATAGAGCCCCTTGAGACAATTGGAGATTATGGATCGGAATTTCAGGAGCGGGACCACGCCTCCAAACACGCTCCTTCTGGCTTTCATCTATATAGGTTCTCCCAGTTCTGCAAGTTGTCATTCTCATTTACATGCACCTCCCTCCCTTCCTCCCCTTTTCAATTCTGTAACTACTTCACTTCTATTTAGTACATGGGGGGGAAACCCTTGGTATGTTGAACTCTCTTTGTATGTTTGTGAAGGTTCTCAGTCATCCAGGTCATCATAGTTTAAGGAGCTTGACAAGAAAAGTGTCTGGACTTCTTTAAGTCGTTCACACACATGGACCAGTACCTACTCTTTGACTTCCACTACCCTCTGGAACACAAACTTGGAGTAATCAACCCATCTATGTCCACTGTGAAGGACTATCTTTGAAAAGAGGTGTGCCTTCCGACACCAACTCTCTGCCATCTATAATCTAATTTTGAGAACGGCCCAAATGCCTGTCATGTTCTGTGCAATATTTTTGGCTCATGTGCAATTATTTTGGTCCCAGTCTGTTTCAGTGTTTCCTACACATACACCATGTATATAGTTCCACTCACATGTGTATACATATACACTGTTTTTTATTTTATTCTATTTATTTAATTATTTATTTATTTTCCGCCTTCGATGTATATTGGTTTCTCTTCTTTGTGGTTCAGCTACCCAATTTCGCTGTGCAAGAAACTGCACAATGACACTAAAAAGCTCCAAGTCTAAGTCTCTAAGTTAATGCCCACTCACATCCTGGGCCATTTTATCTCAATAAGTCACACGATAGGGTGGGGCTATGTTTCACAATGGGTTCACCTGAAACCTTGGCTGATTGTGACCCACACATGTTTTCAAACCTAGGCTCTTGGGATTTGGCAGAGGATCAATAGGGGGTTCAGGACCCTCTTAAGGAAACTCCCAATAGCCCTTAAAAACCTGGGCCTCTGGGATTGCTCTTAGAACTGAGTACACTTCTTGGATGAAACGTCTTCAAGAAACTTACAGAAGTCCGGATGCTTTTCTTTCCAAGCTCCTTAAACGGTCTTTGTAGTATAGGGCCCAGGATGGACTATGGCAAAGACATAAATAATGAGGATCATTTGTACATGAATAATGAAAAATGGTTGGTTTTGGTTTTAAAAAGCCTCATCTACAGAACTGAAGATGGTTTTAGAAGAAGATGGCTTTAGTTGATCTCTAACAAGAAACAACACATTTACACAAGTACTATGACTCTGACAAGAAACAAAGCAGACTACAGATCATGCACTTCTCAAGAATAAAATGTAATAGCACATTAAGGTAGGTGTCATCAGCATCGATCAACATGCTGCTATTTTTATGAGCACCACACTAATGCTGAAGAACTTTCCATTCTGTAAACCTTAGTGTTTTTACCTTAATGCATTAAGTCATTTAAAAATATCACTTGGAATGTATTAGTTAATTAAAGAGAAACTCTTAAACTCAGAAGAATGTATTTAGGATCTTATTTTATCAAGGAAAAATTACTGCATTCAACTAAATATAGATAATATGATAAATAACTGCACATTAGAAATGTCAGGAAAGACTCTTTATATTTCATGTGTCTGAAATAAAGCTTTACCATTTTTAAGTCACCAAATATTGGCTTGAAAAATCCTGGCTGAACTCTACTGACATCTTCTGGTGGGCGCTTCCTATTGTTTTACAGCTCTTGGGTTCCTTCACATTGCTCCTAAAAATGTATATATTTAAAATATTTTTCTGTATTATTTAGTTATACTTACTCTTTTTGCATTGGTTCTTCTGGTAATATCTACTTCTTATGTTGATGGCTTTTGTTTTGCCTTTTTGTGCAACATTTTCTTCCATCTTTATTAACTTTGCTTTCATTTTGCCCAGTTTTATTTCGGTCCATATTTTCAGCTCTCTGGTTGAATTCTGCAGTTTTTGTCTTTCTGAACACTAAAGTGTCTTATAAAATTGTGTCTTATAAAATCGTGTCTTATAAAATCGTGTCTTATAAAATCGTGTCTTATAAAATTGCCATATAGTGAAAGTTACTGTTCGACACATTCACTGTGACATTAAATTAGAAAGATATGCAAACAAAAAAGGACAATAGAATAAGATAAACAAAGACTACTCAATCTCAGTATTTTAAATTAAAAGAGCTGATGGCATTGTTTTTAACTTTTGTTAACATTAGCCTTTGGTGAGTAGAACAGATATTTTCTCAGATATCTTCTGAATGCCTTGTCTCGTATCCCATAAACAAGTGGACTAACAAGTCGAGGCAGAATGTGAATGAATACTGAGATTGTGTAGCGAATAGTAAGGACTCCTTTTGGGAACAAGGATGTCAAACCACTCAGCAGCAAATCATACACGTAGGTGAGCATGCACAGCAGCAGCTGGAAGCCGTGCAGCAGTACAGTGTTTCTTGCTTTCCTGGCGTTTGCAGCAGCTGCCTGTGCAGCGAAAAGGATTCTGAAATATGTGTAGACAAGGGTGAGCCAAACAATAACCAGAAATACAATGTTGGATATAGTTCTCTTCTTTTCTACTTCAGGATGTCTGAAAACATTTTCTCTAAGGCAGAAAACTCTTGAATGAAAGAAATCTCTGGATTCTGTGGCCAGGCTGATGAATAAATTTGGCAGAATTGTAAGTGAACTTAGCCCCCATATCACTGTGATCACAACGGTTACATTTTTGACTGTACATATCTGTGAGTGCTGGAGAGGGAAGCATATGGCAACATAGCACTCTACTGCCATCACAGCGAGGGTCATTGGAGTGTTAAGGCTGGGAATGACGCCAATCACTAGCAAAATAATACAGAAGGACACATGAAGAGTGAAAATGGCAGAACTGAGAACTGTAATGAGGGTGAACATGATGAGCAGGAGGATATCATTGATTACCAGATGAATGTACAGGATGTAACGAGGATTTGTGTTGAAAACCTGAAGAGAAGGACAGGATTTAGAACATGAAAGATGAATTATCCCACTAAACATTGAACGGTGGATAAAAAACAACTGCTTCAGTGACCAAACTTGGACAGGATACAGACCTCATGTTTTTTGAATATGTGCAGCAAGGTGCCGTTGACATAGATGATGGTGATAGAGAGGACCACAGTTATCATATGCTTGACAATAGCTATGTTTAACGGGTCCCGATACATAACTGTTGTCAAATTCATGGCAGCATTTGAAAGGTTCATGAGTTGGTCAAAAAACCTCTAGACATCATTGATTGTTATGGCAGGTTGTAACACAGAAGGTGTTAACTTTAAAAACACGGCAAAGTTTTGATATCTATGAGCATTCCTTATCTGATCAATAATACTCTTAGAAATCTTAAATATTCTGCAACACGATTACACCAACCATAAAACACCATATCCAAGCATCAAAAGTAATTCATTTTGCTTAAGCAAATAATTTACATTTCAGAAAATGCATTTTCTGCAATGTAATCCACCATAAATTATTTATTCTCATCAATTCAAAAACCTTTCTGCTCCAGTTTACAACAAACTATGCTTTTCTGCACTAAACTCTGCTTTAGTTAAGTGTGAACTGCAATAAGACATTTCTTAACTCCACATGTTTGACCTATAACATTAACTTAGTCACAACGAGCTGGATAATAGTAGCATTCTCATTCAAAGCAGTAACTTAAATGATAGTTGATAATTGCGCCTGGTTGTGTTACAATCAGAGTTATTATATAGCTGATCACATAAAAAAAAATTATACTACACTAAATGATTCAATACAATACAAATCTCAAAGAATATATAAATTGTTTTTATAAACCACCCCACCCACCAAAGAATAGGTGCTCACCTGGTTATGGTTGACTTCTGTCTTGTAGCACTTGCCAGTGATTGATAATTTATAATAGTGGTTATATGCAAATGGCGTCAGGTGTGTCTATGTGTGTATCCCCTCACCCAGGAGTGCTCGTACCCGTTAGTGCATGCACGTGTGTATTAGGCACTTTTGCTAGCTCACGAAGAAGAGACAAGAATCACTGCAAATGTGTCAATATCATGCTTTGTCTTATTGTCAAAAATCAAAAAAATAAAATCAAAATTCAAATTTTATTTGTCACATACACAGTCATGCACAGTACGATATGCAGTGAAATGCTTACACAACTGCTCGTGACCTAAAAAAAAAAGAAAAGGCTATGAATAAGATAGGAAATAAATATGAAAATTAAAAAGGGTAAATTTAACTAGGAAGGAATAAAATAAAATATATAAATTAAAGTTGAAAATAAAATAACTGTACAACAAAATACACAATACACAGTATAGAAATATATAAGAATGTATGAGAAATATAAATATATATATACACAATAACAGCAGCTGTACAAGTATTAAATGGAAATGAAGAATATAATGTCCAGTGGTCCATCTCCTTAGGTTGACATGACACCAACACATGGTCTAGTGTCTATGTTTAAAGTTTGAAAAGTCAGAGGATATTGTCAGCATTTAGGCTACAACATCCACTAACCCCATTTCTCCAGCTAACCTGAAACATCTCTCTGTATTATATGTGTATCAGGGCCCTAGGCCATGTGCGTGCATTAAAGGACTCCATTCAAAAGGCCTGCTCATTAAGGGTCTTAATACCCATTATTTTTTGTCTTTTACATCAGTATGAGAAAACATAGATAGATTTTCTTTAGAACATGCAAATATAATTGAAATAACAAGGGAAAAAAGAAAAAACAAAATTTCATGTATATTTCTATGTCTATACAATGTGTGTGCTCGAAAAGGAGTAGGATTACATTTTTCCTGTTCCTATCCTCTCATTTCAAATTTCATTACTTACAGATCAATATTCAGAATTTGACATTAAATGATCCATACATGTTTAACTATATACAAGTCTACACTCATGTACAACACATGAACACACACACATAAAACATTTTCACTTAAACCAAAACAACAAAAAACTACATTTTTACATAACCTAGGCACCCTGTGGTTAACACTAGGGTTGGACGATATGTAAAAAATTTTCCAACCGACAATTGTCAGTCCAATAATGAACGTTGGGCGATATATATTCGCGCATGCACAGACCTTTTGATGGGTGGAGCCATGCAATCATGCATGGACTGATTTGCGTGTTCACAACTTGGAAGTCCAAGCAAATCTTTGCAGGAGGTCTCCTCTCTACAGGAGCTCACTCCAATATCTTTAGGGGAGAGATATTGGAGAGGTGGAGAATGAACTCAACCTGGGTGTCTATTGTCTTGTGTAGTTTGGGAGATGATTGGATGATGGGGTGGGTGCAGTTTTCTCTGGGGTGGAGTCGGGTGGGCTGCCCCGGACTCTGTGGGGCTGGGCGGTGCTGCTGCTGCGGGTCCCGGTCCGGATGGGCCTGGGCCCCCTTGCCCTGGTGGGTTCCAGAGTGTGGGGGTGCCTACTGGCGTCAGCAGGGGAGCTGGCCCCAGGGAAGGGCCACTTGCCCCTCCCTTTCTTCCCTCCCCATCCTCAGCTGCCTCCCTATTCCTGCCCTACCACACCCACCCACACACGCAGGGCTTGGGGTGCAGGTATGTCACCAAGGTGCAGGGGGGGCACTCCCCCTCTGTCCCCTGCTGGCCGCCTGTGCCTCAATTTTATTCTTCAACCTAGACATCCACATTACTCACACTCTCACATAACACATACATATAGGGCCTTGGGGGTGGGCACGTTTTACAGCATCGAGAGGATAGTCGGTGTATTCCAACCCTAGGGGAGAGATATTGGAGAGGTGGAGAATGAACTCAACCTGGGTGTCTATTGTCTTGTGTAGTTTGGGAGATGATTGGATGATGGGGTGGGTGCAGTTTTCTCTGGGGTGGAGTCGGGTGGGCTGCCCCGGACTCTGTGGGGCTGGGCGGTGCTGCTGCTGCGGGTCCCGGTCCGGATGGGCCTGGGCCCCCTTGCCCTGGTGGGTTCCAGAGTGTGGGGGTGCCTACTGGGGTCAGCGGGGGAGCTGGCCCCAGGGAGGGGCCACTTGCCCCTCCCTTTCTTCCCTCCCCATCCTCAGCTGCCTCCCTATTCCTGCCCTACCACTCCCACCCACACACGCAGGGCTTGGGGTGCAGGTATGTCACCAAGGTGCAGGGGGGTCACTCCCCCTCTGTCCCCTGCTGGCCGCCTGTGCCTCAATTTTATTCTTCAACCTAGACATCCACATTACTCACACTCTCACATAACACATACATATAGGGCCTTGGGGGTGGGCACGTTTTACAGCATCGAGAGGATGGTCGGTGTATTCCAACCCACCTCTGGCCCTGGTGCCCTACCCTCAATTTTAAATGCATATAGACACTGAGGGTTTTCGGGAGGAGCCGTGCTGCTCTCTGAGAGGAAGCAAGTACCATGTTCTCCTGTGTTTTAAATGCACTTTAGAACAGCACACAGCAACACTACATATGAGCGGGCGTTGGGAGGTTTGGGGTCTTCACTCACCCCGGTTCTGTTAGCCGTCAGGGCTGGGGGGCTGGGAGGAGGTGCTTGCCGTCAGATTGGGGTCTGGGATGCGGGGCCTCCCTGCTACTGCAGATAAGCAGGTGGTCTGCTTGCCTCCACCCCAGAGAGAAGGGTTACATCTCCTGGGTTTAGGTGCGGCTTGCCCCTCTGGGGGCGAGGGTACCTGGACCTGGGATATAGAGTATGTTTGGGGAGTGCGACTGTCTGTGCAGTGTCTATTTGTGTCTGTCTACATGTTGGGTGAGTGCCGAGTATTTGGTTGTGCATATGGGGTGGGAATGCACGTTTGTGTCCGCGTGCGCCTGTTCGTCTGTGTCTATATGTCAGGTTGGGTCTTAGACTCAACCTCTCTGGGTACATCTCAGGCCCTCCAAAGTTTGGAGGCCTATCTCCCCTCACCCCACTCCCTGCCGGTGGCTGATGCCCTCAGACGTTGGTGTGTTGATGGATCTTGTCGACTGGGGCTGGGCGCTCATGTATGTACCGGCTCACTCCTGGTGGCCGATTGGCGGGGCCTGGCGCCTGTGGCCCAGCTGGTCCCCTTCCAGGAGGTGGGATGCCCTCAGGCCTCTGGACCTGAAGCTCAGTCCTCTCTGGCACAGCTGGCTGCTGGCTGAGCCCGCGGGCACGCCACTGCAACCCCCTCTTGGCTCTGCTCCGTAGCTGCTGGGTGACCTCTCGTTTGGGACCCCCTTTTGGTGGTCCTCCTCGGGTCCTCGTACTCTGGGTCCTCTGGATGTCGGGGGCCTGGATCTCCTCCATACCTGCTTCATGCCCTGGGGGACAGGGCTATGGCTCCCTACACTCCCTAGCAGATCGTTACATGGAGAAACCTTTGGAATACAAGCGTGCTGATCCACACAGGTTTACACACGGGTGTTCACAGTCGCGCACTACACCTTTCTTGGCTGCTGCCTCAAAGCACATTGTGCGCTGTCTATCTTGCGTGCTGCACAATATCGTTTAATATTTAGTATCTACTGTTATCTACTGCTAGTTAGTTTATTGTGATGGTGCTGTATTTATTATGTTGCTCTTTTTTTGTTTGATTTCTCTTCTGTTTTTTTTTCTCCATACAGGTGATCCAGGTGTTTTGTTTGTTTTTCTTTCTTTCTTCCCCCCTTTCTCACGTCTCTTCTCCCCTCTGGTTTTCTTTCTCTCCCTCTCTTTCTTTCATTCTTTCTCCCTGTCCTGTCCCCCAGTCATGTCTGTCCCGTTTGTAGCAACCGAAAATAATATAAATTCATAATTATAATAAAGGTCAATCAAATGGACCAATATGGCAAGGCCATGATGAGCCACTTGGTAAAATGAATCCGCTTGGCATCTTTCTTGGCCTTAAGACAACAATTCTGACGGCTAAAGATCCAAACGGGACACAAAAAAAATAACATAAATAAATAATAATAATAATTTAGAGACAGATAACATGAGCATGTGACTGCTGATCATCCAAACCTCCCCCCTCCAAACTCTGTGTCTTTAGCTCTCTTCCACTAGTATGTATTTGGCTTCACTCAAAGTGACTCAACTCATCTATTACAATTGTGTACCACTTAATACGTGTGGTGTTGTTATAGCAATGTGGCTGAAAGTCTGTGACATCATTTGTACGCAATACAAATGCCACAACAAAGGAGGATGTCGAGGTGATGGTATACCGGCTGCTCTGTGTGTGGCATGTTGTTTTTTGTGCAGACATTTCCCTTAATGGCTGCACCAATGGTTTTAAAAATAGCGGTTTGGATTTTTGTGAAGGAGACACCGTCATGACTCATTGAGTGCTACCACTAGCCGATTGGTGGCATACAGTCGGTTGACATCACATTTTGCTTGGAACCCTGACGGAGTAATTACCTGGTACCAGGACCTATCACCTAATGGAAAGCACTAAAAATGTAGTCAAGCCGAGCTAAAATAAGCAGGTACAAGTGGAAAAGGCCTATAAAGTGCAGATAAAATTGAGAGGCAGACAATAGCCCCAACCACAAATCTCTGGCTAACACACCTGCTCCTGTAGGCCCTATTTCTATAGTGATGTACTGAGAACCGTAATCACTATAGGGTAATTAAAAAGGAGGGGCAGGTCACCGCGCAGCACCTGTTTGAGTGATGTGGGGGAGGGTCAGGATGCAAAGGCTAGGAGCCAGCTGCAATTCATGGTTTGTTTTTATACCACTGTGTATTTAATCATTCTTTGTTAATTTTTGTCTCTTTTCCAGTGTGTTTTTGGTCCTGTCTCCTGCTCCTCCTGCCACTCCAGCTATCTACTAAGACCAGTAGATGTCAGCCATCTACTGGTCTTAGTAGATGTCAGCCATCTACTGGTCTTAGTAGATGGCTGCCCCTCCCTGAGTCTGCTGGAGGTTTTGTTTAAAGGGAGTTCTTCCTTCCCAGTGTCACCAGGTGGTTGCTAACAGGCTGCCATCTATTTGTTGGTGATTTTTCTCTGTTTTATTGTAGGGTTGCAATCTTGTAATAAAAAGCAGTTTGAGGTGTCGTTGCTTTGTCTGTTTTTATATAAATAAATATATTTAGCAGCATTTTGTCGATTCAAGAAAATGTTATTTATATAGTTCCAAAAGACAACCAAAATTGCATCAAGGCATTTTATGCTGTAATGTAAAGAACCTACAATAATACATCAGTAAGCATGTTTTTATTTATTTATTTACACACTGCTTCTGCATATTGGCATAATAAAAAAAACAATAACTAACGACAATATGTCACGCTGTTTTCATGTCAGATTGCATTTGCTTATTTTAAAGACCTGCTAAAGGCCAGATTACTCTTTCCCCAAAAGGGAGGGAGTATGTAATCAAGTGCTACATCATATGAAAGGAAATGAAGAGAGATGTTCATCACATATTTTATTTTTCCAATACAACACCTTACAACTTCTCAATGACTGCATAACTCGCAAAATCACACACTGCATGAATGTGTCTTAAGTATTTAAAGCTTATAGAAACCAAAGATTTAAGCCAGTTATGCTCCAATCAAATGGGTAAAAATATAATTACACCTTTTTAGTATCTGCTTCAAGGTCAGAGATCAATCATCACACAGTCACACAATTAGGAAAACACTAGTTTCCACTGGATCATCTCCAAACTTTAAAGCAGTATATTAGGCATTTTGAGACAAAGGAACTTTCTTTCTTTGAGCTTTTTAAAAAAAAATTAATACACCATTATATGATTCATAATGACACTAAACTATACTACATTATAAACTACAATATAGATAATGCTGACATCAACACAAAGAAGAACAAAAACAATGCAGATGAGATTTTGGGGGATTTCCATATTACCACTGCTGACATCAGCATTAGTTTTAGTATCGCCTGTTACTTACATATCATATGTTTTGATACATAAAACCTTAGAACTGAAGCAGGATGCTCTTTTTTTTAAAGTGGACAAATATTTGCCAAAGAGTTAAAACAGTACATTATCACTAGTAACAGTAACATTTTTTTTCTTTCTTTTCTTTTTCTTTTTTGCTTTTTTAAAATTGTTTTTTTTTTTACTTAATTCAGATTCTATACAACTCTACTAACAAGAGCAAGGGAATTGTGTGATTTTCAAGTCTGATGGTGATACCTATGTCTGAGCATTTAAAAATCCAACATATCAACTAATATTTGGGTTTTTTTCTGGAACACAATGTGCACCCAATGCATGTCCAGAGGATGAAATCCAGTTAACCTGATGATTAATTAATGTTTTTTACCAATACACCTTTCTAGCTGCCCTCTGCTAGTTAAAGAATATTATAGTCTAAAATCTGTCTCGTTACCCATTTTCATGGTACACAACAGATACTTTTTCAAATACTTTTTAAATGTCTTGTCTCGTAACCCATACACAATAGGGCTAACAAACCTGGGGACAATGTAGATTATGATATAGGAAATAAAAACAACTATTAGATACTGTTTAGGGAACCAGCGCACCAGAGCCTGCGTTAATGCAGTTGCTATATAGGTTAGCATAGACAACAGAAGCTGAAAGCCGTGGAGCAGGATTGTGTTTCTCGCCTTCTTCGACTCTTGCTTGGCTGATTTAGCTTTGTTAGCAGCAAAAAATATCCTGAAGTATGTGTAGATGAAGGTGAGCAAAACACCAATTAGGAAAATTAAATATGAAACCTCTTTCTTTTTTACAATGATTGGATGCCGGAATAAGTTATCTCTCTCACATTGTATTGTGGAATAAAATAACTCCACTGGCTCTGTTGCCAGAATAATAACGATGTCTGACATAGCTGAGACTGCACTCATGGTCCAGATCCAACCTATAGCCACGTATGTTCTTTTAGTGGTGCAGTGCTCAGCGTGTTGCAGTGGTGAACAAATAGCAATGTAGCACTCTAATGCCATGAGAGCTAAATTTATTGGAGTATTGAAGGTGGTGAAGATAGCCAAAGTGATAAGGAAGCAACAGAATGCAACATTAAGTTGATAAAAGATATAAGTGAAAACAAATAGACTAATTGAAGAAGTGAGCTGGATCATGTCATTCACCACCAGGTGGATGAACAGGATGTAACGAGGATTCAAATAAAATATCTGAAAGACATGAAACACCTCATCTCACTTTTTTTACTTATATATTTTTTGTGTTAACAATATTTAGGTATATTTTTCCAATAATGATAATGAAATAAAAACAACAATAACAATAAATACTGACCTGGTGTTTTCTGAAGGTGTGTATCAGTGTACCGTTAATATAGTTGATGGTAAAGCCGAGAGCCAGAACGATGACATTTTTGGCCACTGCTGCACTTGGAGAATCGCGATATTTCAGACTGCTTGACGCATTGAGGGCATACGATGAGGAATTCATAGAGATGCTTTTTCGGGATCCTTACAAAAGAGTAAAAGTAAGTCACACACACTTTATTGCCTAAATTATTCATTCACCCATCCAAATAATTGAATTCACATGTTCCATGGCCACAGGTGTATAAAATCAAGCATCTAGGCATGCAGTCTGCTTCTACCAACATTTGTAAATCAATGGGTTGCTTTCAGGAGCTCAGTAAATTCCAGCTTGGTACCATGATAAGATGCCACCTGTGCAACAAACCCATTGGTGAAATTTCCTCAGTACTAAATATTCCACAATCAACTGTTAGTGGTGTTACAACAAAGTGGAAGTGACTGGGAATAACAGCAACTCAGCCACAAAGTCATGTAAAATTACAGAGAGGCATCCGGGGATGCTGAGGTGCTTAGTGAGCGATGCTGAGTGAGCAAAGGTCACTGACATGCAGTGGGTTTCCATGACTGAGCAACTGTATCCAAACCTTACATCTTCAAGTGCAATGCGAAGTGTTGGATGCAGTGATGTAAAGCACAACATTCATTTTACTTGAAGCAAAACAATGATCCTAAATACACAGCTAGGAAACGCTCAACTGTTTCAGAGAAAGAAAAAGTTGTAGAGTGGCCCAGCCAGTCTCCAACTGAAACTCTGGAAAGAACTAAAGCTCAGAGTACATAGAAGGGGTCACACAACCTTCAGGATTTGAAGACTGTGTGGAAAAAACTGGGCCAAAATCACACGTGAGCAATGCATGCGACTAGTTTAGTCTTGAAGCCGTCGTCGTCACCAACAAAGGCTTTTGTATGAAGGATGAAATACATTTCAGTAAGCATTTTCAATTATTTTTCCCTGTGTCATTTTTAATTATTACACATAATTTATGGACATCTATGGTTTGATTCCTTTGCTTGTGTGGATTGGGTGGGTTGTGACCGACATCTGGTGGGAAATTCATGTCAATAGCACCTTTAGAAATATATTTACTTAGAAAATTAGTGACATGTTCAGTCCTTACCCACTGTATGCTTAATTTATAAGCTAAAAAATACTAGTCACAAATAAGCTGCTTTGCTCAAGCTTTATGCATTAAAGAATCCTAAATACTGCACTATAATGAACTGATAGCAGCGACAAAGACAAAAAACTTTCCTACCTTAGACGGACCACTTCAGTCTCCACTTTGACCAGTTAGGAAACTGATGTGGAAATAATTTGTCTTTATATTAAGGAGTTTGATGCATGACTCCTGTTGAAGGTTAGAAATGATGTCACTGATACTGTTTCTCCTCATTGGTTAAACTTTGGCATCTTCTTAAAAAAACATTTCTGTTCTGTAAACTAATACCAACCCCTGTTATATCACTCTGGGTGTTATTACATTTAAAAAAATATATCTAACATGAAAAAAAAAACAACAAGACAAAAATACATTTTCATTTATTGACAGTTAAAAACATTTCCTCTTTATACTTTTTATCCTGGTGGGAGAAATGTGTGATATGGGAAGGTGTCAATTTGGCCTCAGTTTCAGAGCCCTTATAGCCCTCATTAGCACTCACTCAGTCACTGAACTCTTTAAAAATACATTACAAAAGATCTGAATTATTTATATAGAACAAATACTTAAATAGAATGTATTATAAAGCATCAATGGAAAATTCTCAAAATGGGGCAAAAGAAATAGAAACAAAGGAAAAAATCAAGAGCAAATTAGCCTAACCTTAACACCAACAGACATAACCACACACCAAAGTACCAAATGCCTCCTTTGACTTACACTATGTTGCCAAATGTATTCCCTTGTCTGCAAGGGAATACATTTGCATTTCTAATCCATAGAGTTTAACATGATGTTAGATAAGATAAGATAAGATAAGATAACTCTTTATTGTCATTGTACAGTCATACATAGTACAATAGTACAATGAAATTGGAAAACTGTCCTACACAACGCAACACAAACAACACAACACAGTATAATAACTTAGTAATAAAAAAAGAAGAAGAAGTGTATTTGTATTGCACACTGTTATTATTGCACATTAATTATTATTGCACCTTGTTATAAATATAAATATTATTATTGTTATTGTTGTTTTAAACATTGTTACCTCCCCCCTAAAAAAGTCCAGGGAGGTAGCCAGTCAGGTCAGCTATTTGCATTGATCAGGGCTGTTGCCCTGTTGTAAAAGCTGTCCTTGAGTCTGTTTGTCCGGGACCTCAGCAGCCTGAACCTCCTGCCGGACGGCAGCAGCTTAAACACCCGGTGTCCTGGGTGTGTACCGTCCCGTAGGATGCTGCGTGCCCTCTTGAGACAGTGAGTGCTGTACAGGTCCTTCAGGGAGGGAAGAGGATGTCCAATGATTTTTTGGGCCATATTGATGACCCTCTGGAGTGCCTTTCTGTGTGCTGTGGTGCAGCTGGAGAACCACACACCGATGCAATATGTCAGCACACTTTCAATGGAGCAGCGGTAGAAGACGGTCAGCAGCTCCTTCTTCAGGTCCATTTTTCTGAGGATTCTCATGTTAGCCCACCCTTTGCAGCAAAACATCCTCAACACTACTGGGAAGGCCTTCCACAGGTTTAGGAGTGTTTATGGGAATTTTTGATCTTTCTTCCAGAAGTGCATTTGTGAGGTCAGACACAGATGTTGGATGAGAAAAATCGGAGCGGTGACTGCTCTAATTCATCCCAAAGGTGTTCTTTAGGTTGAGGTCAAGACTCGGTCAGGTCAGGGCCAAACTCCCTCTTATATGTCCTCATGGAGCTTGCTTTGTACACTGGTCTGCAGTCATGTTGGAACAAAAAGATGTATTCAAACTGTTGTCTGTGAAGGTTCTCAGTCATCCAGGTAATGGTAGTCTAAAGAACTTAGAAAGAAAAGTGTCTGGACTGTGAAACCTGGCCCCACCCTATCATGTGATTTCCTGAGGTCAAACGGCCCAGGATGTGAGTGGGCATTACGGCGTCTGGGAAGGGATCTCAAAACTGGATTATAGATGGCAGAAGGTTTGTGTTGTAAACCACCGCCTCTGTTCAAAGACGGTTGTTCACAGAGGACTTACAAGCCATCTATGTCTATGAAGAAGCTTCTCGGATGAGAGTTGAAACGTCTTCAAGCAACTTAAAGATGTCCAGCTTTTGTTTTCAAGCTCTTTAGAGTCTTCAAACTGTTCCGCCTTCAAACTTTTAAATCTTCAAACTGTTCCCACAAAGCTGGGAGCATGAAATTGTCCAAACGTCTTGGTATGCTGAAGCATGAAAGGGTCCTTTCACTGGAACTAAGGGGCCCCTTCAAGAATGTGTTAACATGCCATTATGATTAGTGTGATTAAAATCTTTAATGCATTTAACCCAGTCAGTCATTTAATCCAGTCATGGAATTTTCTCACTATGAAATACTTCATAATCGACTATTAGTAGTGTTAAAACTGGAAGTCATGTGAAACAACAGCAAATAAGTCATGAAGTGGTCCGTAGTACAGAGGTCACCAACTTTCTGCAGTCAATCGCTACAGACTTCCAAACTTCGTGTAGTCTTCAGATTAGCTCAAGAACAAGTTTCCTAGCAGCTACATTAGTGCCTTACATTGCTAAGCTCAGTGATGTAAGGAAGTGTCAGATGTAGTGGTGTAAAATATCACAGCGCAGAGTGGACAAGCTTTGAACATACTGCCCGAAATGTAAGAAGTTATGACCTGCAGTCTGTCTGGGTCAGATATAAACCAAGTTTAGGTGGAGTTTATTTTCGCTGTGCTGACTTTTTACAGTCAGTTACAATAACTCGTACTGCGTACTACCTAGCATGACGGAGTTTCTATACAGCTGGGTGGGTGCTATGATGTCACTGATAGTGAACTTTATTTATAAGGTTAGTTAGTAGAGTTGCCAAACGTCCGATAAAAAATGGAATTGTTCCGTATTCAGAGAAAATATTACGTGTTTCATATTAAGCCGCAAAGGAACGCGATATATCCTGTATTTCAGCTAGAACAGAAAAACGACACAAAGCTGGAGTTATTCTGTCTTTATGCTATCAGCTGCCTCTTCTTCTCTCATTCTTTCCCCTCTCTCTCCTGTTGCTACTCTAGTCATGAAACAGATCAATGATCAGCTTTTCTCTCTTGTTTGTTTATCGCCCACAAAGAGGAAACCAGCAGATGTTACGCTTAACAACAGCAGCACATTTAAGCTTGATCAGCTGTTGTTAGAATTTATTTAATATTAATTTCTAGTATCAGCTGATGTTTGCTGGAGCCACAGCTGTAAAGCTGCTGGTCATGATATCGGTTTGGATATGTGGTGAGAGGGAAACATGAAGATGAAACCAGGAGATGTCCTTAGTGAATCATCAGAGCTGAACCAGCCTGTTCTCACTCCCGAGGTGTAATGTCCCGACGTTTTGTCACGTCCTGAGAAACGCAAAAGGTGACCATCCGCGTTCTTATGGTATGTGCCGGTGTTGTGCCAAAAAGTGATTGTCTGCCAAAAACTGATTTCCGGTATTTGCCAAAAACTGATTGCTCGTATTTAAACTGCTATAAGTAACTTGTTGGGCTATAATATGTGAAACATATGTTAAATGCATCCCATATGGATGACATAAAGTCATCTTGAGCCACAAACAACATTCGTGTAACAAGGTAGAAGCCGCAATCAGTTTTTGGCAGTGACTTTTATATAACCTTTATGTATGCAGTTAAAAACAAATCTCATTAACATTAAAAATGTCTTTTGTAAGAGTAAGTTGGCCAAGAGGACAGAAGAAATGGCAGCAAATATTACAATAGTTCTGTAAAAATATTTTAAGTGGGGATAAAGGACCGGATTGGTTATAATGTAAGTACAATAACACAGAGTTGTAAAGATACTTGAAAAACTGATAGTTTTTTAATTCTCTTTATAACCCCTTTGTAAACCCTGTTCACCAAAGTCTATTTACGAACATACATAAAGATATTACACATAAAAAATACACAGAAACATTGGAAATCAGTTTTTGGCAGACAATCACTTTTTGCCACAACACCGGGTTATGGATGAAATCCAGTGTAATGACGGTCCCGCGGTAATAGACGTTCCAGCCCTAAACCTAACCTTATCCGTAACCCTAACCTTATTCCTAACATTAACCAGCACTTTAATGACGTTAAATAGTGTTTTCCCAAGTGTTATGACCCAGGTCATTGTTGCCGTGTGGTGCTGTTACTCGCCACACCATGCGGGGTCATTGTTTGTACTCTGTGATGTCTGTTATGTAAGTTTCCAGGTGGAGGCTGATCATTGGTGGAAGAGGGAATAAGGCCAGCTACAAATTGGGATCTGACTGGGCCGGCAGCCTCTCCTACTACTTCCTGTTTGGGGCCCTTCGTGGCGTGTGACAGAGCTGGGCTGCAGTAAAAACAGTTTAGAGAGTCGTATCTGGACATGGTAGCTGTAGGGGTGGGAAGCCGTTTCTTTTACAACCTTCTTCTCCTGTTTCGGGTAGGGAGCCAGGTTAGAGGTTTATATTTTCTTTTGGGGTTGATTCACTATAGGTAAGTTAGTTCTGATTCATTTCCAGTGTGTTTTGTTTGTTGTTTTGGCCACGCCCACCCTGACGCTCGCTACCTGTCAAGTTAATAAAACGACTAGTCATTGTAAAGCTGTGGCTGTGTGATTTACTTCTTTTTATTATTTTTCTTGTGTTGCACTCCAGCCCCCCAGGCCGGTGTGTAACATAAGTGATTTTAAGAAAAAGAGCAAACATGTGTAGATTGAGTCCAAATGGTTCTCATATTTCCTCATTTTTCCGATGTCGTGATTTAGGAACGTGTTGGGTGCCTGAAAATGTAATATGTTGATGATTTATTTCTCACCTAGCGTAAAATGTTACGCTTGCAGGTGATGGAGAAACAGGTTTACCTTTTAGGTGACATGAATGAGTTGAAGGGAAGTTTGTGAGACAAATAACACCTGGATCCTTTTCTAAGGAGCTGACAGCTGGTAACTGTGCAGGTAGGGCATTAACAGGGAAAGGGGGCACAAAGAAATACTTTTCTTTCTTATTCTCATTTAAAATGTCTAGCAGTAATAAATAAAGCTAGACATTTTTATCTAGACATAATTATCTGAATCTTATAATATCTGTATCTATAATATCTGATGCAAAATGTATAGAAATCATACATATATACCAATAAGACAGTGTACATCCCTGTTACAACAGTGTTTGTTTTCATTCAAAGGCTTTATGGCTTTTCATATAATACCTGGTGGGCCGGTCTCTAGTCAAAATGCCCAGGACAATCTTTTGTCCCAGCCCAGCCCTGGTTGGAGCCGGTTCCTGCCCAGGAGCTGAAGCTGCTTTTCTTTCTTTTTTTCACCTCCTTTTTTTCTTGTTCCATGTTTGTTGTCATATATCGTAAGACATATAAATAATCATAATTTTGATTACATTAGTATTTCTTTTTACACAAAATGTTTTTGGTAATAAATTTATTTAAGAATCAAAAAATCTGAAGAGCCAAAAGAAGTACCATCAATAAGCCTCAGTTCAGGTGTGGAGGTAAAAAGAGGGAAAACCACATTTTAAATAAAATTCTCTAAAAAATGTCAATTCAGAAATGAGTGCCATGTCTCTAGTGCTACCCAAGGCCTGACCTAGCAGTGACCAAGGACACCCAAATATAGGCAACAATCATGCACAGACCTGTTATCTGATTAAAAACTTTTAAATGAATTATAATATTGCATATAAGCTTTTGTGCAGAGTTTATAATCTTTCAACTTCCTCCTTGATTGTGTTAAACAACATTATTTTTACACTAAATATTTTAATGTAGTTCAGCTATGAAAACAGCAGAGGTTATACAAAATGACATGCTGAAAATATGTTCCCATCTAAAATCAGTATATGAGTTGGATATGTATTGCTGTTTTATGACGACCGTATCATCTTTGGAAGCTGGTTCACTGCACACAAATGCCTTTTCAAGAACTTTCTGAAAGTCTTGTCACGTAATCCATAGATTATAGGACTTCCTAAGCGAGGGAGAACTTGGTTAATAATAAAAGTGGCAAAGTTTATGTCTTTTAGCCCTTCAGGAAAAAAGTATACCAGGAGTTTGATTAACGGAGGTTGCACATAAACCGTTGTACACAACAGCACCTGAAACCCATGAATCAGGATGGTGTTTCTTGCCTTTTTAGTATCTGAATCAGCACATCTAGCCACAAACAAAATTCGGCAGTAAGTGTACAACAGTGTGATCGAAACTACCACCAGAAACAGTGTGTGGGATGCATCCCTCTTCTTTACACTATAGCTGCTCCGAAACACAGTGTCTCTGTTGCAGACAACTCTCGACTGTAAGAACTGTGAAGACTCAACAGCCAAGAGAATGAACAGATCTGGCAAAATGGAAAGTGAACTTATTGCCCAGATTATTCCAATTACAATATATGTTCTTTTGACTGTACATATGTAGCTGTATCGAAGAGGGATGCAGACAGAAACACAACACTCTGCTGCCATAAAAGCTATATTAAGAGGAGTGTTTTGTGTGGTAAAGATTGCCGGCAAGATGAGTAACAAACAGAGGGAGACGTGGATGGTGTGGAATGCGTACGAGAAGATGAAGAGGGAAATGCTGGTTGACAGTTGGATGATATCGTTAAACACCAAGTGGATGAACAGGATGTAGCGAGGGTTCAACCTGAAGATCTGATTTAAATGACATAATTAATTATTAGTTTAGAATATATCTTTAGAGTAAGGTTAAAGAAAGGCAGAGGTTAAAACAACAGGTGATTTAAAACAGCGTTACTGTAAAAACATGTACATATTAAAATTAGATTTAAGTACTGCCTCACAGAAACAACAAATCACATATAAGTGAATGATTGAGTTAGTAGAGAGACTTTAGGAAAAAAAACAATGTGCTGCAATTACTAAAATAAAACAAAATATGCACAGAGAAGATTTTGTTTGTTTGTTTCAGTCTAAATCAGGGGTTTACAAACACCCAAATAATATCCAAAAATAAGCTAACATTGAAAGTAATAAGGTCTACATCAAAAGCAAGCATTTCTAAATGATATTCCTTTTAAAGTACAGCAGACAAGCTCAGCCTTCGAACCAAAGGAACATGAGCTGAAAACAAAATTTAAAAAAAACAACTTAAAATAAAAAATAATAAAGATAACAAAATATGACAACTCTTTGACAGGTAAAGTAAAGTAGCAGGCCTACTTTACACACATGATACTTGTTGAATGTGTGGATCATGGTGGCATTAATGTAGTTTATGATGATGCCCAACACAACAATGGTCACATTCCTGCCAACAGCTTTGACAAATGTGTTCCAGTAATTCAAAGTTATTGTTGCATTGCTGTCAACTTGTGTCAAATTCATATCAGCATCCAAAGAATCTGTTTCAGGGGAAAAAACAGTCAATGGTGCAAAGTACAGCAAATATGATTTAAAAACAGTTACATTGTGAACAATTCTGTAGTGGTTCTTTTCATTTCCAATAAAAGAAGTGTGAAGTGAAGCATCACAGTACTGACCTTGAAAGGATTTTGATCCTAATGTGATTGTGGTATTGCAGCAGCCTTTTTATACAGAGTGAGAACACATGGACTGTGGGGGGTGGGGGTTGATCTGTGATACCTGTGTGCACAGTTTATTCAAAGCCCAATGAGATCTGAGAATTTTTAAAAATAATTCTAAATTATACATTAGATAAATTCTTACTCTCTTCAAAGCCAACATGAAGAGAACAAGCAGGAGGAGAATACAACAGGCCGGGATTTTTGTGATTGTGTAGCTGATGACAAACATGTCATTGACCATCATGTAAAGTAAAAACCTGGGATTACTGCAGAAAAGCTGAAGGGTGAAATAAAAAACCGGACAAATGGCGAAAAGGTTTAACAAGCAGGGGAGTCATTTACATCATTCACACAAAGAACTATAAAATATTGTGAGACATGTTATGTACACCAGAATTTTATCACTTTTATTGTAGAAATGTAAATTCTGTTACACAAAATGAACTTTTCTAATTTAACTGCAAGACATATTTTAACCTGTAACATTTTTAAAAGCACGGTTAAACTGTATACAGTTATGTTCATTGTGTTTGAAATTGTAATCTTACATGCACCACAACTTTGTGTATTTGATTTAAATGAGGGAAATCAGTGTTTGCATCAGTAACTATTTATTTAAAGGAAGGACTTCTCTACAGCCAAAACTAATTCTTTCTCCTCATGCATGTAACCAAAGGCAGCTTTTGGAAAGGTCGTCAGCATAGAGTTCACTTACATTTCTAGTTTAGACTATTTAAGCCAGATTTCCTTTGCTTATAATTAACTTGACACCAGATAGCTAATCAGTGCATAAATTCTGATGAGTACACAAACTTTTTTCTTGACATTAGACATGTTTAGTGGCTTCAGCTTTAAAGACTAAACATACATATATGCCCTAAATGATCCACAGCAGTTGTTGCTCATCACAGTGTTGCAAATACATTTTTCACTGTTTGCACCCTAAAGGAGTACTTAACTGTATCTCATGCAAAAATTTACATTTTGACAGATTTTTACAAAAGCTCTCTGATAGAGGATTTTAATTATTGCTAAATATAAATAAAATTATGCTGCTTATCAAAAGAACATGGGAATTTGAAGCATGGATTCAAATTAAGTGAAAAAAGAAAAAGGTATTTACAAAAACAAACATAAAATTGTTTACAATTACACAAGCTTTTAAATTCAGTTAAAAGTTCCTTAAACAAGATAACTGAATAATTATAATTATCATCTACACAGTACTATACACTGTAAATGTCCACGACGACATGAACATGCTTTCCAGCATCTTCATTCTTTCATTCACCGGTTGCTGTCTCGTTACATACAGAGCTGCAGCTTTCCAGCTGTGCAGCTGAACACTTCTACAACAACAACATCAACAGCAGGCAGAGCACAGATTTTAACCTGGTGAGGTGTGATTGCGATGCTGCGCAGGCGCGTCTGCCTTCCATGCTCAGACCATGCACCCCTATCGCCCGACTGAGGCCGGGAACCATCCAGTCGAACCTACTCCCTTTCCCTGCGAGTGGGAGAGGGAATCAGCCCGGACCGTTGGCCCCACTGGCACCTGGCACAGTGACTGGGAGGTGTGCGTTCAGGTGGCTGTCCGTGGATCCAGCAGCGTCGGAGAAACTGGTCTGGAGGTTGGGCAAGTGGCAGGCGGAAACAGCACGTTGGGCTGACGTCCAGCACGCATGATCAATTGGTGCGCCGGCTTCTGGTGGAGGTGGCCAGAACGGCGACCTCAGGCTTGGTGGGGCTGTCGCACGCCTTGCCCTCCAGCTGAGCAGGCTCACCCGGTACGGGAACCATTTGGGCCACCATTTTGACCCCCGCCTCCCTTTGGTGGCCCAGTTCCCCATCCTGGGTTTCAGCACCACTGTAAATAACCACAGCAGACCCAACAGCATGAACAGTCTTTCCAGCATCTTTATTCTTTTATTTATCGGTTGCTGTCATGTTACATACAGAGCTGCAGCTTTCCAGCTTGCAGCTGAACACTTCTACAACAACAGCAGAGCACAGATTTTAACCTGGTGAGGTGTGATTGCGATGTTGCGCAGGTACGTCCACCTTCCCTGCTGTGGCCGACCACGCCCTACAACATACACAAATTAACAATATAAAAACCATAAATATATAACAATACCAATTAATATATAAGACTAATCAAGCTCTCAAGATTTTTATTAGATGTTCATGGCATTTCAACTTACATGACTGAATGAACTGAATAGAGGTAAAGGAGCCAGGACATTCACTTTTACTTATTTTGATTGTCTGATTTATGTACGGTGATTTTACACAACAGATTCCCTTTCAAGAACTTCCTAAAAGTCTTGTCACGAATGCCGTAGATAATGGGGCTGATGGATCGTGGCAGTATTTGAACTGTAACATAGATCACAAAGAGGGAATCAGTGTAATTCATAGGAAACCATTTCTGCAGAGCATTTGTTAAGTGGGGAGCTGCATATGTTGCCATGCACAGCAGCAGCTGAAACCCGTGCAGGAGGATTGTGTTTTTGGCCTTCTTGGCATCTTTGCTTGCTGTTTTGACAGTGAATAGGATCTTTAAGTACGTGTAAATGATAGTAACCCAAACTATAACTAGAAACACTCCATATGTGATATCCCTCTTCTGGATGATGAGGGGATGTGGAAAGACAATGTTTCTGAGACAAAACACACGAGAATGAAAAAAATCCAGGGGTTCTGTGGCCAAGGTGATGAATAGATCAGGAAGGACAGACAATGTTGTGCTCATCCAAATTAAACTGATCAAGATTAAAGTTCTTTGGACAGTGCAAATCTGAACATGACGCAAGGGGAAACAGATGGCTATGTAGCACTCCACTGCCATGCAAGCCAGGTTCAGAGGGGAGTTTTCAGTGGTGAAGAGAGCGAGCAACGTAAAGATGGAGCAGACGGAGACATTGAGTTTGTAGATGGTGTAGCTGATGATGAACAGGATGGCAGTCAGCATCACTTGGACCATGTCATTGATCACCAGGTGAATAAAGAGGACATATCTGGGATTCTTGTAGAAAATCTGGAGAGGTATAGAAAAACAATGTTTGAAAACAATTCTTTTTAGGCAACACGTTTAAAATGTTCAATTTTGAAAGGCAAGGCATCTTTGCTTTGAATAGTGCCCCTACAACCACAAGCAGTAGAAAAGGATGGATATCGTCAAATGGTGCAATTTCTTAAGAGACATGTAGACACCGTTTCCACGGATACTGGTTGCATCTCATCATTATGCGTGAGATGTCATTTAGCACTGATGCTTTGACACACTGGTTGTGTCTCCAGATTAGTTTTGATTTTGTATGATTTCAACTTTGTACAGGTCATCCTGCTAAAGAGATCGGATTTCACTGGGACTTTCCTGTTTCCTGTTTAAAGCCTCATGCCTGATTACATAAGTGGTCATGGAAGAAAGACTACAAGACCTGGTGTTTGCAGAACGTGTGAATGAGGTTGGCATTGATGTAGCTGATGGAGATGCCAAGGAACACGACAATCAAATTCTTGGTCACAGCTTTAGCAAATGAGTCTCGATACTGTAAGACTACAGTCACATTGCCAGATGATGCATTCATCTCTTGACAGCTGAAAAGAAACAATAAATATTATATTTTTAAGTAATAAGTAATATTTCCGTCACGTTTCCACTGAGTAATTCACAAGTGCATGAAAATAAAGATTTTAAATTTGTGATTAGAGTGGTAAAAGTGGCACTTTGTCCTTTTGGCAAACACATTAACTGACAAGTACATCTCAGTACAAGTTCACTGAGATGGTGAAAAAGTCTGCAACCATCAGTCTAGAAAAGCTTTACATAAGCAGCTTGGGACAACTGTTGCTGTGATTTGCTTCTATATTAAGAAAATGTCATTAACCAGTTACATTTACTTACAATGCTATCATAATTTCATCATTTTATCATTATGTCACTTTTAAATATCAAGGCTATCATGACATCCCTACAAGTTATGAATTCATCACTGTAAAAGATGACATTCTAGCTACAAAAAACAACATTGTGAGAAAAATGTTAGAGAAATTCAAAAATAAAAAACTCCACACAATTTAAAGAAAATTAAAGAGCCCTTGTTGATTTGCAGGTATTGGCCCCTTATGGTAAAGTTACTTTGAAAAGGTAATCATCGTGATAATACTAGTAATATTAATAATACTAAAACAACCAGAGACATTTTTATAATATAAAATAAAAAATAAACATACACGAACATTTAGGGCTAATCAAAGTTCACAAAACAGGCACACATGAGGCATCGCTCTTTCCCTCATGTTGTTTTACATCGCAGAGCTTGTGTTGTATATGAGTTTTTTACTTATAACCTGTGAAAAACCGTGCAGTAAGAAAAAGGAAACCTGACTTGCATAACCTCTGAAGCAAAGAGTAAATATATCTCTATAATAACTATAATTTTAACATTCAACTGAAGTGTGATGACGGAAAGGACTATATAATTTAATTTTGATTATTTTTTCATCTACATTTTTTCTAAACTTTTCTAAACTGAAGTGTAAATTAATGTATGTCTCTTTTAACATGTTAGTGTGTTATCAGCTGAAAACCCCGTTTTACACATTTAAAAACAATATCATTTGTAAATAGCTGCAGTTTTCAAGAAGAGCTCAAACAGGCCTATATAATGTACATTTGCATATACACCATGACAATGTTGTCAGAATATAGTTAAAAGCAAAATGTAGTTGGAGGTGGTACTTACCTGATTGCATCTAAACACCAACATAATGCAGCAGATAATCTTATACAGGTTTATGGTGTCCTGGGATTCCTTATGTGTGTGCACAGGACAAGATGCTCCATTTACAAACATGTGTTGCTGTATCAGTATGGTTAGCATTGCATGTTTGATTCTTATAAATTTATTAGAACACCTGTCATAAAAACAAGAAAACACAAATATTTTAGAATTTTGTTTAAAAATGTTTTCTTGGCAATTAACAAACTGTTTTTGTGCACAAATTTGAATTGGCACACTGGACTTTATCTGCCATTTTTGTGGACCAATTCCTGTGGTTAGGAACAGCAGGTCAATAATCATAATTTGGCAAACCAAAACTAATAATGTGCTTTACAATTTATTTTGCTTTTTCTAAATCAGCCTGGTTATAGAAAGAGAGGCACAGAAATAGAACGTAGTCTAGTTACAGTGTATAAAATATACACACACTCATGTATACGCATCAAACGTGCACACTAACTGCAGATATAGAACACATAATAGAAAGAAGTAGCAGTTAGGGGAGGGGTGCACTGAATGTTGCTGGAACATATTGTGTGTAGGTGTGCGCAAAATGATTATAGCCTGAATAAGTAAGCATATAACTGTAACACATTTAATGAGTAGTGAGAGGGGTCAGTGGGTGTTCTTGAGCAGTGTGACAGTCTGGAGAAAGAAACTGTTCTGGTGTCTGATGGACCACAACCTCCTGCCAGAGGGGCACAACAGAGCAGAAAGAATTTAGACAGTTTTTAACTCTCAGTGATGCCGCTTTGTTCGTTTAACTTTGGGACCTGAAGCAAATAGAGTTTTGGACTCAGATTACGACGCAAGGCTCCTGACTACGGCAGCTGTAATGCTCAGGTGTTCTGGGTATTGTTAGGAAATAAAATAAGCGTTTTATGAGAGGCCCAGACTTCAGTGTAAAACTAGGTTGCAGGCTGACAGGAAACTGCATGCTTTTGCAGAAGCGTGCTTTTGCAGCTAGAAAGTGAAACCAACTAGGCTGTTTGATCGAAACTTAAAGTGTGGTGTGACGTAGAGAGCAAGTATATAAATACCTAAGCTTCCGTTTGTGCTTCAGACCTGGGGTTGTGTGCTGTGTGCTCAGGTCGCCATATCCCGGATATGTAAAATAAAGATCATTTTTTAAAGTAAAAAGACCACTTTTGAGCCGTGTCTTTCTTGGCCCTAAAGAATCCAAAAGAACTGGAATTTAATAGTATCCATCGAGCGGTGCGCCTTCATAGCTTACCAAAGTCGTACTAAAACATTTTTGACAGATTTCTTTGCGCCGTGTAGCACTTAAAATCGGTTTGAGGTCAGTAAGCACAACCAGAATTCATACATAAGGCACACTGTCGATTTTTGAGAAAATTAAAGGATTTTAAGTGTGCCTTATAGTGCAGAAAATACGTTATACAGAAGAAAAGAATATATTGCGATATATATTGTTACCGCACATGCTTCAAAATATACCGCGATATGGATTTTAGGCCTTATCGCCCAGGCCTAGTGCTTATTGAAAAGGTTTTTTCAATACAGATTATATGAGTTTAATATGCAGCATTAGACTTCCAAATAAAAAATGTAGACTTCAGTACAAATAAACTATGAAAAGTTATCTAAGTGCCTTATATATCATGTTTAACCTGAGTAGCGAAAGACCGTGGGGTGGTTGAAAACGATGTGTGGGGAGTTCGCTGTTATCACCACGGCTGGCTATCGAGCAGGTGGGCAACAGACGTCTCTAAAAACATCGGAGCACTTTGTTGGAAACTGGAAACGCTGTGAATTCAGGGATGTGGTGGGCCACGAAGGATACAACCGATCCTTCAAATTCGGGGATAAGGAGGATGCATTTGTTGGCTGTATTCGGATGAGTCTAGAAATGCGGCCTGAGGAGGATGCAGCCCATGAATTTGGACACCCTGTATGAGTGCTTTTTTGTTTTTTTATTATAAATCGTGGTCTTAGTAAAGCACTTTATAATGATTTGGCCAAGGGCTTTATAGGCAGTAAGAAAATACTGGACTCAAAAACAGACTTGAATGAGGCAACTTGACTAAGTTAAAAAGTTTTATTTACAACAATAACTTGTAACATGTAATTATGGGAAAGGTCCGAACAGGAAATAAATGTCACTGGGGGAAGAATGCTAGGAAAGAGGAGAACAGAGTTAGTACAATGACCCATATAAATGAGTTCCAGTGACACGTGCATGGATAAAGAGAGCAAAGAGTAAAGCTTACTTACTTCATACTGGAGATTTAATTCTTAGGTGGGGAATGTCAATCTGGTGTTTAAAAGAAAGGAAATGTTCTGAGCGAGTCTGTCCCTACGGGTCTGTTACTGGGTCCGTGGAGCAGGAGGGTACAGCCAGGCAGGCAGGGTGACCGAAGGCTGGAAGTTTTATACAGGAGGAACACCAGCTTTGAGGAATCAGATGTTGAGCAGGTTAAACTAGGCCGGATTAAACTGGAAACAGGGAGACAACAGAACTAACGCAGGAAAGGAAAAAGTAGGACACCACTGGGGAGCCAAATTGCCACTTACTGATAGCCAGCAATCTGGCGAGGAGTAAAGGCTCAAGCTGGTTCTTAAGTACAGTGGTTGATTGCAGCTTGAAGAGGTGCAGGTGTGCCTGGCAGAAAGTAGGACCTGGACTCGAAGATTGGGGGGAAAAAAGACCACGACAGTGCAGAATATGAGCGTTTTCTTCCTTCTTCTAACATATGTAACATTCCATATGTTGAGAAATCCAATAGGCTAATGTTGAGGCTTCACACTGAGGGTTACAGAAACCAAAGTGTGGCTACATCCATCTTTGTTTACTTCTAATATTCCAAAAAACTATTGATATGGGAAATATGCATATGATACCTCGATCTTTACATACAGCATCAAAAGTTAAACTTATGTGTAACAATTCTCATGTTTATTGCAGGTTTAGTTCAGTGTCTAGTCTGTCTCTCTCTGTCTAGTCCGTGTCTTAGTTTAGTTTGTCTTGTTTGCTGTTTTACTTTGAAGGTTCATGTTCATGTTTGATGTCAGTGTTTCCAGCTCTCTGTCTCGTTAGCCCTAATCTCTCCCAGCTGTGTCTCCCTCCTGTTTTCCATTCCCTGATTACTCCCCTGTGTATATTAGCCCTGTGTTTGCTTTTGTTCAGTGTTGCGTCGTACTGTCAGACTTGCCTGTGTGTTTCAGTTTCCAGTGATTCAGTTTTGTTACCAGCAATAAAGCTGAGGTTATGTCTTCTAATAATACTACCTATGGCAGGCATGTTATATGGACCCTCGCTTTTACCTTAAAATGCATTATTTGTTGTCCGCCTCCACAAAAAGAATTAAAGTGTAATTCCTCTTTCCACCTAGAGTGGCAGCACCATCTAATCTCGATTATATAATATATAATCATTTATTGGTTGAAAACCAACAGTGGCGAATTTCTGCCATGGTAGCTGTAAAAAAGAAAAGCTGATACTGAAGGCTGCTGTCAGGGAGGGACTCTGCTGAAAAAGTAAAGCAACTTAAACCTGGCTTGGATTCCCAACACGAGTTCTTCAGATAAATGTAAATAAATTTGGCCAGAGCTGCCCCGTCCAAAGTGGGATGAGGCTCGTCTCTCCTAACAGACCAGGTTTTTCCCCAAAAGTTTCCAAATTATCTATGATATCAACATCATCCTCAGACAGTCAGTACTTGACTGATGGCTTAATATGTCATGTCACAGCAAAAACTACAGTGCAACATTGATTTGGTTTCACCCTAATTCAATTTTAATCTTAGTGACCTCTGATTACGGTGATCAGGGGTCATTACTGCCAACATGAATTTTATTTGACCAAATTTACATTTATCCTAATCCCACCGTTTCAGGTTTCCTTTATGTTGCCAGCTTTGGCCCTTGGAAGACAATTGACTGGCTGCTGGTGTCTCTGGATGGGGTGGCTGTAGCTCAGAAAGTAGAGCAGGTTGTTTACTGATCAGTGGTTCGATCTTGGCTCCCCCTAATCTGCATGTCAGATATCCTTGTGCAAGATATTAACGCCAAGCTGTTCTCCAATGCATCCACTGGAGTATGAATGTGTATGAATGGTACTTAGTAAGCAGTGAAAAGCTCAGAAGGAAGTGTTTTTGTGATTGAGTGAATGTGGTATGTTGTACAGAGCGCTTTGAGTACTCCAGGAGAGTAGAAAATCAGTCCATTTACCATCTAACATTATGTTTCTCAAAACAGATTTTCCAATAACCAGAGTTTGTTCCTTAGCCGGTGTGTCACAGAGTGGGGAAAATGTATTTGAGGTTTGAATGGGTTGGTGACGTACTGGAAGCTGCTTGGGACAATTTACTGGGGTAGAGTTAACAGTGGCTAAGCTACCTTGTAATTCACTGACAGCAGGGGCCTGGCTAGCAATGCTTTTTCAGGGTGTGGAGAGAGAGTCGACTTTGGGTAATGTCAATATTACACCATGGAAAAAATAATCTAACATTTTTTTAATTAAGCAGGCTACACAAAATACTACTGTGCGCTGTAGCAGGAAGGGGAAGTAGTATAATCCCACAGTGATAGCCAACAGCATGTAAGATGGCCACCAATAGATCACCCCAGTAGAATGACCTGTTTGTGGATCAGATGCCTCACCTCCTGCTAGCAGTTAGGAAGAATGCATGTTCCATTAGTTTCGCTCAAAGACCTCTTACTAAATTCTAGAGCAGGGGTGTCGGACTCCAGGCCTCGAGGGCCGGTGTCCTGCAGGTTTTAAATATTACCCTGGGTCAACACACCTGAATAAAATGATTAGCTCATTACCAGGCCTCTGCAGAACTTCAAGACATGTTGAGGAGGTCATTTAGCCATTTGAATCAGCTGTGTTCGATCAAGGACACATCTAAAACCTGCAGGACACCGGCCCTCGAGGCCTGCAGTTTGACACGTGTTCTAGAGTTTCGATTGGTATTCCCAGTTTTATCAGTTGCACCTGTGTCCTGAAGTTGATCCAGTCTTTTAGTGAAGAAAATTTCTAGACAACATAAATTTTTTTCCCTTCATAAATTTAAAATCTCAAATTTGAATTTTTCTCTTGAAATTTTCTGTCTTTAAAATTCATTCTGAAAAAATATTTTTTCTTGTGAATTTATGACTTTAACCTTTTGATTCTCACCAACCACCAATGACCCATTTGACTCTGGAGCATTTTTCTTCTCCTGTTCTTTTTTGTTAAGAAAGAATAATTCTGGCATTTGTAAGTGACTGTAACACCCAGCATCATGTTTACTTATTGAAGTATTGCATTAAAACTTTTTGTATGTTTGACTTGGTTTAACTTTGTACAGTGATGACTGTTGGGACATACTGACATTTTCAGCAGTCCTTGGTGCATTGATAGCAAGTCACATGATGAGAAACAATCTCATTGGCCTTCATTAGGCACTGATGGTTAAGGTCACACTGGGTTTAATTTGTATGTGTGACCTTTACCGTGACTCCAATAGTGAAAGAGCCTAATAGCTAGATCTTTGGTACAACAACCTTTCTAGTTTACATTTAACTGCTCTATCTGGTCGTTAAGTGATGACGTGACGAATCCTACTTCCGGGCCTAAAGTAGTCTGCGTTTGATATGGCTTTTGTGTTGTTAACATGTTTAATGTTTTATATTTTCTTCTATTTAATCTCAAAAAGCTCCTAAAACAATCAGTGATCACTGTTGACCTCCCTCTGCTTTTATTACCGCTAATCATTTATTTAAGCTCAGTTTTTAAAACCTTAGGATGGAACTACAGCCCAGCCCATGCAGCAGTATATGAATGACTAACCTCGTATTGTGGATGGATTATCTCAGTTGTTCTCCTGGCTGAAGTTTAGTCCTTTTACAGCATCCTGCCATGCGATTACATTTGTTCCTGACCACCGAGAACACTCACGTTAACTTTTATCGAGTGGAAAAAAAGTTAGCTTGTTTATATTATGCTAACATAGCTGTGTCGCTAGCGGTCACGTAGCACATCATTATATACCAGCTAGCCAAACTTCAGTAACCCTACAAACGTCACTGCTGTTTAGTTTTCTGTCTTCATTTATGTTGGAAGTGCTAACAGAGCTGTACGTTTTCATTTGTTTCCAAAACCCCGCAGTCAGGACATGCTATATTGTATTTAGATAGAAGCTAGCGAGCTAACTTCCTGCTAACTTCTCACTCCGTTGGATGCCTGGATGTTAAACTCAATTGTTACACTTGGTAGAGCAGAACGCTGATCATTTTATTAAAGATGAAAGACTTTATACAGTTTTTCAACTCTCAGTAATGCCACAGTGATCGTTTGATATATGGACCTGCAGCGGCGTTTAGGCCCAGACACGGCTAGTGACGTCAGACTTAACGACCGGATTGGACAACCATTTGTGTAGGATTTAGCTGCATGGAGATAAACAGGAATTAAAAATCAGTATAAAAACATCTGATATCAAGTGGTTATTGTCTGATAGAACTTTTCTTTTTAAATTTCATCTACATTTTTAAACAAAAGCTTGTGGACAGAAATGTAAGTCCTTACCAAAAAAAGAAAATAGAAATACAAAATACAAATTGCAAATGGTGGGCTTACTATGTAACACACAATATGTTGAAAAATCTAATAGGCTAATGCTGAGACTTCAAAATATGAACTTCAGATTACAAATCTAATAAGGATTAATGTATCATTATTAGATCTGTAATCTGAAGTTCCAAAATAGTATTGATCTTGATCTTCAACACTACATATCATTAGTGAAATAAACTGTGTGTAATAATTTTAAAGTTTTAAAAAAAATTCCTAGGGGCCCATTTTACACAACAAATACCTTTTCAGATACTTCCTGTAAGTTTTGTCTCTTACTCCATAGACTATTGGATTAATTGCTCGTGGCAGGATCTGAAAGAGAATATAACAAGCAAAAAGGGAATCTGAATAATTTTGAGGAAACCACTGCTGCAGGACTTGCCTCAGCAAAGGTTCAGCATATATTGACATACACAACAACACCTGAAAACCATGGAGAATAATTGTATTTCTGGCCTTTGTAGCATCTTGACTTGCTGCTTTTGCAGTGAACAGGATTTTGAAGTAAGTAAAAAAGATAATAAACCAGACAATAACCAGATAGACTATATAGGTGATATCTCTCTTCTTGATGATGTGGGGATTTCGAAAGACTGTTTCTCTGAGGCAAAACACACGAGAATTATAGAAATCCAGTGGTTCTATGGCCAAAGTGATGAAGAGATCAGGAAGAACAGACAGCATGCTGGTCATCCAAATTAAACCAATCAACATTAACGTCCTTTTAACCGTGCAGATTTGGACGTGACGAAGAGGGATGCAGATGGCAATGTAGCACTCCACTGCCATGCAAGCGAGATTCAGAGGGGTGTTTTCAGTAGCAAAAAGAGCAAGCAGGATGAGCACACAACAGACAGAGACATTTATCTGGAAGAAGATGTAGCTGCTGATAAACAGTACGACGGTCAGTGTTACTTGGATCATATCGTTAAGTACCAGGTGGAAAAACAGGATGTAGCGTGGATTCATGTAAAAGATCTAAAGAATGGGAAGAAAATCACACAAAAGTAAAGAAAAGTAGAAGCAATTAGTACTTACATTAGAAAAAATGAGTGAATAATGGAACTAAGACCTGCTGTATAATACATCAGCCATATTGTTTGGAATAACACTGATAAAAAATGGTAAACAAACACACAAAACAATCCAACAACTTCCTCAAAAACAAAAAAAATTAATTGTTGCACACATTCTTTTTATTCCATGTGATTAAAGAAATGTCATACCTGTTGTTTGCAGAAAGTTTGAAGAAGTGCTACATTGATGTAGTTAATGGAGATGCAGAGAACCACAACAATCACATTCTTGACCATAGCTTTGGAGAAAGCATCTCGATAGTTTACAACCACAGTCTCATTGGTATACGAAGCGCTCATCTCTTAGAAGCTGAAAAACATGTTTTTAAATATATCATGTTAATGACCCAAAATTAACTGTAGTTTGCTTATAAAAAAGAAAAATCATTTCAGTTTTTTTGTCAAAAAAAAATTAAGGTGCAAAGTGTCATTCAAGAGTTTTCAAGTTCAAATGATCTCTATCTATGTTACTATTTGACATTTTTAACTTAACTTTAGTTACCTATAATAACCTTTGTTAGGAGAAGAAACTGAACTTTTTCCTTTTCAAAACGAAACAGAAAAAAGTACTCACCCAAGTTTGAGGATCCAGACATCGAATAGAAAGATGAAAATCAGTGCACAGCCATCTAGAATTAAAAACAAATACAACATAATCACACAGCTAACATGTACAGCAAAAAGGATGATCTGTCTGTCTGTTAGAAAAAGCATGTTTCATGAATAACATCATGCAATATTAAACTTACCTTTGCAAAACTAAGACAATTAGATGTTCAGTCTTTTAAACTTTACATATGTTATTCAAATTATTTAAACAAAAAAGCTATTTGATTATTAACCATTTTTAATGAATAAATGGAACAAACTCAGACGTGTTTCCATGGACTTGAATAAGTGCATGTCCTGCAACAGAAAACAACAATCACATTAAGCATTTATTTAGAAAATATCAACAATGAGAGTTTGGCAGCAGATCTGTTACTATTTCACCCTAATATGTTTTTTTGTATAATGTAAATATCAACTATGTCTAAAAACAGTCAAAGTCACAGTACAGCTAAAAGATTTTAAAGTATCATGAATGCATTAAAGTATTTTAGTCATTCACTTATACACTAACAAATTGCAAGTGATGCAGTGCCTACCTGAGTTTATTATGCATTTAGATCCTTACTGTAACACAACATCAGACTTTATATATTGTTTGGTTGGAGGTCCTTTAAGGATTGAAGGTTGTGTGTACAGGTGCTGCAGGTTGGCACATGCATGCATTCAGTGTTTTTTCTTTTTTCCTTTTTGTGACGGGCATGCCTGGAGTAGCTTCGCATAGATGTCCAGTCTTTTACGATCTAACCAAAAGCCTATTTTGAGAGCCAAAAATTCTTCTGCTCAGGAAACAACAAAGTGGCTGTAAAAATAAATGTTTATTATGTTCATTATAAGTAATAAATCAAGTGAGCAGTATGCTAATTGTTCTACAGAATTCTTTACAACAGAGGTTTCTCCACATGCGCCCTGCTAACTGTTAGAAGAGAAACCATAAGAAAATATTTTAAAAAATAATCTACACACTGAGTTTAAAATCTATAAAATGCACTTTATTGTTACACCAATGAAATAATATTAGCCAGTAAATCGTATCTCACTGTTAATTAATCAGCCTAATTCTCTTTTTTTATTCTAAGTACTTCATAAATGATTCAATCACATACAGATAAGAAACAATTTCTTTTTACAACTACAAGCAATTTGAGACTTTCTTCCAGTTTCTAATATTAGAGAAAATATCTTAGCCAGCACCTCCTCACATTCTTATCAAACTAGCAAAAACTGAAACTGAGTTTCAGTCCTTTTATTAGTCTTTTCTGATTTCATTGCTGCTATTGATCTTGACATTTTCATCTAAAGGCTTCAAGCTTTAGTTGGTGTAACAGTTTAGTTTCTTGTTTTTGCCATCATGTCTAATATGTTAGATTTGCAGAGATATAAATTCAATCAGGGGTTCCCGAAGGGTCAGTTCTTGATCCATTACTCTTTGACCTTTACTCATAATATATCCGACCATTCTTATGCAGATGACGCACAGTTATATGATCATATTTCTCTGATCTTACTTCTGTTCACAAATTAAGCAGCTACACTGGTGACATTAACTGGTGGATGTCTAGAAACATGCTGTCTCAGCATAATGCTGAAAAACTAGGTCATGCATTTATTCTAGGAGGGACTGTTGTAATTTATTACTATTAGTTACTATCATTACTATTCCCTAAAATGTCACCTGTCAATCCAAAATGATGCACTGAGAGTACTGACATGGATTGGAGAGCATATTTTTCCCATACTGGTTTCCCTTTACTGGCTCCCTGTTAAATCCAGAATCCTTCTCTTTTAGGATCCAGGCTGGCTGGGGTTTTTCTGTCCTTGGTTAGGAAGAGGTGGGTGTCTAGATGTGGCCATGAGGTTTCCCTGGCACACCTAAGGACTGTCTGCATCAATCAGGCCCTTTTATTTAAGGAGTGGTGTAACAGCTATTCCTCGATTGATCTTCGTTTGTTGTTACATTTAAACTCGAAATCAGACAAAGTTGTAATCTGGACTCTCTGCATTTCCTCCTTACCAGCCCTCTATCCAGCTCGCCGGCTTTCCCAGGATCTTCCAGAAGGACTTCTGCCAAAACTTTTTTTTAACCTTTAACACCCTTATTTACTGCTGATTTACTAGTGGATCCGAGAGTATTTAAAAGTAGAATGGGAGGCAGAGCCTTCAGTCGTCAGGCCCCTCTTCTATGGCAGCAGATTCCAGTTTGGATTCAGAAGGCCAACACCTTTTTTACTTTTACGATTATGCTTTAGCAAAGAGGAAAGTTTCAAGCCTATCGTTAGGGTTGGAGCAGATGACCATGAACCCTCGCTTAATTCTGCTGGAAAAGGCATAGGCTGATGAAGGCTCCCCATGATGCTCTGAATGTTTCTTTATGACTTACTATGCGTTTATACACAATGTTGCGTTTAATAATTAGTTATCATTAAATTCTTATTCTTTTCCACAGTGTGTCGCGTTTCCTGTCACTCTCACTCTCATTTTCCCCAACTACCTACTGATCACACCAGACGCTTCTCCTCCCTGAGTTGGGGATGTTCTCTTTTATTGCAGAGCCTTTACCTCATAATAAATGAAATACCTTGAGGCAACTCTTTCTGTTATTCAGCTGTAATTTGACACTTAAAAAAACATCAAAAGTTAGAAAGTTCTTATCTCAAGACGACTCTAACATCTCCCTAATATCTGGACCATGTACAAACTGATAATAATCTTTTTTAGGGCTGTCAAAATTGAGAACAATCAAAACAACTGGTGTATAATGCCCTGCGCTATTTTTGTTTAATTGGTCACATGACTCCATCACATGACTAAAATGCGTCATTGTTTTAGAAAGTCTGCGTTTTCAAGTGTCCACACTGCGCCACTGCTCAGTTTTGAAATGTATGCGTTTTCGAGAGCGTTTTCCCTTGAGGAAAAGGGTCTGGACGGGAGACCCTTTTCAAACGAAAACGCATTAGTGTGGTTGTAGCCTAAGGCAAACAGGTCCACCAATGATGCCATTTCCTCTCTCTGTTCTGCATCACCTGGAGAATCTTGGGAATTCAGTAAGGATGTTCTTCACTGATTTCAGACTGGATTTTAATACCGTTATTCCAGAAATCCTTAAATATCAAATCAAAATGTATTTCTATAGCACATTATAATACAACAAAGTTGACCAAAGTGCTTCACAGTTGGTCAGAGCAATAGCACAAGGCAAGGCAAGGCAAGGCAAGTTTATTTGTATAGCACAATTCAACAACAAGGTGATTCAAAGTGCTTTACAGAGACATTAGAAACAAAAACAAATAAAAAGCATGATTTAAAATTGATTAAAACAAGCAAACAAACTAACTAATTAACAAACAAACAAACAAACAAAACAGTATATAAAATCAAAACAGATAAAATCAGAACAGTAGATAAAATCAGTAGTTAAAATGTAAGTTTTGAGTGCGGATTTGGTGCTTTATTCAAATGCAGCTGAGAACAGGTGAGTCTTCAACCTGGATTTAAATAAACTGAGTGTTTCAGCTGATCTGAGGCTTTCTGGGAGTTTGTTCCAGATATAAGGAGCATAAAAGCTGAATGCGGCTTCTCCGTGTCTGGTTCTGACTCTGGGAACTGATAAAAGACCGGATCCAGGTGACCTGAGGGATCTGGAAGGTTCACACTGGGTCAGGAGGTCACTGATGTATTTTGGTCCTAAACCATTCAGAGCTTTATAGACCAGCATCAGAACTTTAAAGTCTATCCTCTGATGGACAGGCAGCCAGTGTAAAGACCTCAGAGCTGGACTGATGTGGTCCACTTTTTTGGTCTTAGTGAGGACTCGAGCAGCAGAGTTCTGAATGAGCTGTAGTTGTCTGACTGATTTTTTAGGTAGACCTGTAAAGATGCTGTTACAGTAATCAAGCCTACTGAAGATGAATGCATGGACTAGTTTTTCCAGGTCCTGTTGGGACATCAGATCTTTTATCCTTGATATATTCTTGAGGTGATAGTAAGCTGATTTTGTTATTGTCTTAATGTGTTTTTCTAAGTTTAGGTCTTCATCCATCACTACACCCAAATTTCTCGACAAGACAACAATATGGGTAAACGGCATAATTAGCCACGAAATAACCAACTAGTTTGAATCCTAAGCTTAGAAGATGATCATTAAAAACCCAAAGTGTGCCGTCTTAGTGCTATGGCGAGGTCCAAATTTAGACTGAAATTTTTCATTGATACCATTAGTGTCAGGAAAGGTCTGAAGTTGTTTTATCGACGCTTTTTCCAGAATTTTGGATATAGGAGGGAGTTTGGAGATCAGTCTGTAATTAGTTAGAGAACTAGGGTCAAGATTCTTTTTCTTTATATGCTTAAATACTGACGGTACACAACCTAATGACAACCTAATGACAGTGATAGTTTCAGTAAAAGTTGGGACCAATAGTGGTCAAAGCTTCCATAAGAAAATGAGAGGGAAGGATATCATGGGAGAGATTTTGAGATAATCAGTTATAGCTATTAAATCAGAATAAGACAGTGGCTCAAACTGTTGAAAGACACTCAAGCATTCAGGGACTGGGTCAGAAACTAACAATGACTGAGATGAGAGAGATGCTCTCACAACTGAAATTCTGTCATTTAAATAGCTTGAAAAATTATCAAAAAGTACAGGGGACTATATCAGTGAGATAGCTTATATAATCCAGTGGGACAGCCTCTGTTTAGACAGCTCTACCTCCTTTACTCCTCAGATGTAAAAGGAGGGGAGCAAAAGCTCAGCATCTCAAACTCCATTGAGCTATAAGATGCTGGCATGATCTTGGGAAAATAGGCATCATTTGGACGCAATACGACCTTCTGGCCATCAGGAGAGAACTATGTGCAGGAGGGATGCACAGACAGCACATGAAGGTCACCCACTCGCTTTGATGAAGCCAAAGCGAGAAGTAATGCAGTAATATGAGAGAAATTTCATATCCACAAACTCAATGGGTTCAAACTGGGTCTAGAAAGGGCCTCCAGCACCAAAGACAAGTCCAGTGCTTGGGACACTGGACTTAAGCGCGTGTCTTGTAGATGCGGCCCCAGCGCTCTGAATTGTCGCTATCACACTAGGTGGCAGACCCTGAACAGTCACCTGTTGAGATTAAATCATTTGCAGAGCCTCAATAACGCTATGCTTTTTATTAATAATAAGTGTTATAAAGTTATATAATGTAGTAAGCGGAACCTCTTTGGAGGCAACAGAGGGGTAAAAGCAGCGTCTCCTTGCCGTTGGATCCCTTCTTCTCTTAGAACCACAGCTAGGAGGGCTGAGGCTTCTTCCTCCTGGGCGTCGGGTCCCGCCAGAGGCCCGATGGTGGGCCTTTGCTCCAGGCCAACTGACGTGGAGCTCCGACCAAAGGATGTGCTTGCGCTGGCGGCACACCCACTGCAGTAGTGGGCGCCGGTCTCTTGCCAGTCGACAGAGGAGTGGCGGGCCTGTGAGAGCTAGCTGCAGGCTTGGTCTTCGTCTGATGTCTGGGGATGATGTTGCACAGAGCAACATGTCTGCTTCTTCCTCAGATCGAATCTAGTCTGAATGGCTTCAAGTGAATGTCAGAATAACCCAGCCGCAGACACTGGTGCGTCCAGATTTACAGTCATGTCCCTATCTGGGACGTCAGAGAGGGTCAGCCGCAGGTGCCTCTGGACCACAACTGTCGAAGCCAGTGTGTTTGCAGGGAAATGCATCACCTGCCTGACCCAGCTCATTCTGCCTGCAGCCTGAGCATTTGTGACGCACGGAGGATGTAATTCATGGCGACTCTGACCTCGTTAAGAAGAGGTGCCAACGGACTGTCATCGGGAACTATAGATCCAAGCTCCACCAGGCACATTGGCTGGTACATCTGGAGCATGGTGACGGAGGTCATGGCAGAGCTGTGCTGGCCTGAGCCCGATAAATCTTCTCCAGGTGCGAAGCAGAGAATCTGCAGTGATTGGACGGCAGAGTTGCACGGCCGCAGACACCATGGTCATGGGACAGGGCCAGATAAGTAGCCAGAGACGGCTCCATAGGGGGTCGGTTAGCTAAGCTAGCCTCATCAGCGCCGTCCAACTCCATGTACTGTACATAGCTGGGCACAGTGACGCGGGTTGACAGAGGTTTGTCCCATGATGCTGTTAGCTCGCACACAAAGTCTGGAAACATGGGAAGGTGGTTTTTGGCTGTTGCGGGCTCCAGTGGGAAGAAAAAACCCACGAACCACAACAGCTTCTGAGCTGCACATTGATCTAAGTGCTTTCTAAGTAACATTCACGCTCCGATGGATGCATCGGAGAGCAATTTGGCGTTAATATCTTGCCCAAGGATATTTGGCATGCAGACTAGGGAATCGAACCACCAACCTTCCGATCAGTAGATGACCTGCTCTACCGCCTGAGCTACAGCCACCCCACCCACCCGTCTTTTCAGGGCCTAGTACCGGAGCTGGCAACAAAACGCACAGGCTTCGGGCTCCATCAACGCTCACCTAGCGTGGACAATAACCAGGCAGACAAGACATGCATCAGGCTGGTCGCTGTCAAGCAAAGAGAAACCGCATCCCTGAGGACAGGGGCGAACAGAAGATTTCTGCTTTGCTCGCTTCGGTTTGGAGTCCATTCCAAAACGCGAAGCAAAAAGCTGCACAGGAAAACTCGAAATTAGCGCTTCTTGGGCAACCTACACACCAACTGCGTGGTGGAGGCTAACACCAACAGTTAAGCTAAATTCAAGTCGGCAGACCCCGGAGCTAACTAACAGCAGACGGCTAGCCCAACACAGCAGAGGTGTTCTCAGCAAGGTGAAGAGCGTAAGAACTGAGCGATGACTGTGATGACAGCGGTTATATGTGCAGACGGAGCCGTGCGTCATCTGTCTTAAAGCCGTGAATAAAGACTTCTTCAGCCAGGACATGCAAGGGTGTGATATCCCATACCTCTGAGTTGTACCGAGTGAATCAACTGAAAGGGAACTTTCTTGCACCTTTGTGCTGTGAAGGCAACTGTACAATGACAGTTCTTAAAGGCCTGTTACAAAAAACAACAAAAACAGTAAGCTACGTTCAAGCCACCATCTTCTACTTTTTGCATTTCCAGTTTATCTGTCTTATAAATCAATTCTTACAAAATATTAATTTTCGCAAATTTTTGACTTTAATCTTCAAAATTCTGAGTTTTCTTGTTTGTCTTCAGGCTCCGGCGGCATTTCTTTAACCTTGAATGTCACATTTCATTCAGGGACATCTTTTCTTTTTCCTCAGTTTTCCAGTTCAGAAACAACCATTCTGACTTCTCTGAAACACCCAACCCTACTTCTTACAATATTGCTTGAGTAAACTTCCTGTAAGTATGACTTTGTTCTGCCCTCCACAGCGATGACTTTGGGGACATCTTGACATTTTCAGTGATCCTCTGTGTATTCAGGAAGCAAGTCACACTGCAAGCTCCAGAATGAGCAACAGTCTCATCAGCCCTCATTAGGCCGTGACGTTAAAGGTCACACACACACTGGGAAAGCTTGTTATGCAGCACCCAGCATGCAGTTCACATACACAGCATCAAAGGGATTTATTAGATATGTCTTATGAGGGAGTTTTTCATCATTGCCATTAAACAACTCTGCAATTACTTTGGAACTAGAGTACGCTGCACCATCTGTGATATTTGAGATAATGATATGATTTACTTTAAATGGCTGTTCTGGTTAATTATAAACAAGTAGAGCATACCCAATGGAAAACATGAGATTGTTTGAAAGCAAAAAGATAAATAAACAAATCTCTGCAGACGGGCTCTGAGGACGACTCACAACCCACTGAGGGAAAAGCTTCATTGCTCATATGTTTAATGAGCTTTTATTGTGAAATCAGCTGCTACAAAGTTTAGAGGGCTTTGAAACTTTTTTTTTTTTTAACTTGAGGCATCATCATCATCACATTCAAGGAAAAATGTGTCTTTAAAACATTAACAGCATTTTCATTTCTCTGCTTTCATCAAATAAATCCACGTTTCCATATTCTGTAACTCAGCTGGACAAATTAGAAATGATCACTGATACTTATTAATAGAATTATTGTTAGAAACACTTTATATATTTCCAGGTTTTAGTGTCCAAATAAAAGAAAAAGAAGTTGCAGCAGTAACTGTTACTGTTATTTTCCAAGTTTTATGATTTCACAACTTGTTGATGGTTTGCTTGTGACAGATTTAGCTTAAAACAAACATGTTTTTCATGCCAGTCTATAGAGACAATGTACTGAAGGTCACTGTCAATAATGATGCTCTGTGACTGAAAGCAATTACTGATCCCTGTGGAGCTGCTCTTTAAACAGCTGATGGACGCCCATGAGGACTTGGCTTTGTTCCTCTGTGTCTCGCTCCCTTTGTGCAACTTAAAAAAAACAAACAACTTTTGCCAGAGTTTCCATGAGGCTACCACAAACAAGAAAACTTTATTCTTGGAGACAGGAGGGCATTTTCACTCTCAGAAAGTATCAAATTTTCTGTATATGATTTGCTTTTCAACAAAAGCCTAGTTATCCTAATAGCTCCTTAACCCTCCAGTTGTGTTCACTCCACCCCTTACTTTAGGGTTCCTGGTCGAAATTGACTGGGAACTCTTAAATTAACATAAGAAACATTTTTTCACCACCAAATTCAGTTTTGTGGGTGGATCAATGGGTCGTTCAGTGGTCATTCTGGGGACATTCAGTGGGTCAGAGGCCAAAGGGGGTGGGGGGTGGAGAGAACACCACAGATGTAACAAAGTTGATTAAAACACTCAAAATTCAACAAAGGAGGTGCTCATCACTTTCATATGTTCAAGTGCATAGTGTGGAGGATGACCTAAGGCCTCGAGGCAATCAGATGTAAAACACAATATTTATGAGTTTTTTAATTTTGACCCAAACACGACAGGAAGGTCAATGGAAGTTACTGGTTAGATGATTGCTGAGCTTGCTGGAGGTGCAGGTGACCGGGACCTGCGGTGGAAGTGCCTGATGATGCAGGTCAGGCAGGTCTTCCCATTGGGGCTCCAGCACCCTTCGCTAGTCCAAGAGGCACTTAAAGCATGCTGGTAAGGTGCGCATTGTTGGAGGCAGGTTGGGTGGAGGTTTGGTGTGTGCATGGTGATATTCACAAATATCCCATCGTGCCACTCTCAATTAAATCTAAGGACAAAACAAAGAATAAAGACTGCAGTTGGACCTGAACCATCCCTTAATTCTGGGGCCAGATTGGGTAATGTGTGGGGATGCATTCAGAACGCTAAATTAACAACAGGGGAACTACAACAATGAGACAACCTGTAATACAGGAATGGTGTTACAGGTGGAGGCCACTGACATTTTCCTTCTGCACGTTTTCTGACTGTTTCTTCAGTAGGGTCATGGTCCGTGCTGATAGCATGAGGCGACGCCTGGACCCCGCAGAGGTTGCTTAGTTAGTCCACCTCCTTCAGGACGACACATCAGTATGTACCATCACCAGAGGTTTGTGTGTTTCTCATTCAGTGCATGCTCTGGTCTACAAACACGTGGGGCTCCGTACAAACTACTGAGTCCCATTTTAACTTGTTGCAGTGAAATTTAGGTAAACTTGATTATCTGCAACATTTTTTACTTAGGGCTGAATTCAACAACCAAAAATCTGTGTCAGTTGACATCAAATGAGGGGGCATCCTTTCAGTCCTAACACGTTACCCAGTCCATATCAGTGTGGATATCCAGTATGATTGTTTTTCCCACCTGATGTGTTTTCAAAGGCTTCCTGTAACTCTTTTGAACAGTGTATTAAAGGCCTAAAGATCCGTCAGTGTTGTTTCCAGTTTGCTGCTTCAGTGCACGCAAGCTTTATTATTTGTCACATACAACATCACACAATACAGTACAATGTGTAGTGAAATGATCTGTGTCTGTGCTGAGGACAGGCTGCAGACAAAGCCGCGCCATTCCAGGGCTTTTTGGTTATGAGGGGTCTACCCAGGACCCTTACTGGATACTGGGTGGGAATCAAACTTGCAACTCCTGCTCCAAAGACGTGTAGTCTCACCACTACCCTATCCAGCTGCAAGGGGTAAAAGATAGATGCCTGGGCCATCCCAATCTGTATCATCCCAGATTTGCTTTTACTCACTTACATAAACCTTAGAGAGGAACAAGAGGTGGGAAATGTAACCAAATAAAAACGTCTGTGGGGACGACTGCAATCCAAATGAACAGCTGTTCCTCACATATTTAGACGTCTTTTCAGTCACTTAAACTGCAGCACAGATTTCTTCTCTTTGTTTTCTGGTAAAGAACCAACAACACAGTAAACCATACTATTTGTCTGATAACGGCCTCAGAAATGTTCCAGTAAGCACCAACACCACAAACACTTTAGAGGTGTAGTTTAATTGCAGTGGTTAGATCCACCAGCTGGGCATTGCAGCATGAGAGCATCTAGAGAGCACAGATGTACATAAGAAATGAGAGCATCAAAACTTTTGCAGGATGTTTACAGAGTTCATGACACCATCAAATAAATGAAAGTTCACTCCTTTATTGTCGTCTGTGCTGTAATACAGAGACTCCTTAGAAAAATACAAAAAATGTAAACCTGTTATAAAATATACAAAAAATACAGGGATTCAAATACAAAGGGGTATAAATTTGTGGCAGTCGTTTATATATTATAAGACACAGACATTCAACACAATCTTCAGGTGGTTCATTTACAGAGTGACTTTATGACTGTGATTCAGTTTTTTTAATATTCCTTTATGGTGACCTTTCTTCATTCATAGTAAATTTCTGTGCACTGATTCGCTCACATTTACTTTAATCGACCACAGCCTCGGTGAATAGTGATATTTAAACATCTAAAATTCCCTTTTTTAAAAACTACACCTCAGTTTTCTCTTCACCACTTTTAACCATTTAGGCCCAAGATAAAAATCTACCGTCTACATGCAAGCACGTAATGACCCAAAGGACTTTAATATTCAGAGTGGTAATAGCACTTCATTACTTTTTGTCATTCTGCTGCTGATTAAAATAAAACAAACTGTAATAAACACGTCATATTTAACAAACCATACAAAAGAGATCAAAGTATAAATAAAGCTGTAAGAACAGGCGAATGATGGGTGGCGATGAATGAACACTGTGTGTGAGAAAATTATGCTGATATTTACTACATACAGTAAACTCGTTTTTTTGACCATGAACTCATCGTGTGAGGGTTAACTGAGGTCATAGATCAAGTGAGGCGTAGATTTAAGGCAATTCTCTATTAGCTTCACTTTTCAGATGTTCATTTTTTATGCAAACTGTGTCATGGCAGAGGTAACAGACGTCATGGGGAACCTGAAATATCAAATCCATGTGTTTTATGACCCTTTGTCGTATAAGAGCACCTTTACTTGGTAAAATGTTGTAGAGTGGAGACACTTTTGTCCGTTGAGGCTGATTTGGAGGATTTGGTTTGTCGGAATGTGCCGAACTCTTCTCAAAGCTTGATTTATCGTCCTGTGTTCAATCTCCCCAGAGATCTTTCGTTGGTCTTGAAGCTAATAAATGTTGAACAACGGCTCTTTCCACAGAAACGCAGGACGGGAGATTTCTGGGAGTCTGAACTTGTGTTGTCACAGCAAATCTAAAAACCAGCGTGCTTACTTTGGCTATTGCATTTTAAGCAAGTTCAATATTATTACAACCAATTCAATTTAGTTCCAGGGATACTTTATTCTTCTGAATCAAAATACTGCCATTACACAGCAGTTTACTACCAAGCAGACCTAACACGTTAGCCTGTTCTCAGGCTTTGTGCTAGGCTACGCTGTAGCTATGGGGTAGATTTACCACAGTGTTATAAATCAAGCTTTAGTTTGTTCTTCTTCCTCTTCGTCCCATTGTGCTCGCTCAGAAGTCAACAGATCACTTCCTGGAGAAAAGCTGGTTCTCCAGCTGTTCCAGGCGCGCGGTCATCCCAGCCAGTGGACACGTCATTAAGGAATCATAAGTACTTAACATGCACACATACACGCTCACTGTATTCTGTATAAGCTGGCACAGAGAGCACAGAGGGGGGTGGGGTCACCTGCATGCTGAGCACCCAAAAACTTTCAGCTTCTAAGCCGAAGTCACGGGGAAACAACAGATATTATGTTATTAAAAAAACACCCAGAGCAATAACAAGAGATTTAATATGCAAAGACACTTTTTGAAGTCTTTACCTGAAGGTACAGAATTACCTGATATTATGTGTTTTTTGTTTTAAAGGATATGTTTCTGTGTGAGCTGCTCCAGGCTGTTCATAGTGGCCTGCTGGAACTCCACCAGACTTTCACATGCACAGGGGTTCTTCACCTCAATCTCGCCCTGACTCTCCTCTGCAGAAGGAAAAATATATGAATATAATATTCTTTATCTGTATATACATTGTGTTAATTTCAGTTATCTTGAAGGTGCAGACATTGCTCATAAGATGCGATGAAGTGCTGTAGTTTAATTTTTTAAATTGTCCCTGTTTAGCTTTAATGTCTACTTCGAGCTCCAAACCAATAAACTACTATTATTATTTTTTTAACCTGAGGATTTAATGTTCGGTACACTCAGGAAAAATGTTTTGTAACTGCTTTGTTTTTAGTGCTCTTTTTCTGCAACTGTCATGTTGTAATTCTGTCAGTAGAGGGCGACAAAGACAAGACATTGTTACAATGAATTACCAGTAAAAACCACACAAACCATCACATGAAAGTTCTGCTGAAGCTTTGCTCTTAAGGCTGACCAAAATCTTTTGTTATTAAAATGATGAATGTTGTCAATTTCAGCTGTTTATGGTACAAAACTCTTTTCTAAGTGTATAAAAGGTTGTAATGTGCTTTATTTGTGCAATCAACCAATGACCTTCACCATTATATAAGCTGCATGAACCGAGGGATTCAGTAGAGAAGATTTTTAAACCATAGTAGTAAAAAAAGAGCATCGATTTTTATATAATTATCCTCTTGGGGAGGATCCTCTCTTACTTTCAGGATGTTTTTCCTGTTTAAAACCAATTTAAGTATTAAAAAAATATTAAAAACTTAAAGAGGATTAAAAACACAGCGCTCTCCCAAGGCCAGGATTTAATGCATTGTTTGCACATTCTTCGTCTCTTTAATAAGTCTCATGAAGTTCACATTGGTAGTTTTTATACTTCCACCTTAGTTTATTCATTGCAGGAAAGAAAAAAGGTGCTAGAGCTTTTTCACTTCCTGTGGCAGAAAGCAAGCCTCAGAATATGAACCAATAATATGCTGTCAGATTAACTTGTCTGTTTACTTGCTGTTTTATACGCTGCGGTCAGGTCTAGTAGAGCAGGTTACCTGGGCAGACATTGAGTTTGAGGTTTTCAGCGATGGTGCTGATGGCGGTGAAGTCAGTGGTGTAATAGAAATGCTTCTCCACAGGCTCAGACGCGATCTCACGGAGCTCATCTTCCACCGCTTTTCCAACACCCACCGCGTACATGTTGATGCCTGCATACATGCACAGGTGCAGGGTCACATGATAACTACTGCACTGCTTGATTCAGACACTGAGCTACAGATGCTGTTATTATCATCCTGGGTCTTACCGGCTTCTTTGGCCTTCTTGGCGTACTCGGTGATGTCATCCTGGGAGCGTCCGTCTGTGAAAACCAGCCCGATTCGTGGAATGTTGCGGCTCAGAGGACGAGCGCCTTCTGCCTCAGAGAAGCTGTTTTCCAGCATGTGCTTCAGGGCCAGGCCGGTCATCGTACCTTTCTCCATGTAATCAACCTGAACATGGACAGTAACAACATTTAGAGTCGTGTAGCTGAGCAGGGCCCAAACGTGGTGCAGGTTTAATCTTTTATTCAGGATTTCATTAACTGCAGTTCACTGCTGAGGGTCTGTATGTATATGTAAAATATGCCTGTACATGAATCTTTATGCTGACTTTAAGCATCACACAAGTATTACAATCTCACAATACTGGCGCCACCTGTGTGTCACAGATCAGCGGGATAACTTCTCTCATTCACTTTACAGCTGGGCTTCTTTAGGAAGAATTAAGAACTGCCCCCTGCTGGCCATTAGCAAGAATGCAGGTTTAAGTTACTCCCACAGCTTGATGTTTCAAACTGTCTGTCACGGCTACAACAAACAAACAAACAAACAAACAAACAAACAAACAAAAAAAGGAAAGACAAAACAAAACAAACAAACAAAAAAAGGAAAGACAAAACAAAACAAACAAACAAAAAAAGGAAAGACAAAACAAAACAAACAAACAAACAAAAGGAAAGAAAAAACAAAAAACAAACAAACAAACAAAAAAAAGGAAAGAAAAAACAAAACAAACCAAACAAACAAACAAAAAAAAAGGAAAGAAAAAACAAAACAAACCAAACAAACAAACAAAAAAAGGAAAGAAAAAAACAAAACAACCAACCAAACAAACAAACAAACCAACAAACAAAAGCACTACCTTCATGACTGCAGCTTTGATCTCATCAGCTGTGTGGTACATGTTGAGGGGAAACTCAGTCCTGACCCGACTCGAGTACTGAACCAGACCGACTCTGGTACCGTGAGCAGACACGTCCAGAGAGTCGACGACCTGCAGGGACCCAGGTGAGGTGATGAATATTCAGCATTTTATTATTTTAAGATTATTTGATAGTTTTTAAGATACCGGACAAAGATGTGTATTAATATGTAAAATATCTTTTTGCTGAATGTCCAGGACATGTTGTTTTAGTTGATTATTATTTCTGGAGCCAAAACAAGATTGCTTCCTCCTGCAGTAATTCATATTTGATGGCATTGTTTTATTCTGTGACCGTCCTGCATGTGCAGGTATGGACATATGAAATAATCCTGCAATTTGGCAGTAAAACACTCAGTGTGTTAGAAAATACTTCCAACCTGGTTAACAAACTTTTTGACAAGCTCAAAGTTTTGAGGGCGGACACTCTTTGAGCCGTCGATCAGAAGCACCAGGTCGATGTTTGCAGACTTGCAGGCTGAAGAAGAACGAGACAAACGAAGGACGGGAGGTTTAATTATTTAATTTATTTCACTGTGAAAAATATGATTAAAGAAATCAAGACATGAAATACTAAACAAACACTGCAACACAAATACCACAGTAAAAACATGTAACCTAACGGCCCACATGAGTCACTGCAGAGTTTACTAGTAACTTTCCAAAAGTGGAGTTACTCAGTTTGTGTGGAGGTAAAGTTATGGAGCTGAATGTATAATCATTGGATTTTACATAGTTTATATATTCTGCTATTAGAGAGACGTATGTTGTTGTCATCACAGTTTATGTCAGTAAGGAAGTTGCATAAATACAAACTGATGGTGGGATTCAATAAGAGTGAACTTCTTCCAGAAAAGCTGGAGCGATGCTGAAGAGTATTTTTGCTTTATTTTGGGTATTATTTTATTTTTTCTTTTCTTTTTCCAAGGTGAACTTTTGTACTGTTTACGTCATTGAAATAAAATGAACAAAACAAAATGGGGTAATAAAGCTCAGTTTCACTGAGTTATTATTAATATTATTGTTGTTGTCGTCATAGTGACAAACGGTTGCTCTCAGATGTCCGCAGCAGTTGGAAAGCAGGTTTGGAGCGTAGCTCTTGAAGCGATGATACAGTTGCTTGCAAAAGTATTCGGCCCCCTTGAACTTTCCCACGTTTTGTCACATTACAGCCACAAACATGAATCAATTTTATTGGAATTCCAGGTGAAAGACCAACACAAAGTGATGAACACGTGAGAAGTGGAATGAAAATCATTCATGATTCCAAACATTTTTTACAAATAAATAACTGCAAAGTGGGGTGTGCATAATTATTCAGCCCCCTGAGTCAATACTTTGTAGAACCACCTTTTGCTGCAGTTACAGCTGCCAGTCTTTTAGGGTCTGTCTCTACCAGCTTTGCACATCTACAGACTGAAATCCTTGCAAATTCTTCTTTGCAAAACAGCTCCACAGCTGCTCTGTGACGCCTCAGAGGTTGTCTAAGAGAATATTGGGAGCAACAACACCATGAAGTCCAAAGAACACACCAGACAGGTCAGGGATGAAGTTATTGAGAAATTTAAAGCAGGCTTAGGCTACAAAAAGATTTCCCAAGCCTTGAACATCCCACGGAGCGCTGTTCAAGCCATCATTCAGAAATGGAAGGAGTATGGCACAACTGTAAACCTACCAAGACAAGGCCGTCCACCTAAACTCACAGGCCGAACAAGGAGAGCGCTGATCAGAAATGCAGCCAAGAGGCCCATGGTGACTCTGGACGAGCTGCAGAGATCTACAGCTCAGGTGGGGAATCTGTCCATAGGACAACTATTAGTCGTGCACTGCACAAAGTTGGCCTTTATGGAAGAGTGGCAAGAAGAAAGCCATTGTTAACAGAAAACCATAAGAAGTCCTGTTTGCAGTTTGCCACAAGCCATGTGGGGGACACAGCAAACATGTGGAAGAAGCTGCTCTGGTCAGATGAGACCAAAATGGAACTTTTTGGCCAAAATGCAAAACGCTATGTGTGGAAAACTAACAACAGAATTGCAGCAAAAGGTGGTTCTACAAAGTATTGACTCAGGGGGGCTGAATAATTACGCACACCCCACTTTGAAGTTATTTATTTGTAAAAAATGTTTGGAATCATGTCTGATTTTCGTTCCACTTTTCACGTGTGCACCACTTTGTGTTGGTCTTTCACGTGGAATTTCAATAAAATTGATTCATGTTTGTGGCTGTAATGTGACAAAATGTGGAAAAGTTCAAGGGGGCCGAATACTTTTGCAAGCCACTGTAAATGAGACTGTCTCTCTGCCTCAGAATGTGATGTGAAGCTTACTGGCCGGTACGCTGGTATTCGCTCGCCCTCCCAGGAGGAATAAAACAATCCCAACATCTTTGTCCAGCTCGTTTCATCCAGACATAACTGAGCTGTTTTTAACATCAGTTTGAGATCATTGTACATCTTTATTTCCTTTCCTGAGACGTTACCTCTGCTCCTAAATGTTTTTTCCTTTCACTGAGAGTCACCTGATCAACGTCCAGCTGCCACTGAAATGCCCTGAATCTTCATCCTCCTCTTTAATACATTTCTTATGCTTTGGCTTCAAATATAGTGAAGCTCAGCAGTGCAGGTTAATAATTTATCTTTGAGCTTTGTTGTTGTAGACTGATTTAATAAAAATCCAGCATTTTTTCTAAGTTTTTTGAGTCTTTTTTCCACACCTGCAGCCTTTCTGCTGGTTCACACAGGAGCTAGCATCTTAATCCTGAAGCAGCTCTCTCTGCACAGAGTGCTGAGTTTCTTAAACTAACTCAGAGCTGCTGAAACAGGTCAGAGGCTTTTGCATTTGCACAGATGATGACTTACTGCCGCAGCTCTTGCCGTCGTCCTGTAGCAGCTGTCCCTCGGGGCAGATGCAGTGATAAGAGCCTGGAGTGCTCACACACTGGTACTCACAGCCGTGCTCCACTGTGTTACACATGTTCATGTCTGACAACACACAGAAAGCACATATTACACCATAGCAGAGAGAGACACATGCAAAAAACTGTTCAGTAATGCACAACAACTAAAGGTTTAGTGAACAGCTGTGGAAGACTTGACCTCGGGGAGGTCAACACTTATTTTTGCTGCTAGATTATGGTGAAAACCACCTCCTCATTAATCCTTCCATAAGTTCACCTACACAAACCTTTTGAAGAATAGATGCTGTTCATCGAAAGGCTCAAATGCACAAGATTTATAAAACAAACTAAAGCTGACCTATAAGAAAAAAAAAAGTTCTTTCACAGCTGTTTTGTTTTCATAATCACTGAAAACTGAATTAAAATGTGATTAATCGAGCAGCCTTCACACATGGTGTCAACCTGGGAATCGACACCACAGCCATTAAGCAGCAGAGCTCCATCAGCCCGTTCCTGCCTGTTTATTTAATGTAGAGGATGATATTACAAACAAATCTCTCTACAAACTACATGAACATGCCAGTCCTCATTAAAGTGTGCTCATAACTTTTCTTGGATAATAAGTAGTTCCATAAGAAATGTATGAACGCAGCACCTTTGGTTGGTCTAACAGAGCGAATCAGCATCTCAGTGACATCTTTTAGTGCCCCCCCCCCCCCCCCCCCCCCCCCCCCCTTTAAAACAAATTCAAAGTACATATTTATCGGGTGCACTATGTAATAAACACAAGCAGGGTTTTCATGTGAGATTCACTGACTTGTGCAGGTCTTCTTGTCCTTGTTGAGTTTGAATCCTTTGTTACAGTCACAGGTGAAAACGCCCGGAGCGCTGACACAGATCTGCTCACAGTCGTGCTTTCCCTCAGCACACAGGTCAATGGCTGAGTAACACACACACACACACACGTTATTCCCAATTTATAACATTATAGTGAGTGAATGTGACTCTAAGTGTCTAGTTTTACTCTGCATGTGTTAAATAAAAGTGTTTCCAAACTGTGCAGAGACCCAGATGGACTCAGTTTTCAGTCCTTACTTTAAAGGAGCTGGAAACAACGAGCCTTTCATATGAACAACTCATAGAACGAACAGGAGAAAGAGCAGCCTTTTCTCTGACTGTAGGTGTGTTTCTGCAGGTGCGTGTACACCTGTGTGTATTTGCACGAGGGCTTGACTAACGTGTGCAGGTCTTCTCGTCCTCATTGAGCGTGTATCCTTTGTTGCAGTCGCAGGTGTAGACGCCCGGCGCGCTGATGCAGCTGTGTTCACAGTGGTGCTTCCCCTCAGCGCACAGGTCAATGGCTGAACAACACATTGAGCGAAAGTGTGTAATTGTGATTAAGATTTTTTCTTAACATTTATCAGCGTCTGAGCCAAACAAATATTCTTCTTACATCTGCTTTGGATTTTGTTCTCAGAGGTTTCCAGTAAGAGCTCAGATAGACGGACTAAATGCCAGATATTAATTTCTGGAAACAGTAGACATCATGCAACAACCCCAAACTCTGAGATTACAGGATTTATTCAAATATAAGCACGCAATCCCCTGTTATTCATCTGGACTCCTTTAAATGACGTTTGAATCTTTGAAGCAAATTTTTAATTGACTGTGAGTCAAACTTATCTTCTAAACTGTGTATTCAAAGCCGACTGTGAATTACTTAAAAATGTCTCCTTTCTGCTGTGAACTACAGTCACACTGTGTCTTATTCATGCTGTGGAGATGTGCACGGCTTCAGGAGAACAGGAAGTCTTTGCACCCACAAAGGTTGCAAATGGTCTTAATTTTAAAGGTTCCTGATGAAGAGGTGCTCTGCTGCAGCTGTTGATGTTATTGCTGCCAAAAGGCTGACACCAGCACTCAACACTTTAGGGCTGAAAGTCAGAACGACTAATGTCAGGAAATTCAAAGAAGCAGGCCACAGATGTAGAAGTTGGCGTTATTTAAATGGGAAGAAAATGAGGACTCCATCAGCCAGTCATCGGTAATTTTCTTGTTGCAGCTCCTCTCATAACCTCTGATGTCAGTCCTTCCAAAGTTGGGCCCAAGGTCCACCAGATTTATTTTTATGTTAAAGAGCATGGAAATGCATCAATAGTAGGAGCTGACAGCACCTCAATGATGGATTCATTCTGCAGGACGATCGGGACTTTGTCAATGTTTTGTAACAACTTCCTGAGAATATCCTTCAAGCCAGCTCTTTTTCTTCTTTAAAACTTTAAATGACATTTTCTCTTTGCCGTTTCATCCTTTAAGTCAGAATAACTTGAAAGCTGTTTATTAATTTTTATGTTGTTTGTAACTTTGTTCACAAAGGTGACGCATCAGTAACCTTAAAGACATACGACATGCTTCCTGATGAACATGTCGCTGTGACGCAAGCTCTCGTTTCAGGCGTCAGACAGCTCTGAACACGTCACACTTCAGACAGCTTTTTTTCTACTTTTGGATCTATGATGTCACAGAGGGGATATACCTAATGCAAAGCTCTGGAGCGAACACAGCTTGTTTCAGACAGAATATGAAGACCTGCACGGAGGTTCAGAATAAGAAGAATTATTTTGAACCATGCAAAGCCTCAAAGATAAAGTTATGGAGGTGGAAATAAGCAGAATAGGGTTTCTTTAACAATCACATGCTGCTGCAGAAATGTCCCAAGAACACCAAAAATTGGCATTCTTGGCCTCTGCATGCTCTCTGCTGTACCTGTGCTTATTTTTCCACACTTGAATTATATCTTGAGTAATTCTATAAAGTTTGAGTGGGGACTGAAAAAAAGCTACTGCATATTAGTCATGCTGCTTTATTCTGGCACCATCTCTCAGGTCTCGACTCGATTTTCTAAAAAAAAGGATCATTAAAGTGTTTTTCATCATCTTGTGGTGATCTCAAAAATGATCATTTAGTATTGTGGATTTCTTCCAGCGCTCTACATAATGTCATGATTATCTAGTAACCAAATCCAGAGACACATTTGGGAAACGTTAATGTTCTGAATCCTGCATTAGCGGCTGGGTCAGGCCGGTTTCCGTGTAAAGAAATCAGAGCCTCACCTCCGTCACAGCAGCAGTGGACATCGTGGCCGTGTTATTAACCGCTTATGATTTTTCTTCCATGTTCGCTCTGCTTACCCTGGCAGGTCTTGCTGTCCTCCAGCAGCCTGTATCCCTCGTTACAGCGACAGCGATAGCCATTGAGCACGCTCACACACTCGTGATCGCAACTGTGGTTCCCAAACGAACAGTAGTCGATCACTGAGGGGAGGAAAGCAGCGAGGCCATGAGCAGCAGAGAGGACAGCAGCCAAATGTGTGGGTCGCATTTATGTTCCCCTTGTCTCTCAGTAAGTCTCGGCTTTTACCTGCTTTGCTCTGTCCCAAATATGAACCTGAATGAGTCTTACTGCAATAAGCTGATTTACAAATACAATGAAATGATCATTTCTAACTGTATATCTGCACATGGGTTTGGTACTGCAAGGCTTCATACTGTTGACAGGTGAGCTGTGAGGCAGTGATGCTAACAGGTGCTCTCCATCTCTTAGTGCAGTTAGCATCTTAGTTAGCATGCAAACACTGAGCTGTAACTGATTAGCTGAAAAGCTCGTGCTCGCTTTCTGTCCCAGAATTTCAAACCACAACTGACGTGCTGGCTCACTCGCAAACGTTCTCATACTTTGATGAACAGTCCAGTGAAATGTCTTCTGAAACATTTGAGGCGAGAAAATCAGCAGATTGAGTCTGTGTATCTTAGATAAACAGCAACGACTGTCAAAGGTTTTCAGAAGAAACACATCGTACCAGATGCTCCATAAACTAGCTTAAACATCAGCCTCATGCTAACTCGATGTGCTGGCTTATGAAACGCAGCACGACTAGAATGCATTGAAATCAAGGATCTAGTGTAAACATACTGTGCTGTTTCAGAATTTATGCTTTCTAACTCGTGCTTTAGAGAATTTCATTTAAATGCTTCTCATAAATCTGCCTCGTGTGTGCTGACTGTGTGCGTACATGTGCGTATGTTACTTCCTGCAGTGTGAGGAAAGTTTCAAAGCAGATCTACAAAAAGATTTAATTGTACAAACTGGAGACGGAGGAACAAAATGCAAACACACAACCACCGAGCAGCAGAATCAATGACAGCAGAACACACTTCAATCAATCGCATAAAGGTGATCGATATGAGATGTGTGAATTTGCATGTACGTTGTGTGTGTGTGTGTGTGTGAGACTAACTTGAGCAGGTCCTCTTGTCATTGTTCAGTTTGTATCCTTTGTTGCAGTCGCAGGTGAAGGAGCCCGGCGAGCTGACGCAGATTTGTTCACAGTTATGTTTTCTCTCAGCGCACAGATCTATGGCTAAACACACACACACACACACACACACACACACACACACACACACACACACACACACACACACACACACACACACACACACACACACACACACACACACACACACACACACACACACACACACACACACACACACACACACACACACACACACACACACACACACACACACACACACACACACACACACACACACACACACACACACACACGAATGATATTATATGGGGTGGCTGTAGCTCAGGTGGTAGAGCAGGTCATCCACTGATCGGAAGGTTGGTGGTTCGATTCCTGGCTTCCCCTAATCTACATGTCAAATATCCTTGGGCAAGATACTAACCCCAAATTGCTCTCCGATGCATCCATCGGAGTGTGAATGTTAGCTATGAAGCACTTAGAAAGATGTGCTTGTGCGAAGAACCAGTCCATTTATTACTTTTTATAAACACTCTCCAGTGTTTGTTTGATTTCTGGTTCTAAAACTGACTTTTTCTTTTCTTTTATTCTGTTTTTTTTGTCACACATGTGCTAAAGGACAAAGCTTCATATTTTCACGTTTCCCCTGTAAGCCAAAAAAACGTCCGGAAAATTCTCTGTTTCAGGCAGTTTTGTTTTCTACTTTTTAAGATAAGATAAAATAATTTAAGAAGAACTTTATTTATCCCGAGGGAAAATCTTTTGTCATGCACATGCTCAGTGCTGCAAGAGAGACAGAGGAATAAGATATACAATAAGAATACTAGTATACAGTAATATACAGTAGGATAGTGCAAAACATAATATCAAATAACTCTAACAAAGTAACAATATAACTTTAACGTCTGGGTGCTGAGAGGACAGCCTTGTTGCGAGCACAGAGGACCCGCCTTCTGCTGCTTAACCAATCAGAAAAAAGCTGACATGGTCCCAGATCTGGTGCTGCGTTTTTGTTTCTTGCTATTTTTCTTGTGAGTGTTTGTTTGTTTTGGTGTCATTCTGTTGATTTTAGTTTTTGATTATTAACCTGTGCTCCTCTCCCTCCTGTTTCCCATCATTCCTCACTCTGTGGGCCTGAATGCTCTCTGTCCTTTGTTAAAGTCTCTTTGTGTTTCCCTGAAACTTTTGTGAACTTTGTTCTCAGATTTTGACATTCACCCAATAAAAGAGTTATTTTTTATTGTATTGTCGGCCTTTAAGAATAAAGAGCTAAAACAGATCGTTTCAGACAGCTGTAGATCGTGCTAATCTCCTCCACTAGAAGACAAAAGTAAAAATACAAAGTTCAAAAGGGAAAGACAGTCGTCCTTTTGATTTTGCTGGTAGCTGTATATAGTTTAGTATAGTGGGAGCAAACTGCAAATTACCTGCGCATGTCTTCCCGTCATCGTTCACAGTGTATCCGGGCAGACAGAGGCAGTGGTAGGATCCAGGAGTGCTCTCACAGATGTGCTCACAGCCGTGGTCTGACTCCAGACACAGATCCACGCCTGCGTCAGATCAGCATTCAGAAAACCAGCTTCAGTATATTTAACTTACAGCTTATTATCACAAAATCAAAATCATATTCCCGACAACTTTGTGTTTTTTCTGTAGAAATTATCGGTGCCCCTGAAGGAAAAGCTTCATCTGCAAAGCATGATGGGATTAGTGGTTTTAGCCCTGCTGTCACCTCTTAGCTGCAGGACTCTTCATTTTCACTGAGAGCTTATTTTATTTCACTGATTTACTTTTTGTATTTATTTTATCCGTCTGCATTTTGCATCTCCCACTGCAGGATACCAGACTGTTTTTTTTAGCTGAAGTCCAGTGTTGAATAATAGCAGCATGAGGAAATATCGAGCACTTAAGGGATTTGCAGAGGTTGTTATGAAAAAGTATTAGGTTATCCTTCTATGTCAGAAGGATTTTGTAATATGTTTTTTTAAACTCGAGCTAGACGTTGTGTTTTTAATTACATAAAAAATCTACGTTGGCCCAGATGAAGCCAATGTCATGAAATTTTAATCCCACAGATTTATTTGAAGTCTTTTGCTGCTCTTACATCAAGATGACTTTAAATAAAAGTGATCCAGTGATACAAAATCATTTAGATGGAGATCTTATAGAAACACAACTTCCAAATCCTTGAAGAGTGGAAAGTTTTTACATTCCAGTAAGATTTTTTCACTCACACGAATCTTAAAACTTACTAGTTACACAACTCATCTTAATTGACTCCAGCTCAGGGTAAATGTTTTTTTTTTGCTGATTAAAAGCTGATTTTTGTTTTTAAATAAACTCATAATTGTCATTCTTCTCAGGTACATTAACATTTTGTTTGAAAATAAAAACACAGTATGCTATATAAGTGGTAACATCTAAATATACTACAGAATATAACACAAGTGTTAGAAATAATAAGACAAATAAAAAGCACCACATATAGTAACAGCAGTTACTTTGTATTTCCCGTCCTGCAGTCTTACCGCAGAGCTTATCCTGGAACTGGATGCCAAACTGGTGAATGAGATCAAAGGACTCAACCAGGAAGACGTGGTCCTCAAAGGGCGGTGACGCCATGGCCCTCAGTGATGTCATATCTGCCCTGGCCACGCCCACAGCATAGATCTCAATGCCTTTTTCTCTCGCCTCAGCGGCCACCTCAGCCACGCGGTCCTGAGGACGTCCGTCTGTCACGATCACGGCCACGTTTGGAACCTGAAGCCGTCGGCAGAACCAACCAGAGACAGCTGTTATTGACGTCCCCTCCATCTTTGTTTTAGCCCATAAATTCAGAAACATTTTATTGTTTTAATTTTTTTATTAAATCGACAGACGGATTGGGGCTGCAGCTGCAGTAATACGGACGCTGCACCGGTCCGTCGTGGTGAAGAGGGAGCTGAGTGTAAAAGCGAAGCTCTCAATCTACCGGTCGATCTACGTCCCTACCCTCACCTATGGCCACGAGCTGTGGGTAGTGACCGAAAGAACGAGATCGCGGATACAAGCGGCGGAAATGAGCTTCCTCTGAAGGGTGGCTGGCCTCTCCCTTAGAGATAGGGTGAGAAGTTTGGCCGTCTGGGAGGGGCTCAGAGTAGAGCCGCTGCTCCACATCGAAAGGAGCCAGCTGAGGTGGTTCGGGCATCTGACAAGGATGCCTCCTGGGCGCCTCCTGGGTGAGGTGTTCCGGGCATGTCCCACCGGGAGGAGGCCCCGGGGCAGACCCAGGACACGCTGGAGAGATTATATCTCTCGGCTGGCCTGGGAACGCCTTGGTGTTCCCCCGGATAAGCTGGAGGAGGTGGCTGGGGAGAGGGAGGTCTGGGCCTCTCTGCTTAGGCTGCTGCCCCCGCGACCCGGCCTCGGATAAAGCGGATGAAGATGGATGGATGGAATTTTTTTATTATCCCAGCTTCATCAGGTAAAGTTTGGCCAGCCAAGGCCTCAACTCTTGACTGCTGTCCAATCCTCACTGCACTAGACCCTCACAAAGCCTCCAGCATTTCATCTACACTTTTTTAAATTCCTTTATGCCTCTTGTGTCCTTGGCACGTCCTCCTAGGAGGCCTAGGACACAATGGAGAGATTATATCTCTTGGCTGACTTGGGAATGCTTTGGTGTCCCCCCCCAGAGGACCTGGAAGAGGTAACCCTGGGCTTAGACTGCTGCCCCCATGACCCCAACAGAAATGTCTGTATGTATGCATAGTTCTGCTCAAAGTTCTGCTATAACAAACTTCTACAAAACAGGTGATGATATTTATTTCTGTGATGATTTAAATACAGATAATTAAATGGTAAATGGCCTGTATTCGTGATGGCAGCTACATTGTAGCCACAGCCACCCTGGGGCGCACTGACAGAGGCGAGGCTGCCGGACACTGGCGCCACCGGGCCCTCTGACCACCACCAGTAGGCAACGGGTGAAGTGTCTCACCAAGGACACAACGATCGAGACTGTCCAAGCCGGGGCTCGAACTGGCAACCTTCTGATTACAAGGCGAACTCCCAACTCTTGAGCCACGATCGCCCAGAGGGCGAGAAAAGTAAAGATTTAAAATGAAAATGCCTGAAACCACCAGCACAACTAAAGGAAACGGTTACAAAATGGTTTGTTGGGTATAAGACATCCAATAAGTACCTTTGGCCTGTCTCCAGCCTCTGGAGTAAAAGCTTCATTCATCATGTATCTGATGGCGAGTCCGGTCATGGTACCCTGAGCGAGGGGGATGATCTGATTGATGGCTTTCACTATGTTGCTCAGCCTGGCGTGAGTCTTCAGAGTGAACTCAGTGCGGACCTGAAAGCAGTGAAGAATTCAAAGATTAAAACATCATCTTAAGACCAGTTAGTGATGAGAAGGGTTACCTGTCAAGATGGTAAATGGCCTGTATTTGTATAGCACTTTATTTAGTCCCCAAAGCGCTTTACACGTTCAGTCATTCACACACTGGTGATGGCAGCTACATTGTAGCCACTGACAGAGATGAAGGAGTACAACATGAAAGGAGGTCTGCATCCTGTCTGGTTACTCTACCTGACTGGAATACTGAACAACTCCCACTCTGGTGGCATTTAGTCCAATATCCAGGGTGTTAATGATGTCAATCATAAACTTCCTCATGGTCTCAAACTCGTGTGGCCTAACGCTGCGGGAGCTGTCGATGAGGAAGACTAGATCCACCGGACCAGTCTTACATTTCTGCGCAGGTTCTGGAAGAAAGAAGAAAAGCAGAATCTGTTCAAACTAGATGTTTCAACAATGGGGGAAAAAATTCAAGAAGAAGTCAGCGATCCTCTGACCTCAAAAGCTCCAAATTTAAATTTGGTGAGATCCCAGAAAACATGAAACATGGGGATTTTTATTGTGTTGTTACACAAATTATTCCCCAGCAAATGCTTCGTTCCTGTTTGAGTGATGTTCACCGCAGTGTCCAGCTCAGGAAGCTGCTGAGCCTTTTTTAAAAAATATTGTGTGATATAGTGTGATTTCGACACATGAAACACAGACGTGGCCTCTGAATGATGTTAATGCACGGAGGAGACTCACAGGTGAGATGGTGTCGTGTCTCGTGTGAAAGGAGCAGAGCTGTTTTGGTGCTCTGAAGAAAACCTAAACAATTTTACTGTTGTGACTGATCAGTAGGATAAAAGGCTGCTTCTTTCTTATTCGACTTTCTTTTTAAACTGTGTGGATTTTACTCTCTCTCTCTGAAGCACGACAGCAGCAGCCGTCCTCAAACATCGGTACAGCGTTCACATTATTTACCACCTGAGCGCTGCTTCTCGGCGGCGTCAGCTGCCACAGGACACCTGTTTTTGTCTTTATATTTTTCAGACGCGCTCCCAGGTTGTAACATCATCTAGGTTCAAAAACGCTGCCGTCATGAATGAGGTATGAGGTGGGCTTGTGTTTGTGGTGTGGCTTTACGAGTTGGAAAGAAACTGTTTGATTAATGCCCATCCAGACTTTCTTCAGACAAAGTGAAAGTCACAACAGACGAGACTCAGCGTCAGAATAAGCAGACGTGCGGGACCGATGGAATCCATCTTTAGGTTCAAGTAGACGTCAACAGTGGCCAATTTTTAACGCCTTATAAACACGTCCACTGCATTGTCTGGTCACATAAATCAAGTCAGCGGCAGATGTAATGTATAGGTGTCAGTGATATGTCCTGAAACATTCGTGCCTTTCACAGAAGTCATAATTCACACGCTTGTATAAAGAGTCCTATTCAGTGACCTGCGGTGGCAACATTTACAGGTTATAACTTTTCTAAAAAAGTCCTCAACCCTTCTTTTTACATTTTTATCTAAATTTGGGTCTTTGCCGTTTCTTAGTCCTAATTTGGTCAATTAAATTAAACCGTGACTCCAAAAGTTAAAGATAAAAACAGTTTTGAACTCAATAGAGCCACACGCATGTCGCTGTGTGTTCATGGTCAGCTAACATGATCTCAGTCATCACAAACACCTTATATTAGACATTTTAAATTTAAATTATAATGTTTTCCTCCTTTTCGAGGACACATTTACATGTTAATATCAAACATGTTGAAAGCTTAAACAACAAAGACTGTAAATGGGTACGTCCTCATGAGCCAAAAATTCAACAAGGACACCACCAAGGATTATTTTGAACTATTCATGCAAAGCTACCCTTAACCCTCTCAAGGCAGGCGTTGCCGATTTGCAACAGTTAAAAACTAACAACCTGATTACCCCACATACATATTTTATGAGGGGTTTTTTTACTCATAAGTACCACTGCAGGACTTGGTTGTGCATTAGCAACAAAAAGTTTAATTTGAGCCTGAGAGGGTTAAAGTGAAAAACATATGGCTCTGGTAAAGGTGTAATTGTGCTATCAAATGGTTGTTTAAATCATTGTTTATAGTTATCGACTGACTGCAATCCACTGAAAGCATCTGATTTAAAATCATAGCTTTCTTATTTAGGCTTTGGTGTGACTCTGTGTTTCTATTGTGATCCAAACCCACTTTAGCTCCCTGTTCTTTTGATCATCTAAATGCCCATCATTAAACATTTATCTCTCATTTTTCCAGACTTCCTTATCTTTCATTTATTTTCTTAAATTTAAATTATGCCCTCATTTATATATCCTGTTTAGGAAGAGAAACGTCTTTATTTATTTTTTAAAATAATTTTCCAGTAATTCTCACAGTATCTGCACACTGACCTGTTTTTGGTCTGGCTGTTGCGAGGACAGCCAGGGTCAACAGGATGAATGCGCTCAGTTGTCTCATCTTCATCCAAATGATATCGATCTAGCAGACGGGTCGCTCGCAGCTGGGCTCAGATAAATTGGAACAGGATCCAACTGTGAAGAAAAGACAAGCAAGATAGTGCCCGCTTTGAGACTCAGTCACATACAGCTTTCATGTCTGCAGATGGAAGAGGTTAGGATGGACAGATTAGTCTGCAAGACATCAAACTTGGACACAGGAGATCCCTCTTTCCTTCTTTCCCATGCTGACGATGCTCGAACAGGCACGAGCCTCATCAGCACATACCTTGATTCTTATCTAATCCTTCAAAGCTATTTGTGTCTAATATGTGTGCCTAAACACACACAAATTAGAAATTACCTCTGGAAGACATTCCTAGATCACATCAGACACACTTAATCGTTCTTGAGAGCAACTGAAGTGCTTTGTCCTTTGAGCTTTGTCCTCATTAATACCAAACGCATAACTTCTGTGCTACGATTCAGGCCTGACCCATCTGTATGACGACGACTGTGACAGATTTTTGAATATAATGTGAATTTAATTGTGAATGGATGTCTAAATTAAAAACCACCTCCACCTGTGTGGCTCGCCATGTTACTTGTATTAGCAGCTGTTGGTCATGTAGATACCTTCTGGATTTCATTACACTCTTACTGAATACATACACAACAGGAATGTGCTTTCAGGGGTTCTAATGATGACAGAGATTATTTCTGAACCACTGCCATGATGCGTACTTGGATGGAGCTTTAAATGGAAAACCGATTTACTCAGGAACAAATAAAATACTAAAAAAAGCCAAACAATAACATTTTTAAGTTATCTAAGTGACTTATATATACTTAACCTGAGTAGCGAAAGACAGCGGTGGGTTTGAAAACGATTTTCGGGGAGTCCGGTGCTCTCAGCGGCTCTAGTGAGCCTAGCCCCCGGCTAGCTATCGAGCTAGTGGGTAACAGACGTTTCTGAAAACGTCGGAGCGCTTTTGAAAATATGTGGTGTCTTGATAAACTGAGCAGATATTTGAGGTTTACACAGCTACATTCTCGCCTGAAAATATGTTAAACGTTTATTTTGTAACACAGAAAGAATAATAAGAGTAATATTAAAACTAACTAGCTGCTGCCATTGTTGACAAATGAACAGGGCGCTATGGATTCTGGGACACAGCTTCTTCTTCTTCGGGGTTTAACGGCAGCTGGCATCCTTGTACATGCAGTGCTGCCATCTTCTGTTTCAGTCCGTTATTACACTCTTAAATCCTACTACTTATTCCTGCGTCTTTTGGGATCTTACAAAGCTTCAAACAACGCGTCGACTATTAAATTAGTCGTCGACGATTTTGATAGTCGACGTAATCGTGGCAACCCTAGCTGTCTTATACCTTATATTTTGGAACATATTCTCCACTCACACAACTGAAAAATGTTTAATCTCTTGAAGCTCACCAGAGTGATCTGTAAAGTGTTAATGATGACAATGACAGTGAAACATTCCAGTCCTGCCCCTTCATAAAACACTCAGCGTAACACACCTGGATGAGGTGCACAGCAGTACTTGCTAATAGAAGGCTGCAGGCAGACACAGAGACCCTAATGTGTCTGCAGGCGAGCAGCTCCAGCAGCAGCAGGGGGATAATGATAAAGTCTGGGACGTGTTTATGTTTGAGGCACTGGGTCAATTCAAACAGGCAGCATGAAAGCCACCTCTCTTTCATTTAGGCCCACAGAGAGGGGTCCTTCGGGGGTTTATCGCTGTCTGACTGGCTGCCAGAGACTGCGGTCATCACTGGCTCAGATCAGAGTAATGAGTCAACAGACGTAGCCGAGCACAAAGGCTCTTTTTTCAGTTTGTGTCTCTGTTTGTCTCGTTGCCGTTCCCTCCGTCTCCTCGCCCACTTTCTCTCATCTCTTTCACTCTCGTCCACATATTTTCACGAGCGTCTCTGCAGCGAAAGTTCAGCCAAACATTTGGAGCACATTTTTCTTGCTTTTATGTTTTCAAGGTTAGCTGGTGGTTATGTCTTTATCATTTTGACACTGACCTGTGCAGAGCGCATCAATCATCACAGCTTCAGCCCCTCGTATTACACAGATCTCGATTCCTTCTACCTTCAAACAAAGATTATCAAAAGCAATGTTATTTTTCTAATTACTGAAAAATAGTATTCAGTCCATTGTTACAAGTGTGTGAATAAAATGAATGTGCTTGTTATTGAAGTTCAGGGTGTATCAGACTACAGTCAGATTGTTCCCACGTACACAATATTAGATCCAGATCCTGACACAGTGAAATCCTAATCAGGGCCCTGGTAGCAATTTTAGTGAGCGTGACAAATGTGCATTACTCATGTCACATAGTGCAGCCTCTGCTGTGACGTGACTGAGTTCATATAGGAAAATGTTTCAAGAAAATGTGTTTTTTATGGTTTTTATGTAAGGGGACCTATTGTGTTAATTTCCACCTCCACATTTCATACTTTATTAGCTTATACTAGGCCTGGGTGGCCCCAGTTTCTCTCCCTTTAAAGGCCCCAGTACACCCGCTGCATTGGTCGCTTCACCTCCCACCAGTAATGTCACCGCACAGCCACTTGTTTTTGTGCTCACCCCGACCTCACAGGTAACTGCTGCAGTTTTCTCCTGAAAAAGAAGTGACACCACATCATGTGACTATATTAGAGATAATTAGAGATATTAGAGATAACTTCCACAAATTGGAAGATTACTATACTTGTGAGGACTAACAGTTTGTAGGCATTTTCTAGACTCAAAATGTGGTTTTAGTGACAGAGTTACAATTAGGTTATGGTTATGGTTAGGATTAGGCATTAATTTTTCATGGTTAGGGTTAGGGGCTTGGGAACAAGGTTCAATAGTTTTGGAATTTTCATTAGTTTTTATTGTTATTTAGTTTTGACTTCAGATTTTCAATTTTATATCAATTTTAATTAGTTTTTACCATTTGTTTGCTAGTTTAGTTTTCTTTTTTTTGAAAATCCTTAGTTTCAGTTTAGTTTTGATTAGTTTCAGTTATAGTTTTAGTTGTGTTTGCAATAATTAAGTGTAACAAAATCCCAGTTTCATCATATCATTCTCTTCTGTTTATCCTTGGGTATGTTGCTATTCCAGCGACCATACCCTGCACCCTGGACAGGTCGCCAGTCTGTCGTAGGGCTAACACGCAAAGACAGACAACTCACATTCCCACCTATGGGGAACCTTTGGGTTCTTTAAAAAGAAAAAGAAATTAGGGCAGATGAACAACCTTTGGTACCAGGTACCTATAAAAAGATATATCTTGGCCCCAATGAGACTATGAACTCTTGCAGCACCAGGTGTTCCTAATTTTGGTTCAAGTTAGGAACACCTGGTGCTGCAAGACTTTTTGAAGGCAATTGACTCACACAGTTGTGTAGATATCCCAGTCTCCATCCATCCATCCATTCGCTTCCGCTTATCCTTTTCAGGCGCTGGAGCCTATCCCAGCTGTCATAGGACGAGAGGCGGGGTACACCCTGGACAGGTCGCCAGTCTGTCGCAGGGCCAACACACAGGGACAGACAACCATTCGCACTCACATTCACTCGCACATTCACACCTAGTGGCAATTTGGATTCACCTATCCCCACACGCTGCATGTATATCCCAGTCTCAATAAACATATTCGCCAACGCTTCCTCTCGCTTGTGATGTTCCTGCGAACTGACCAACCAGCAGCCATCGGGTCGCCGATTGAAGCACTGCATTAATGTTTTTTGTGGAGTTGTCTCGGGATGCATCACGCTGCCTTGCCTGGGGTTAGCTTCTGTTTCTGGGGATGAGGGTTGGGCGTGCTCCTTTACCTTCTCAAGGTAAGCTAGATTACCAATCAAAGCAATCCCAAATTAGACTCTGGCGCTTTCTCCCGACTTTTGCTGACACGATTTTGCGCGTGGACGAAGCAGCAACACAGACGACTCGACTAGCGTACTGCCACCTGCTGGCATAATGAGACACAGCAAGAAAAAACTGGAAACTACACCTCATTTTCACCCTTGACTATTGTATGACACACACACATCAGTGAAAACCAAACACATTTTTGCTATAAATTCAGTTAATTTTAGTTCGTTTTGTGAACACTCATTACAGTTTTAGTTAGTTTTCCTTTTTTCGCAAAGTCTCGTTTTTATTTTTATTTCCGTTAACGAAAATGTTTTTTTCACTTCAAGTTTTCATTATTTCGTTAGTTTTCATTACCAATAATAACCTTGCTAGGGAAAGCATTATGTCAATGGGATGTCCCCACAAGATATGAATACCCGACGTGTGTAGTACAGCTTTCTGTACCCACAGGGCAGCAACCAGCCCCCCACCTCCCCTTTTCCTGTCTCCCCCACTAAACAACAATCCACTGGTTGCTGCTGCCGCTCAGCGTGTGCGCCGCAGACACACACACGTATCACAGCTCTGCCTCAGCCCGGGTCACAGAGCAGCATATGTTCTATAATTATCCACAAAGAGAATCTTTCAGCTCAGAGCCAATATTTTCTCGTTAAACATTTCATTGACGGGTCGGTGGTGACGGCTGCCGCTCGCTGTGACTGCGAGGCTGCTAACAGTGTGAGTCTTACTTCAAGCTCCTGTTTCCTTCCATTAGCACAGTAAACAAACTGAAATGGTCAGCTCGCCAACCACTCTTGGAAATTTATTCACTACAATATCTTAACTGTCCACTGTGATATCAGTTTTATGAACAGCACATTATTTTGTGCAACTGCAGCACGACAGTATAATGTATTTGAATGGGCTTTAAATACAAAATCACATTTAGAAAGGCAGCTAGATGCTTGTGAGGAGCAGTTTGATGCCACATACTGGAGAGTAAATCAACCGTGCAGTTTACTCAGCTACTTGTAACAAGGCAGTCAGAGAGCAGAGATATTGTTGATGTTGGCGTGAAGGTAACTTTACCACGAGAGATGAAACACAAACTGTTTCTTTAAAGTTCTTTTCGAGCTCATGCAGCAAAAATGAACCTCTGGATTTATCCACGTGTCATTTTTAAAGCTGATACTTAAGAGGGTAAAAAGTCAAACTCATAAATGTCATAATACAACCGTCAGCTGTGTTTAAGGACAGTCCATCTCCAAATCATCTGCACTATTTAAGTTTGGGTTTCTCTGGTTTGGAGATTTCAGCGGAGAGGATGTTTGCGTTGTCTTGAATCTGCTGGAACCAAATGGCATTCATGGTTAAAACTCCATCAACACATTTAAAAAACACTTTCAAAAAAGCATGATCCCATTACAACCCTTGTTACATATTTTTCATGTAACTATTTTCTTTCTACGGTCTACATCCATCAGTGAAAAGACTCAAACAGCTAAAATTAAAGCTCAGCTGCATCGATCCTGTTACATACAAACACATTCAGTTTCATATTTCCTGTTTAGTTTATGAAAAAGTAACATTATTGTTGCTTTCAGTGAGTTTTGTAAATTGATCAGTAAATCCATAATGAGTCATATCATCATTAGATGAATGCTGTGGAATATAACTTCTAATTTTCTGTGATTGTAGTGATGTAACCTCCACTACACCAGTAAACACTAAAGTAAAAGTCCTTACATAATTTTTACTATTACTGTCTAAAGAATCAGTTTTATGTCAGAGGCTCCATTTCCACATTTTTGCAGATTTCTTAGCTTCCCATCAGCTCGTCTGACGCCGTGGACGCGTTTGTGCTGTTACCGAACAAAGTCAGAGCACAGACGATCACAGACACACTTAGACAACGGCACATTATCAGGCCTGGGTTTCCTGTTAGCACTGCTCCCTCTGGGAGAATATGTTGATGCATTTTCCTGCTTTCCCTGCACTCTTCCCTGATGTCAACTCACACTGAAGGCAGTGCACAGGAGGAACTCTCACCTGGCATGGGCATTGCTTCAGCACCTGCAGAACGCATTTACAGGACGTTTAAGCTGCATTAGGCCTGATGGTGATCAGAATTATCACGTTACTGAAGGAAAGAATTGTAACAAATTGATTATTGGCTAAACTGATTATTTTCTGAATTAATGCATTTTTTGATTAAATGACTAATCGTTTAATTGAGAAGCAGTTTCTTTTTGGCTGTTGTTTATCTGCCTTAATTAAAACTCATCTCCAGTTTTTTTTAACCCAAATAAAGTGACTTTAACTTTAAATAAGAGTAAACTGAAATAAAAATCTCATCCATGAGCTGTACTCAGATTTTCAGACTTGTGGAAACGGTTCCTTTTCTCTGCCTCTCAGAATATTTTTGCATCATTTTTGAAGAATTTAATATGTGGTAAAACAAGTTTTATAAAACATAAGAATAATAGATTTGGACAGTGGACCTAGGCTGGCAGAATGAGCAGGATCGCAGCACATTTCAGTCAAAACACTGAATATTTTTCAGCTTGTTTTGGATCCATTCTTCCCCATCTGTCCCTCGCTGCTCAACAGAGGTTGACAAATGTGACTTCAAACTGTTCATCTGGCATCTCACATCACCAACAAACACAAAGCCCTTTCACAGAAAGCTGGCAGTTTCAGCATTGGTCCGAGCTGGCAGTAAATCATAGGAGCTGTAGCATGTGTTTTTGGTCCGGTGACTGCTGACAGATGGAAAGCACAGGCATCTTGTTGACTCCTGTTGTTTGTTTTTGTCGGGCTTTAATGTTCGTTGCAGATGTCATCGCTGATTGTGAAACACAGAGACACTGCACGAAACGTCAGGCTCATGAAGGTATTTACATGTAAACATGAATTTCTACAACTCTGAGGGTACAAACCCAAAATTCATCCTGTTACAATCAAGGTAGGTCAACAAATTGGAAATGAGTTGGGATTTTTATTGAAAGATCAATAGCACTAAAATCTGTGTGAGGACATGAAGTCAGTACATGGTAAGCTTTGCATGAAAGACTCGCTCTCTAAAGGTTGACGATTTAAATATTGTATCTTGATGTAGAAAGTCAGGAGACGTATGTGAGGCTTGGGGAGGACTCGTATGAGGATGTGAGGTGTATGATAGTAGTGGCAGATGGGTTTAAGGTGGATTATGTCAGGGAGCTTCTCTGAGCTCCTTTTGATTTGCAGTGGTGATGGACGGCCTGACAGATGAGGTCAGGCAAGACCCTCTGTGGATGATGATGTTTGCAGATGACACTGTGATTTGTAGTGAGAGTATAGGGAGATATATAGGGAGCAGGTGGAGGTATGTGCTGGAGAGAGGAGAATCATAAAGCTAAAGGCTTGAAAAATGAAAAGTTTTGTGGATTTCTTCTGTTCTCAGTTTCATTAGAAATCTGCTGCTACAAATGCTCACTCATTAGCAGAGGGTGTTTTCCTCGTGTTATGAAGCTAATACAGTATCCTGTACTGCCAGCAGGACTGATTTACAGATTGTAAATAACAGCCCTTCTCAATGACTAACTTGCATGTTCCTCATATAAACTGAAGCAATGTTACCTTGAAAATTGCTCATTATTGTGCCTTTGTTTCTAAAAAGAGCTTCCTGAGGGGGTTTAGCCTTTTTATGGGACTGTTTTTAATGTTTCGTGTTTTTTTTTATGACTAAAAACCTTCTTCCCCACATGTTAAAGTATAAAAAAGAGCAAAGAATGAAGCTATTTGCATTTTTGGCTAACTGAATAAATTAATGAAAACCTGATGTTAGATAAATGTAGAAAAAGAATCAGCCTGCATGTACCTGCAGTGTTTGCTGAAGAGGAAGGTGTGTATGAGAAATCTGCAGTTTGGTAACAGGTGATTATCTCCTTATCCACACACACACACACACACACACACAGCATGGCCTGATAACAGGTCCGGGATGAAGTGCAAACATGCACAGATACACCAGAGCCCTTCTTACTGTAGCGTGACTGTAAGGTGTAGTGGAAGCTCTGCTCTGTGCTGACTGATCATTGGACTGATTGCTGGACATTTTAACTACGCTGCAGTCGTGATGGGCAGAAACTGAATGTATAGAACAGATTTTTTTCTGACTTTAGGCCAGAATATAAACAACAACAGGAGCATCTAAACCAGAAAGCTGCAGGACAACAGTCTGACTTCAGGTCAGCTAACAGTAAGACCATAACGAGATGTTATTACGTGCTGTTTTTTAGCCGATGCTGAAGTTCTCATGGTTTGTTTTTCACCCTGTAAGTTCTTCAAAGCCACGTATGTTGTCGCCCGTCAGCATTTCTGAGGCTTTTACACAGATAGTGAACCCAGCAGCAGAAAAACATCTGATTTCAGTGGACCATCAAACTGCAACACAAAGCCAACCTAATGTTTAGTCGACAGCTGCCTGAAAAGAATTACACAGCTCTTGGACTCAGTGCTGGACAGTGAAGTCATTGTTCTATTCCCCCTCAAGACTATCTGCTAGGTGTGCATTTGTTGGTCTACGTCACTTACAGTTCTCTGTTAAACCTGAACTTTTTCTAAAAAAGCAGAGTGACCATGGACCCGAGGAACACCCCATCCTAAATTCAGCAGAGGCCACGCCCATCATGGATGAACTGGATGTCGGGGAAGATGGCAGGAAAGGTTAGTAGTATTATTTTGTAATCCTATAAATAAATAAAACTTATTGGAAAGCACTTTTGTGGTGGTGCTACGGTGGCTGCAGCTCCCTCTGTTGGCCAAACCTTAACACAGCGTGTTTACTTCTGTAGTTCTGTTGAGTGTGAAATATTAGGAAAATGTAACAAACGAAGTGCAGTTGTGTTCTACGTATCGTGACATTGGCTACTGTAACTGAACAGTGATAGAATAAAGAGGGTACGTACCTCGACCTGAGCTGAACCTGTCCTCCACACCGAGTGTGACTCGAGCATAGACTGTATATGAAAGATGAAGCCACCGTCACTTCACCCATTGTTTTTTGAGTTCCACTTTGAAGCCTTAAAGTTTGCATGTTGGTTGTAGTCCTGTTTAATGTTGGGAGCCCGACATTCTCACTGTTATTTAAACAAGAAGGTCAAGTACTAACCTACTAGCTAAAGCCAGCAAGGCTAGTTAGCAAGCTGCATGAATAAAATGCACAACAATCAGAAAAACAGCTCTTACTTTGTGCTCAGCAGCATTCTAGACTAGGTTAGGATTTTACTCACCCAAACTAAAGCACAGACTTCTTGGATATTTTCAGTTACACGAGATAAATCATTTTTAGCCTCAGAGGCTGTGACTCAGAATTATTTCCCTGGATATAGAAATGATCCAGACTAGTTAGCTGACATTATTTCTTGAGGACATCAAGATGATGTCTCCCAATTTTACTTATTTTATTATGATAGATATTTGGACAGAATAACTCTTTTTGTACTCTTTACGGTAAAGAATCCTTACAGAGAATCGTGGTTCCTGATCTGAATGTCTACACTGGGCCAAACCTCTGAAGATTTTTATGTCAATTCATCTGTAAATATGATGTGGTCCTGAAACCAAACAGACCGAACTGAACTAATCACATCACCAACATACATCTCCACTAAAATTAGTAAAGAAACCAAAAACCAAAAAAATCAATTGGCCAAATTATGATTTCAATGCTCAGCAGTGCCTGTGACGAACAGTACAGGGCCTTTCGTCAGTTCTGTGACATAAAGCATCTCATGACAGAAACTTGAGTTCTCACATAAAACTGTTCTGACATTATTATGGTCATCAGACCACAATTTGAATTTTTTAAGTGCGAAAAAAAAGAAAAGAAAAAAATATCATTATATGTTGTGAAAAGAGGAAAAAAACATCTGGAAACTAGGGTTCAGTTTGATAAGTGAAGTTTCGAAAGACCAGTCAATGGTGACATGAACTGAGTGGACCTGTTATAAACGAATGCCTGACATGTGAAAACATCTTATTTACCCTCGTCCACATCGGCCTCTGATAATGATGCCGCCCCGCCCCCCTGGGGTCATGACCCTGAGGTTAAAATGGTGACAGATGACAGATAATCTTACCTTTCAGACATCCGTTTAGAAAGTTTCTGAGATTCAGTTTATCAGAAGTCTAACGAAACAAGCAAAGAAAGACTTAATTTACAGGTTTGAAGTGTTAGCGCTCGCAGTGAAAGTGAATCGGTTCTTGTTAATGTGACTATTAAGGGAAGCTGTGTGTCTCCTTTCATTCTCTGTTTCTTTTTGCTTGTTACTAAACTGTACTAACTCTAAAATTCAAGCTCCATCAAACCTCCACGAGTAGCAGTTCAACAGTAACCCTGCTTGTTGAAAAAGGCCACAAGTACCTGACACGTCAAGCTCGACTGCCAGAAAACACTTTCAAAGAAAGAAAATTGAACGTCTCATTTGGAAGAAAAAGTTGATGGTCTAATGCTGGAAAACGCTCCAAAGCCTTACACATAGCTGCCCTGATAGATCCTGTATCTGATTATTATTCCTCTGAAGAATAATTTGCACTGATTTGAATTTTACATTCAGTTTATGAGCAGACATTATTAAAATGTCATTTTTACCTTATCTGTTAATTGAGAACAATGAATCTTCTGGAGGCACAAATATTTCTTATTTAAACAGCTGGATTTGAGGTCAAACATCATGATGGTGAAATACTGGCTCCACGTCTGATTGGGTCACTTGTAAGATTGTTTCCCGACTTGTCACAAATACACACCTCAGATTATAAAGCACTGTGCAACAACCTCGAGTCACCTCGATTTCATTAACATTGGAAGTAGGTGCAGCGATTTATGAACAGATGTTCTGATATAATCTACACCTCGCTCAGATTGTCTTCAGCCGCCTTTCCACTGATAACATTTCTGCTGAAGCTTGAATAGCAGATGGATCAAATAAAGACCCAGATGCTTTTCTCAGGTTCTCTGTTGGGTCTTTGCTGGATTCTCTTCCTGTTTCTTAAGGACATGACTTCAGACACCGTTCATCTGAAGCAGACAGGTTTGTGTTTTAGGCATACGCTGCACACCATGATGAGATATATCAAGTTGCTGGCTAATAGCTCTTTGGTAATCACCTTGTTAATACAAAAAAACATTTTTATGTTTTCTTTTATAAATAAAAAATAGATAAAAACGTTTAGAGATAAGTGGCTTAACAAACAAAAACATTGTTCTGCTGCAGATAACTTGAAAAATACAAGATAATCTCCTTTGGAAACAAAAAATAAAGAGATGAGGGAAGCCTCGAGGCTGTGGCCTGTGCAGATGTAGAATTAGGCATGCATCATTCAGTATGATAAAACTTAAATGTCCACGTGTGTTAATAAACTGTGGTTATCATTTTTCTGTGGGCTAAACTGCTTCCTTTCACAACAGTAATGCTACACATCAAAAAACAGCCTCGTCTCTCTATTGGTGTTGTGTAAAGCTGCCAAAGACATCTGGTATATAACACCAGCAGCTTGGAAAAAACTGCAATATTTTATAGAACGGGAACAAAAACAAACTTGATAAATCTGAGGAGGCGAATCTGTTAACAAATAAAGGGTGTAAAAAACATTCCTGCTACACAGACTTTCATTAAAGGTCTGCTTTTTAGACAGATCAATGGATGGCAGTGTTTTCTACTGACTTCATGTTCTATCAGTGTGAATATGACTGAACATATGCAATGTTAAGAGGAAGCACTGAGATTAAAACAGCAGGTGAAAGAGCAAGATGTGGAAAAACAGAAAGGACAGAAGTTGTGACGCACAGTTTGACTGACAGGCTGGACTCACGCTGAGAGGAAAACACATCAGCTCTGAGCTTCAGAGATTAGAAAGCCGGACAGAGACGGAGGTCATATGTTTGTGTAACATAAAGAGAGCCAGAGTGAGCGTGAGGGGAAAGAAAGGATGTAGAAGAGCTGGAGATCAGAGAGAGCAGTTTGGATGTATACAGTGAGGCGGGCGGAGCGGCTGCGGTTGTTCTGTAGGCGGTTCGGGGGTTTGAGTGGCAGCTGGAGACCATATTGAGATGAACACAGCACTTCTTGTTGTTAGATTTAGATTAGAACCAGATGTTAAGTCTGCTACTGCGAGCAGTTTCACTACCTGCCTGTCTTTGAATTACACCCCGACTTCCTCCACCGCCTTTTATTATCATCTGCCCGCGAACATAAATGGACCTGAGCCCGGTTATATAAAGACCTGACTGCGGCTCAGGTGGGTAGATTATCATCAGCAGGGTTATTAGGAGTACAGAGCCTGTCAGGGTATGTGTCCTCGCTATCGCATGCAGGGAATATTACCGTTATAGAAAAGGACTGAAAGTCTGAATGTGGCTGTGCAGAACAGCTTCTCAGTCCCAGCTCTCCTTTTTATTTAAAACACAAACAAACTTAGGAGTAGGTCTAGGTTGAGTCAAACAAAAACTCACCAGTGTTTGGTTTTATGCATTTAGTGCAAAAGAGAAATTCATTTTCTCATCTCGTCAGCATGTGAGACAACAAATAAAGTCAACTAACAACGTTTTACGACTCTTTCACAAACAGATCTGGATATATTTGTAGTTCATTGTATTTCTGTTTTGAGTAGTTCTCAAAAATGCAAAAGGAAAAATAAAAAATAAAGAAAAACTGCAGCTATTCATGCAATTCTTGGCTGATTGAGTTCCAGAATGAGCACTGCATTATTATTCATAATGACACACACTTTTTTTCCTAGAAAAAGGAGGTGTGGACCTCTTGTACCCAGTAATTTGTACCCATGGCTGCATTGATAGCCCAGGAGCCCCTTGTTAGTCACGCCTGCACTGCTGACCCGTTTAAAGTTTCCCAGAGACACGGCGTCGCTGATCATGCGCCTGCATCATGACTCTGTCACCTCCAGTCTGTCCACCTGCCTGTATGGCTGTATGATTAAGCTTCTCTCTGACTGACTGTGCTGACTTAACCACGTGAGCCCTGACCCGTCTGTGTGCTCGAGCTGACTCTCCCTGAATGGTGGCTTTGACTGCCTGAAGCATCACCTCCAGGCAACCAGTGTGAACCCAAAGCCTCTTTCCTTCTGTCTTACACTCACATCTATTTTCAAATGTGATGCTTTTAAAAAATCAAAACATGAACATCTGTCAGCATCTTTTAGTGACCTTTAATTATCTTTCCACTTCATTTCACTGACTCATCATTTGTTTCACTTCAATGTAAACACTTACTGCAGCTAAAACCGTACAAAAATCATAATAACATCAGTGAGAACTTGTCTTTATTAGTGCATTATTATCATGATCAATACTTTTTCCAAAGATCAATGGTGTCTTTGAGTTCATCTGAGCCAAACTGGACCTAATCCAACATCCAACTTTCAGAGGCTTTTCCAAGCTCCTTAAATTTTGAAGGGCTCTTTGGAAACTCTCAGTCACAAACTGCTTGTGTTGGCATCTGACTAACGATTATTTTCATTAACAATTTATCCACAGATCATTTCAGTGAATAATAACTTAACTGTTTTCTCTGAATGCCACAGAATAACTCAGTTTTGAGTTTTCTTTTCCTCCCAGAAGCTGAGCCCATTTTTTTAGTTTCAAATTTAAAGATTTTTACTTTAATCAAGAAAAACAGTGAATTGTTGCATTTTAAAGTCCAGACTGTTTGACTGGATTACTTGAAAACTGGTTGAAATTATTAATCAGATATTAAATTAAGACAATTCAGTTAAAACTTTCATGCACACATATCACAAGTGACCACATCACACGATGAACTCGATGATTTCTGCTTTGGCCATACCTTTGCTCCTGAAGCAGGCTGCAAAGCACCGCGTTGTGCTGCACACATCTCCTATTTCACTCGGTTAAATTAAGTTTAAATGATGCGACACTGTGATCTGACTCATCATGTTAATCTCTGCTTTGAACGGTTTCACTGTGAAATCAATCTAACACTTCGTTTCCTCTCAGAAACACTGCTGCACCGACCCGGCTTCCCCGAGGCAGACACCGCTCTGTTATACCCCCCTCCCCTGTCCCCGGACCCCATCAGCCCGCTGACTCACCTGGGGACGCTGCCGTCCGGACACGATGCAGCACGGACGGGTGGATGGGACAGGTAAGACGGAGAACCAGCCGGGTGCTCAGACCTCCGCGACAAAAGTCCCGAAACACACGCACGCAGGGCGTCCCGGGTCGGGAAAGGTGAGGTCACGGTTTGCTGGAGTTTATCCCAAAGTCTCTGAGAGGAGGTGAGGAATGAGCGCGTGGACGTGAAAAGGTTTCAGGTCAGCTTCGTGTTTCTGCCGCGCTGACCTTCCCTCGGTTTTACTCACTGTTGGAATGAAGTGGTGCAGTGATGGTGAGGAGGTATAAAAGTGCCAAGACGTATTTGGGGAGGTAGAGACCCCGCCCCCCGGCCTTTGAAATCCGAACAATGTTGAGCGCGCGGAGAAGTTTGGAGAGGTGAGACCTGCTACGGCGCACGAGCGCACAAATGTTTCTGCTTCATAAAGTTTGTCAAGTGTTTTACAGATAAGTTGTGACTGATCAGTGACTCTCTAATGTTCAACTTTCTCACTCTAACGTCATTACTAAAGTAATGTGATTACATTAACAGTTTTAGGCCAAAGAAAACGAGTCCCATGTGGCAGGAACTGTTCATGTCAGACGAACCAAAACAGTTTGAATTATGATATTTGAGTTAAAATCCTGCACGTGATAGGATATTTGTTTTTATGAATAAGTCATGTGACCTGAAAATATAATCCGATTGGGTGTTACTGTCTTTCTGGCCTTTAGCTATGAAAACTTAAATGTAGTTTGAAAAAGACTGGAGCATAGACTGCATATAAAAGATGAATGTATCCCCCCTCTTCTTTTCTCCCTTTTATTTTCCTCATTCAAGTGAAAATAAAATAAATAAATAAATAAATAAAATAAACAATAAAAGATGAATCAAATAGACCATTACGGCAAGGCTGGGATGGTCAATTTGGTAAAGTAAATCCGTTAGGCATCTTTCTTCACCTTTAGACAATAATTCTGATGGCAAAAGAACCAAACGGGACAGGCAAAAAAAAAAAAAAAAAAGATGGATGTATCCAACTTGGCATCACAGCTTGGTTACTGAGGTCCAGTTTTAAAGCTGTGCATTTAAGCTGTTGCTATCTTGGTTTTGTGAACCCAGATGTACTGAGGTCTTTCCTGAAGCATATTCTGCTTCATTCTCATCTTTTATTTGGGAGTTGCAGGGAGCATTTCTACATAAACCCCTAAACAGCTGGACTTTATTTTGCAAACAGAATGGTCGCCCCCTGCTGGTCATCAGAAAGAAAGCTGCTTTATAGGGTATTTCCACGTCACTGTCACGCTTCAGCCATCTTTTATATACTGTCTATGGCTTGGAGCTACACTTCTGTTTTGGTTGAAGCAACATCTTATCCCATAATCGTATCCTGGACCAGTCAGCCCACAAATCACACACTGGTGACCAAACTACAGCAACCAACAACTGGTCATAAGGGAAAAATGAGTATTATCCCAAACAGTTGCAGGTGGTTACTGAAGGTTTCTGGCAAGCCCCATGCAGACCTAGAGATCGATCAGAGACCAACCTGGTAATCACCAGTTGCTAGGAAACCATGCATTCTGCAACCAGTTGGTATGTGGTTGTAGGAGGTTGCTGGAAGTTTCTAGAATAAAACTGGTCACAAAGAGGTTTCACATGATGTACCAAAAACCTCCCCGTGGTTTGCATGGAAGACTCCAACTTGTCTGCAAACACTGTTTGCCTTCAAAGTAAACATGTCGGTAAGGTTCAGCTTGTATTTTAAAGGTAAAAGTTTTCTGTTTTCAGTTTGCATCCCACTTTTTTAGGTTTTACTGCAGCCCACAGTGTAAATATTGAGTTTTTGCAGACAAGTCGACACTTCCCTGCAAACTACAACTGACCTGGGCAATCTGCTCGAACCCAGCAATCACATAGAGGGTTTAGGTGCAGTCCTTTCTATGTGACCAGTTTCACCAAACAATAGCTGCAAGCTCGAAACTCCAGCAGCCACTCACAACCAGTCGAGAAATACACTTTTTTCTTAATCAACCTCCTGCTCCTCACCAGCTTGGGTATAAATTCTCTGAAGGTTCTAAAACTTCTAATTTAAAAAACTTTTCTTCCACTTGTGGATTTTAGGGCCCAGACACCTGTTGAGTTCATCATACTAACAAACCCAGTAATTGTAGTGATTTTAAACTTTCAAATACGTGTGTGCTAGAACAACATCTGGACCAGAAGATGTAGATGCAAGTGTCTTTCTGTCCGCCCCTCCCCCCGTCCTTCTTCAGTTCATTCTGTGTTCCTGGTGTGAAATACCAGGAGCCCTGCGCTCCTGACGCCCTTTGACCTGTGAAAATGTGACCGTCTAATTTAAACTACAAACTGGTGAAGACACACACAGCCATTCAAGTCTGAACCCTGACCCGTGGAGAGAGGCGTTAGTAGGATCTGATGGCCAAGCAGGCACTCGCCCTTATGGAGACCAGCTGGTCTGAATACATGTGTCATCATCAGGGTTGAGATTATAGAAGGACTTGTATCCTTGGTGACTTTTCTAAGTGCACAAATAATATATTTGCTAAATGCTTTCTGTGCTCAGTAACAGTTTAAGGGTTTAAAAATAATATAAACCATAAGAAAGAGAAGTGATACATGATTTTTTCATTTTTCGTGATGTTAGAGTTATTGTAATAGAACTGAGTTAAAGTTTGTTGTCGGCCATAATAGGATTGGAAAATATTTCTTATGAGTTGTTCAAACATGAATTTCTTTCTACTTAAAGCTTGAAAAGTGAAGTCGTGTTTCTGTACTGAAGAGTCAAAAGTCTGCATGTGAAGCTCAAACATCCACTGTGCCGTCTATGTTTGGGACTTTAGTCACTCTCAGTTTCTCCACTTTTTTAATATCTTAACATCCAGATAATAGTTGTGAATGGAAAGTATGTGCCGTTACCTTAAATTTGTGTGAGAACTTGGTGGCTGCCACAGGAAACCGCAGCAGGTTGATTTTTAACCACTTACATAATTCAGCTGTCTTTTGAGTCCTTCCTTATTCCCTTGCCTTCCTCCTCTCCTCCTCTCCTCCCCTCCTCTCCTTCTCTCGTGTCGACAGTCTTCATTAGGAGTAGCATTCCAGACTCCAGGCCCCGGGGTCGTAACTCTGTGTCTGGCCCCTCATTACATCGCTACAGCGGGGAGAAAACACAGCTAATGTGACAGGCGCTATTGTTAGCAGAGCAACACGGGGTCAGTCAGCTTGTTCTTTCAGCCTTTTGCCTGCTGTTCAGCTCAGCATTTAAAATCGAATCACACAGGAGGAGGCCGCGTTAACAGAAGTAATGAACACTTTACAGAGTAAAAAGGTTGTAAATAACCTGCTCAAACTCAGGATCAAATGAATAGAAAAAGATAAGATAAGATAAGATACGATACGATACGATACGATACGATAAGATAAGATAAGATAAGATAAGATAAGATAAGATAAGATAAGATAAGATAAGATACGATACGATACGATAAGATAAGATACCTTTATTAGTCCCACAAGGGGAAATTGTGGGACTAATAAAAGCATTAAAATCTAAGTGTAAAGCCTTTATTTGATTAAAGCACTGCTTTGTTGTCTTGTAATTAAAAAAGATCCAGCAAGTGGAAACATAATATCAAATACTAAATGTCCATTCAGAAAACCCAAGTCTGTATTTGTGCTTCAGGAATCTTTTGTCCACTTAGTCTAGTTTTGTTCTGGCAGTAGCTCACCTGCTGTTCACTTACCTGCTGTTCACTTACCTGCTGTTCACTTACCTGCTGTTCACTCACCTGCTGTCAAAACATGAAATATCTAAAATTTAATGACCGGAAATAAGACTTTGAGGGTTTTTTCTTTAAATTAAATGTCAATCAGAGGAGAAAATGAACAATACATGAAACAAATAATGTGATTAAACAATAGCTTTTAAGTTCTGCCTAAATTTGAATAATGTTTCTCTTTATTTGCAAGAAAAAACAAACATGCATACACATCCATATATCTCCTTTGCTGTATGTTCATATTAAACATGGCCCAAGTTTTGAATAGTGAGGTCAGGGTATGTACAAGGAGTCCACCCTGCTCTAAACGTTTTATCCTTTTGACTGTTTTGAACTGTGAACGTGTAAATCTACTAAAAAAATGAAAAATATGGATCCAGACATGAGCAAAGATGCTCTGTGGAACAAAATGAAACAAGAAAAACCAGAAGAAGAAAGGAAATAAGCCTGAATACAGAAGTCAAGTGATCAACAAAGAAAAGCAACCATAGATCTAAACTGTAAAATGCATATAAAGTAGCATGTATTGAATAATAAACTGCATGTAACGCAAGTAACCTGTAAGTTAACTAGTTCTGATCAGACAGGATTATTTTGCTTTCATTTGGTCCCGAGTCTGTATCTGAAACTTACATTTGTGAAAATGTGACATTACTGCGTCTCCTGTCTTTTCTTTCTGTGCTGAGAATGTTTTCCAGCTATAAAAAGAACTGCTCCATGTTTTAATGAGTCTCTAACAACACTGTTATCCCATCTTTGGCTTGCCTGTATTTATATCTGCTGCTGTTGAGTCTCTTCTAAAGATGGATGGAGTGTCTGCTGATGATAATTGTGTGCTTAGTCTGAGCTACTTTGTGGGAACATGAAAAAAAGTGTAATTCAAACTACAGTGAGATTCGTTTCTTGATAACATGGTGGTAAAACTCTAGTCTGCTTCATTCATGTGTCACTCAGCATTGTTTTTTTAAGGAAACGAGCAGGTTTTCACCACTTTAACCACGTCCATGTGTTCGTTTATGATGGCAGTGAGCTGTCTGCCTGAAACCGAGTCTCTTTGCACACATTTAGTTTCTGTGAAAAACACCAAACTGGGCTGAGATGCTGCAGACATCACACAGAGTTTAGAAACGGACCTGATTTAAAGTCAGACGATGATGTTTTGGAGCACTGGTCATTCCTGTATTATGAATATTTGTGACCCCTGATTTTTCCTAAAGTGCTACAGCGATGTTCACACTTGTAGATAAACTAACAACTGCTGAGTTATTTTATGTCATAAACTTTGCCACAAACATTTCCATCAACACTTTTATACACAGTTTTTCTGTTGAGCACCATCAGAATCTTAGCTTTTCCCCACAAACACACTATGTGTTGTTTTTTGCGTTTCTTTGTGACAAACATCCTTGTCGTCCAATCAGGAGACTGAACTCCGGGTTTCAAGGCTGTCAGTTACTGGGAGCATCAGCAGATCTAGGACGAGAAGCCCACGCAGACCAGAGTGTCACCATCCTGCACGCCAAGGTCGCTCAGAAGTCCTACGGCAATGAGAAAAGGTGTGGTGATGATTTTATAGAAATAAAATAGATTACACAAATAATCCAAAAACAGTTGATTCTGTTCATCTGGACGTAACGTTTTCAGTGGGAGAAACGTTTCGTCACTCATCCAGGTGACTTCTTCAGTCTCAGCTGACTGCAGGTTTCCCCAACTTTATAAACAGTTTATTTGCACAATGACTGAAACCAGCCCACTGAAGAAACAATGGGCTGTGAGGTCAGTTTATGATCATTAATCTGCAAATTGTCATGACCATTGATCAGCTACCACTGATCAAAGCTCATTGATCAATGGTGATTGAGCATGCATCAAGACATTACACAAATAAACTTGCAGCATTAACACATTTTATTAAACCCAACACAGAAACAAACAGATTCGTCTGACTGATCTGAGGGACAGGCTCAGATTTCCAAGTTTATTTGGCAGTTACTTTAATATCTACACAGATCCACAAAGTGTCATAAAACAGTGATAAAATGATTTCCTCGAGAACAACAGATGATTTCTTTTGGATCCAAACCCCAAAGAAATCCTGTTTACTTACACATGAAGTCACAGAAAGCAGGAAATTAATAAGAAATCTGCAACATATTTGACATTTGGTGGAAACTTAATAACAAACCAGTAATTTCACCTCTGGCTACAGCAACTGGCACACAAAACTAAAATTAAAGATGAGATTAAAGACTTGAAGTAGAGGAAGGTGAATATACTTTTTGAGAAACTACAAAGTTTATTTGCAGTTTTTTATGTGCAGCCAGTTTCATGAGAGCCAGGCTGTGTGTTATGGATAATTTGCATGATCAAAACTTTGTTATTTGATTTTCTGATGTCATATTCTGTCCTGCAATATGCTTTTGAAGATTCTTATTCATGATGTAATTTGTTCTCCTGTGTGTCCTGTAACTGCCCTGAGCTGTCGTATTCATGCAGCTGAAAAAGGCTGATGTGAACTGGCTGCACGTTCACCTTCTTTAACCATTATTATACACAACAGTTAGAGTTGTGAACAAACAAGTTTCTTCTAATTAAACTTGCTTTATGTCGAGCACAACATGCATTTGAATAAATCAAAGAAAGCTTTATTCGTCTGACCAATCATGTGATTTACATTTCACAGTATTTCCCATTAGTGAGACTGAGTTTGTTGCCCGTGATGTTTAAGGCAGAGTAACGTTTTGTAATACCTGTAATACACACGAGACTCACCTGATTTTAACAGATGAATGAACAGAAGAAGAAAATCTTAATGTAGAGATTAGTGAAATCATAAGCAGGTGAACTGATTTAGTTGGATAAAATCTGCAGTTTCAGTGACTGTTTCTGCATCACCTCCAGGTTCTTCTGCCCTCCTCCTTGTGTTTACATCACTGGCCATGGATGGAAAGTCATGCAGGACCATTTAAAAGGTAAATAAAGATGATTATAGTCAACTTTACATGAATTTTATAATGTCTTACATTCTTCCACTCACTGCTGTTTTTCCTTCTCATTGTCTTTTCCATCCAGCGGCCGGTTATGGCGACTCTGTGTATCGAGTGTGTGGTTACATGTGCCTGGACAGCTCCAGCCAGTCACAGGCAGACGCGTTCAAACTGGTGTTCGATGAACAGCCAAACTCCAGGGTGAGAGCTCTCTGGTGGCCGTGAGCAAACCTCTGTTTATGTCGACAGTCGTTCCCGGTCAGAAAATTCCTTTTGTGACACAGACACTAATTTTCTGAGATTTACGCTCCCCCTTTGTCCCGTTAGTTATCCTCTCAATTCATCTCCAGGTGTTCACTGATGGGGGCTGAGGTGGCACCAGCAAGCCACCAGACATAACTGACCAGAGATGCTATAATGATGCTGATGATTAAACTGAAATATTAATACAAAGTCAGTGATACCCACACGCAAAAGTTTAATTAATTATGCAAAGTTACAGAGTAATTAGACCAAAATTGTTGCCGTTACCATTCCAGTCGTGCATGTCTCAAATGATCATCACTGTGAAATCTAACTAAAATTTTGATTTTGGGAAGTAAAGTTTGGTAACGTGACGGCTCTAAAACGTGATAATGAGTGTAAAAACATCAGAATATACCTGACAACTCCACACATCAAGTTAATGTAAAATCCTTTTTTAATAGAAGTACACTGAGTGTCTTTGGTTGCCCCTCAGTGGAATAAGAGTGTTGGAGTGAAAGGATCACAGAGCAACACTGTGATCATCTGTAACGCTCAGAAAGCCAAACGACATTCTGAGTTTCTTTATGTTTGGATCGAGCTGAATATCAGCACTAAAAACTCACATTTAACGGGTTGATTGTAGCTCAAGAGTTGGCGGTTCAAGCCCTGGCTCCGACAGTCTCGGTCGTTGTGTCCTTGGGCAAGACACTTCACCCATTACCTACTGGTGGTGGTCAGAGGGCCCGGTGGCGCCAGTGTCCGGCAGCCTCGCCTCTGTCAGTGCGCCCCAGGGTGGCTGTGGCTACACTGTAGCTGCCATCACCAGTGTGTGAATGTGTGGATGACTGGATATGTAAAGCGCTATACAAATACAGGCCATTTACTTTTTAAATGAAATCTGCTTCCTGCATTCTGCACTTCTGGTTCTCATTTCTATAATCCACACACAGGAATATGTGACGTTTAGCCCCAAATATCCAGAGTGCCTCACCAAACAGGTTAAGTGCATAAAAAACTGCCAGACATGATTAGTGACCAGCACAAGCAGAAATCAGAAACACAACACTTTAAGTTTTCATCTGCCACAAGATACAGAGTGGAGGTCAGGGTCAAACACACAACACAGGGAGCTGTTGTTGTTGTCTAATGTGTTTCAGAAATTCTTTCTTTTTATTTCATCTTTTTTGTGCTTTCAGCAGCTGTTTGGTTAGTTTTAGGCACCAAAACGACTCTGAACAGCGAAAATAGTCACGAACTGATTTAAAATGGGTCTTTTCACAACCATAACAACACATCTGAAGTTTCTTTGTCACCACGTTGGTTTGGCTGAAGAGAAGCAGCAGTGATGAAACCTCGGCTTTGTTGAGAGTTCTGAGGTTTTTCACACAGTTATTAACGTCGCTGTCATAAACATCGTTTGTTACACTCGTTAAACAACCGACCAGTGTTTTCACAGCGAGCTGTACACGTCGTACACTTTTGTTTTGCTTTGTGGGGTTTTTTGTAACTACCTCATATTAAAGGCAAAGTCTACAATTTTTTTTTTACGACATATGATACATGACATGTATATTACACTGTGACAAGAGTAAAAAGAGTCCTTAGAATAAGTTTCATTCAGGCCGGTTGTCTGAAAGTGAGCAGATAAGTGAATGATGATGTATGAACTGTTGTGTTTGAGCTCTGCGTGTGTTTACTCGGCCACGAGCATTAAACTTTTTATTTCAAGCCATTGTTGACTCAACAAACAGTCACCCGTGCACCGGCCCTTCGCTTATTTACTGACTGATGGAGAAACAGACGTGCTTTGTCTTTATTACTGTACGACCCTTCAGCCGAGCGTCAAATGCTGAGAAAAGCAGAAACAAAATAACCAGAAAAAGTTTATTTCAATTAAAGTTATTTATGAAAAACAAGATTCCTGAAGAGTTTTCCTCTTCTGCGTCTGATTATGTGAAGTGTAAGAAGTCTCACACTCATGCTGTCTGTGTGTCTCGTCAGCAGATGTTCGCTTGCGCCAAGTCGCTGTTCATCTCTGATCAGGACAAGAGGAAGCATTTCTGCTTGCTGCTGCGCCTCTTCTTGGGCAACAGACAGGAAGTGGGGTCGTTCCAGAGCCGGATGATCAAAGTCATCTCCAAACCCTCCCAGAAGAGACAGTCCATGAAGAACGCTGATCGTGGGTTTATTCCACTTTTAATCCAACAAATCAGGGATTTCCATTTATTTTTAAACTGAGGATAAGTGGCAGAAATGAACATTTGAAAAGGTCTCACATCACCTGAGATGGATATTTGTGTTTGTTTTGCTTTTGAGGTCTGTTGTCATTTCTTTAGCAATTAGACATTAGTATGATTTTTACTATTTTGGTCTCCTTGGTGACAAACAGTGTTGGGGAGTAACGGAATACATGTACCGCCGTTACGTATTTAAAATACAAAATATGAGTAACTGTATTCCGTTACAGTTACCGTTTAAAAAGGTGGTATTTAGAATACAGTTACTTTGTTGAAATACATGGATTACACGGCGGTACTTCCCTGTTTCATATTGTCGCGGGTCAGGACTGTTTGGGTTTTGTTTGACAGCTATGTTCTGTTGCTCCAGGCGGCAGAGTTACGGTTGCCATGGTTACAGGGTAACGCTCTCACTCTGCCTGTTTCCTGGGTGAGAGAGGCCTGTCACTACCCGATCCGTACCGGAAACCCGATTGGTACCCCGCATGCGCGAAAGGTGTCTACTTCCGGTCGTAGCGTTTTACGATGGTTATGGGTCAGAGTATCTGTTAAAATGTTAAGAATAATGAGTAAATCTTAAAATGTTTGCAATAATGAAGCATTTCAATACAATGTAGACAAAAACGAAAAATAAAAAGACAGTTACGGATCGGGACTCCCTGATCTGTACTGCGCATGTGCAGATGTTTTCTTCTTCTTCTGTTCGTTTAATGGCAGTTTACTCCCCAGTGTACGAGGATACTGCCACCTGCTGACCGAGCGAATGAACCCTATTGTAAACTGAATTGACCCTGTGCACGAGAAAATGCTAACTTCCTGGTTTGAGACCGGATGTGGGGTTGTACATTTCCGGTAGCTTTACTTTGCGGTCAATCGCTACTGCGAAGATATACTCCAAAATTGATGTCCAAAACTCGAAAACGGAACATCGCGTTAAGTTACAAAGAGGAGAAGGTGGGAACACTCACCACTGTTGTGTCATAAAAATCTAATGATCAATTTTGACGTTTAAAGAGTTTAGATCGATCAGTTGTTTACATCACTAAACACAAGCAGAACTACATCACTGCAGCAGAAGACACATCGTCCACATTCAGAAGCACATCTCTGTATAGTGACTGGTCTTATGTCGCCCTTGACTATTGTTCACCTGTAGTTTGAATGCTGAACATTTGCCTGTTTAAATAACAGGCAAATGTTCAGCATTCAAACTACAGGTGAACAATAGTCAAACCAGATGTTTTCCCCTTATGTCGATATCAGCTAGTCAAGTACACACCTACACAGCATGTTAACAAACCGTGAAAAAAAGCCACACAAAAAATTAATGATTGCTGGTAACGGTTTCTATACATTAGTATTTACGAAGGGTATGTTGTGACTTACCTTCAAAATTACAGTGGTCCCTCGCTATAACGCGGTTCACCTTTCACCTCGCTGTTTCGCAGATTTTTTAGTGCAAGTTTGCATGCTTTTTTACGTCCTGCGTCCTGATCGCTGCAGACGATCTCCTCCGTCTCTCCTGTACAGTACAGAATCGCTGCATCTATCGCTAGCAGTGTGACTCTGAAGTGCAGTACTGTATGTCCACGATGTACACGAAACGTTTTGCACCGTCAAAAAATAAAATTGGCTACTTGATTTCACCTATCACTGGTTATTTTTAGAACATAACACCCGCGATAAACGAGGGACAGCTGAGAAATATAACATTTGAATCCATTTTCTCTTTTCCCCTGAGGCGTGGGGGAAAAATATCGACAAGTCGATGAACATCATTTACAGATATATTGGGTAAATGCCCGAGACATCTATAGAAATGTAAATCGCCGCTTTATTTATTTATTTGCTTAACTTGTTTTGGACCGTAAACAGGGCGCGAATAGGACACCGGAAACAAAGCTCCCCACAGGAGTTTCCGCACCGGAAGTAGCATATGCTAACATGCACATAGTCAATTAGCGTCATTACAAACGTGTGTTAAATTTGATTTAGTGATAGTCGAGTGTGTTTATGCTTGTCTGTTTTGAGAGGATTGATTAGTATAGTGATGATGATGTCCGCTATCACTGTTAATTGTCAGTAAACACTTAATCTGGCTGATGAATCTTCACGTGACACATTGCTAAGTCAATATTATTAAGTCTGTAATTAGGCGCCATTCTTCTTATTTTACGGCGCTGTTGTTCAATCGGGGGACGCTCTCTGTTGAGGAGAAAAGCGTGAATTTGTTTGTATACGGATTATCCATTGTTTAAATGTCCCGGGCAGTCGAAAAGGAGGCAGAGCTGTTGAGAAATGCTAGGAGCTAACTGGGGGCTAACCGTATCATTCAAATATATTGAATGTTGCAATGTTGGCAAAGAAAGGAAGTGACGTAAGATTTGTGCATGCGGGGTACCGATCGGGTTTCCGGTACGGATCGGGTAGCAACAAGGCCTTTTTGTTGTTGTTGTGCTAAGCTAATAGGCAGAATGCTACAGGTATAGCTCTAAAGAATGTAGCATCATGGGCAGTGTAGTCCGTGCTGCAGGGAGAATGGACTGCCATACACGTTATGTGTCTGTGAGCGAGGGAGGGAGAAAAAGGAAAAGTACGAGCTGTCATCGAGCAGAAACGGGAGCTGGAAGCATGTAAATATAATAATAACCACTGCAGCCAAGAAGAGAGCCTGACGAGCCCAGTTGTAAGTAAGCTATTAAGACTCGACTGTACACCGTGTTCGTGTTTTCCTCTGAAACAATAAGTTCTGTTGGAGCAGCCTTTCAACGCCTCTCTCTGTCTCTCGCTAGCAAAGTTGACCCAGACAACAAAGTAAAGCTAGTTTTCAGCTACGAGCCCGACACAGAACCCGCCGTATTAGCCAGAGGTCCCTTTACTACGGTTCGGAGCCGCGGACCTTCAATAACAGTGATAAATCACAGCAATAGTACATTCATGTAGTTGTAAACAGCATGATAATATATTAAGTAATCCAAAGTATTCAGAATACGTTACTCTCATTGAGTAACGTAACGGAATACGTTACAGAATACATTTTGGGGCATGTAATCTGTAATCTGTAATGGATTACATTTTAAAAGTAACCTTCCCAACACTGGTGACAAATACAGTAAAAAAAAAGAAAAACACAAATGAGCAAAAACAACAAAAAGCAAAGAGCCAAAATAAACTGAAAATGAATCAAAGGAAAATCATGATTTCATTCAGACACAAAAGCGGGGAAAATGTGTTGATTTAACTGTCTCTGTGTTTGATGACGTTTGCATCATGTGAATTGTTGCGGATATTAAGATGGAAACTATGAAGAAGCCTTTAAGTTTGATGGTTAATGTTAGGGTAGGAGTCATGGAAGGTCCTCACATAGATTCAGGATTCCCTGCATTCATCCTGGGATGACGCTGTGTGGTGCGCACGGATTGACTTGAGTTGAGTTTAAACACAGATTCTCAGTAAATTATTATCGCTGTTGTTTTATTATCCTGAGATGAGATCAGGGAAGGACAAACAGAATGACTACGTTTACCACAGATGGTCTCAGTGGTCTCTGGTTTCGTGTGACTTAGTTCAGCTGTGCTGATACACAGGAGTTAACCTGAAAACCAGAACATGCAGAGACGCAGGGAGATGGGAGACGCAGCTCAGCACTGTGATGCCACAGCGCTGAGCTGCTGTGAAGCCTGAGCACATGTGTGATGGAAACACACATGTGTGCATGTTTGTGCCTCACTTTATGCTCACTTTATGTGGACCTGCACTAAATGCTCATCACTTGTCCTTCATCCCACACACTGAGACAATTTTCTATCATTTTACCAGCTCTCATTTAATAAAAGGCTCACAGGAAACACGATGCTCAGAGATTTATTTATGCTAAATATATTTACTCACCAGGATATTTAAAAAAAAATATAATAAAATGTTTGATTAAAATCAGTTTCCTTCACATGACTGTCACCAAGCCACCAGAGCTTGTTCGTGTTTATTTCTTATTTTCAAAATGGTTAAATTTCAGACTGTCCCACACAAACATCCTTTAAATCCCACTAACAGTGTGTGTTTGTGTGTGTGTGTGTGTGTGTGCAGTGTGTATCTCATCCTGCTCCAGGGTGGCTTTGTTTAACCGTTTACGCTCTCAGACCGTCAGCACTCGTTACCTCTCAGTGGACAGAGGAGCTTTCATAGCGAGCGCCAGACACTGGACGGCCTTCACCATCACCCTGGGTAACTGTGTGTGTGTGTGTGTCAGCGTGTGTCACCGCTTGTGTGCAAACAGTACAGTAGATTCAAAGCTTTATATTCACACACAAACGCATGCTTTGGATACAGGGAAGGTCATAATGTTTTCAGTTTATGATTTAACAGTTTGACTTTAACTGAAAAACATGTAGAACACAGACATCCCATAAAACTGCCAATATGAAGGATGTTAGCACAGTTATACTGCCTGAGCTTCTTGTTTTTAGTCACACTCAGTAAAATGAGTGCATTGAATGAACAATGTGGAGAATAATTATGTTGAGCAACACAGAACTGGGTTATATTGCCCATTTCTCTTCTATAAATCGATGCACGTAAGGTAGAAATTGTTGTATACAAATTCAATAGGCAGGAAGTGTGTCTGCTGGTGTCCCCAAACAGAACCTACACCCGTGGTCCTCGTGGTGTCTTTTGGATGCTTTATTCTTCCAGCATCCTCACCTAAACCAAACAGACAAGTAGGAACACAGCTCGTGTGGTGTCCTGAGTGTGAGAAATCAAACGGCACCTATGAAACAGGCTCTGATTTGTCTGTGATGCTGTCAAACGTGTATCCTCCAGTCAGCAGACGTGTCTTCTCGCCCTGCAGCCATCCTGCATAAATACAGTCACTGTGCGAGCGGTTTTCCTCAGTAAAGTCTAGAAGAGTCCATTTAAAGATCTGTGAGGTTATTTATTTAACACGGTGCCCTGTGTGCACGGACCTCCCACCATCAAAACCCAAACCTCAGTCATTCATCCATCAGCACTCGGTCCTCTCTTCGATCACGCACACCGACGGTCTGTTTGTCCTGTTAGCAGAAAAGTCATGTAAGGAAAACATGTAAAAAAGCTGAAAATGTGCAGAAATTAACCGTCAGTGTGTGTGTGCTGCAGTGGAAGGGATATGAATATTCATGCATAGTTGTGTGTCTGTGTGTGTGTGTAGTGGATGACCAGTGTGCTGAGCAAGGAGGCTTTGTGCTGAGCGAAGGCTTCATCTGTTACGGCTGTGTGGTCCAGCTAGTGTGCACCGAGTCTGGAGCAGCTCTGCCACCCATGGTAACACACACACACACACACACACACACACACACGCACACACACACACACACAGAGCGTATGTGAATAGTGCATACCTTGTATTGTCCACCATATGCGCTCTCACTGGTATTCTAGCGAATTTTACCTGCACTCAGCCAAAGCTTTAAAGACCTCTGCTGTAGTCAGAGCCGTTAAACAGCTGCAGAGGACGACACAGTGAGATGATAGAAACAAACCTCATAATGAAAATCGTGTAATAAACATGATAGAAATACCTAACCAAGCCACATTTCTACAAAATCAAGAATCAAATGATTTTTATTTATTTTTTTCTGTGAAAAGAAAGTTGTGTCACTGGATCTCAGGTCTGCGTCTGTAAAAGATCAGGAAATTTCTAGGAATTTCTAGGAATAGCCCCTCCCACAGCCACTCGTCTCGCCACAGTCTTGACTGAAATTCTCTGAGCTCATCTCAGGATATTAAAACAATAACCACGAGATTTGGGAAAATCCTGCTAGTTTACTAAGAATCTTTAAATCCCAAAGCAGACACACTGCTGAAGTGTTAGCGAGACACCAGATAGCTGGAAGTAAGTTGGATTAATCAGTGTTGACTTTTCAATATCTTATCAACAAAAGAAGCTCTTCATAACCATCTATAGCTGGAAATTAGTGGGGAAATGGGTGCGCTCTGCAGTTTAGCTAATTATTTGACCATAAAATCAGTTAAGGTATAATTGCTGCTCAATACTGAATGACTTCCAGATGTGTGTCTGTGCAGGTGTTACATAAGCTGCTAATCCCACAGATATCCTCCCAGTTTGAGCCGTTCTTAGACAAACGTCTGCACTGCAGTCCGTCACATTTCGCTGAGCACACCCTTTCTCTGTACGTCCTAAACTGCTGTCATAACACCCTGAGCTGCTGGCCTGCTGGTAATTGGTGAGGGTATACCCGCACACTACACCGCTATATGTTTTTGTAGTCGAGGCCTATTGCAGCCGTTTGTTTAAAGACAGAAAGCTGGCGTTGGACTGTGGTGGTCGTGGTCGGCGTTCAGCGACCGGAGAGGTGAAGACAAAACGTTCAGCAGCACGAGAACAAAGTGTTTCAGATTGTGTGTGTGGTGCAGTTTAGGGCACGTTTAAGTGTCTTAATACTGAGGTTTGGACTCAGCGCCAGAAAACAGCAAAGTTAATTCAGTGTCCAACCTCCACAGATACACCTGGATGATGTTTGTACATCTTTTAAAACCTGAATCGCTCAGTTTCTGCTTGTTGTGTTATTTCAAACAGCTGCTCACTGTTTATTTTACGCTCCTGATCTCTGACTGTACATCTGTGAGATGATATATTTGGTATTTCTTCTTCAACAGATCTAAAAAACCTGTTATTGTAGATGTATTAGACAAATTTATGTTTTTATTACCCTCAGCAATAATACCTGGGAATAATATACAGTTATATAAGACCACAGTAGGATGTGTGAATATGTTGAAATCTTTGTAAAGTGATGATTCAGCCCTTTTATTTCTAGAATCTGTCCTTAAGCACAATCAGAAGCGCCGCCTCGAGCTGTGATCCTCCCACAGCTGCAGGGTCCTGACAGCAAATTCAAACTCTCCACCTGCAAAATCCGAACAAAAGCATCATTTAAACTTCTTAATTTTTTCTATATTTAAAAACTCTCCTTTCCTCTGTTTTTTCTTCTATCAGTACACCGAGTTTCAGTGTATTTAGCGTTTGTAATAAACCAAAGTTTTTAACCTATTTGCAAATTCAGTGACTTATAATTAAATTATTTCAATGCATTTTTATTTACACACATAAACAGGCGAACTGGCTCCAACTAAAACAAATGGGAACTGCGTTTCACATTAGCCTCAAAGAGCTGCTAGAACAGATAAACAAAACCAAATCACGCCTGATAGCAGCAGTTAAGTTGTTATTATTGGGGAAAACATTTGAATTATTCATAAATGGATTCTAAGCTAAAGTTCTTCATCTTCAGGTGATCCGAAAGGTCAACAAGCAGCACGCCATCTTAGACGTGGACGAGCCCGTTTCTCAGCTCCACAAGTGCGCCTTTCAGTTCAGAGACAACCCTCACGCCTTTCTGTGTCTAACCAACGACGCCATCATACAGTACCAGGTTCTCTTCTCTTTCCCAGCCTTTGTTTTCGATTCATCCTCCACCTGCTTTTGTTTATTTCTTCCAGCTGACACCGTCACGTTTGTCCCGTTGACGTGTTTCTTCCTTTTAACCATCTCCTCCATCGTTTTCTTCCCTTCAGGCCCCGTTCAGCGGCAGAGATCCCAGCAAAGTGGTGCTGAATGACGGGTCCTGTTGGACCATCATCGGGGTGGAAGTCGTCGAGTTCACCTTCAATCAGGGTCTAGCTTGTATCACGACACCAGTCAGCCCATTTCCTGTTGTCACTGGGTTAGAGGTGAAGTGCCAAGACGAACCTTCACATTGTGTGGTTCTCGTGTGTTTTCTACTTTTAAAAAATATATTTTTATAAAAACCTAAATGTGCTGTTAGCTAGAAATGGAGCAAACCACTCAGTCAAAACAAGGAGATCCAGAGTTTCTTTTTCTTCTTGCAGGTGAACGGTGGAGGGCACGTCGCCATGCTGGAAATTCACGGAGAAAACTTCACTCCTCATCTCAAAGTCTGGTTTGGCAACGGCGAAGCAGAGACCATGTACAAGTGAGCGAGCGATCACGAGTCGTTTTCAGCTTTGAATCATGGAAAGCTGCTTCAGCAGGATCGAAATATAAAGCTGGAAAATAGTGTCACAGGCGCCTTTTACCTAAAAACTTAACCTGTTAAATTTATATGGCCTCTGCAGGGGGCGGAGCCTCTCACCACCAGAGGGGCTTTTTGCAGTTTGTTGAGGATTTTCTAAAACATTTGTTTTTGTTGAAAATAGAAAAATGCACCATATTTTTTTCAAGGATAAAATTCGGGACTCTGGGAAAATATGATGGGCATTTTTTTCAGCATCTTTAACTGGAAGCATTTTTGAAAGTTATGACATCAATATAAAAAAAGTCTCCTCTTTACCCGTATTCATCCGCCCTGACAGTCCGAGCCAAGCCCGGACCAGAGCGATGTATAAAGAGGTTTATGTTATAACCAAACATCAGTAGGAGGAACTCCGCTTGGCTCACAGGGAACAATCCTCCCTCTAACTCTCATGTGGGCGTCTGTAATTTACAGACGGGCATCACAGAAACTTGACATCCAGCCGTGCTCTCACAGAATCTCACATGACGCAAACCGAAGTAAAACAGGCCTCTGACGTCAGGATCCACCTCAGATCCCACACCTGAAGTGCTGAGGCATCGTAAGTCAGGCTCACCGCGAGGCTCTGCAAACGTCCCGCAGCTCTGCAGCAGCGTGTGTGAAGAACAGCCGTCCACAATGTGCTGTTTGTGCAAGAAGCTGCAGCCAATTAGGAACATGATCCCTCCCTGCCAGGCCAACCAGAGGCGCAATATAGGTTCAAATAAAATATTTTCTAAAAGGGCATTCACAGTGTCTGCTGTCTGCTCAGACCTCGTATCAGCCACACGTTTCTGTTTAGTTTATACTCGTTAACTTAAACAGCTTCATTCAAATTCTCAGAAAGGAGAAACTGAAGAAGTATTAGGCATTTGTATGTGTCACATTTTTATACCTTTTACTGTATTTTTTTCTTTTTGCATCTTTCTACAACACAGTTCATACAGATGAGTTTCATTTCAAGATTAATGTCTTTAAAAACTTCACTTTATCTGTTTTATATGTGATCAGATCATTTGTTTGGTTCATTTTTGGGGCTTCCTGCTCCTTACACCTTTACAGCAGTCAGCAACTTTCGAAGTTTGTCTTCTCATTTATTTTCCAGACCACAGCTCTGACTTTCATATCCTTGTTTTTCCTCTCAGGTCTCCCAAATCTCTGCTCTGCGTCGTTCCCGATGTTTCGGTTTTCAGCGACGGCTGGCGCTGTCTGCGGCGCGTCATCACCGTCCCTCTGTCTCTCGTCCGACTGGATGGACTGATATATCGCACCTCCTACAGTTTCACCTACACGCCTGAGCTCCAGCCGCCCCCGTCGGCCCGAATCACAGCCGGAGGAGGGAAGAGAGAAGGAGGGATGGGTGTAGGACAAGACGATGACATCCTGTTGGAGGCCATCCATCAGGAGTTCACCAGAGCCAATTTTCACCTCTTCATGCAGAGTTAGTTCGTTTGTTCACAGGAATCACAGAAAGTGTACAAATAGCTGAACTGGAGACAGGTGTGACATCATAATTACCGTCCTTCCATCTGCTCTGCACATTAAAATGAAAGCGTTTTCTTCAAGCTCAGTAAGAAAATCTTATGTTTACATGAGTACGAGTGCACACGAATGAAAACAGGTTCCTCGGTCACGTGACTGAAACTAACGCGACACTTTTCATATCTGTGATTTCTAATCGAGGCTTCAGCACAAAGTTCTTTGACAAAAATTGTATATTTTAAAAGCCTTTAATAACTTTAGACAAGTGTTAACAGGAAACAGGAGATGAAATGGGAAAAAAAGAATGGCCGACGCCCCCTGATGTCACTGATGTCTCTCTGTTGAAGCTTCCACGTACGCAGTTCGACCTCAGCCTCACTATTATTTTGGAGCCAGATGTGATCACATCTGTTAATCTGCTTACCTGCTAATTAGTGGCAGACTAATAAAAAAGAGACGTTTCAACACCAAAACCGAAGCGCAGACTTGGATGTACAGCTGTGTGGATCTCAGTGGATCAGCAGTGTGATGAAAACACGCTGGCAGGAAGAAGTCTTGACATTAATAATAATATGTGAGTTTAAGGAAAATTTGTTTTTTTATACATTTCTTAGGTAATGACGGCAACCATCCAAAATAAGAACAGATAAAACCTGAGCTTTCATCACATCTGAATATTTTCATGTGATCATTTAAAGAAGATCAGCTGCAGCTGCACCTGCGTTCCAAAATCAGGTGCTAGTGAAGCTTGACTAACCTTTGACCTCACTGACGGGAGGCCGATAAAGAGACTTTCACCGCAGAGTCTACGAAGGACACTGAACATTAAACATCACTTTATCAGTGTTCCTGGTTTTGAAGTGCAAATGAGTGCTGAGTGTGAGCAAACACACTGTGAGTTATCACCACCAGAGAAACACTGTGTGTCCTGTATGATGTGTTCAGGGTCTCTGCGGCAGTAAAACCTTCAATATGATTCAAAAATGAAAAGAAGAAGAAAAAATGCATTAGAAAGAATCACAGTGAAGGGGGGGATGTGTTTCTCTCATGGATGGATGTGAGTTGAGAGCAAAGTAAAACGATGTTTTTGAACCCAATATTCTGTGACGAACAGTGTGGGTGTCAGTCTCTCACTGGTTGTGTGTGAATGTTAATGTTAATATATTAAACCCACGGGAAGAATTACAGTTCAAGTTATCAAAGTGTCAGCAGAGGCGCTGCTCCGGTGAGTGATGGACTCAAGAAATATCTGAGTGTCGAACAGTCAAAACAATAAAACCTGTTGTCAAATGATCAAATAGAACAAGGCCTGTTTGTTTTATAAATCTAAAATCTTGTGAAAATATTATTCTGTGTTACATGTCACACACCAGTGATATTTCCAGCATTTTATTCCCAACAGAGCAGCACAAACGGGACTAAGACCAAGGTTGGAGAGAGGAGACCAACAGGAAATCAGAATATTAGACAAGAAATCATTTGGTACTTTTTTTACTTCAGTATTATTTCAAGTTGTTTAGCATTAAAATGTATTATTTTAAATAACTCAAGGAAAGAATTATACAGAATAATATGCATTTCAATAATGAAGTCTTATATCGTGATGCACAGGTGCAAAATCATTGAGAAAACAAACATGTGGATTATTAAAAATGACGTTTCCATATTGGATCAGAAACATCCAGAGTTAACAGTGATGTGAAACAGCTGGAGATGTTCAGATGTTGAACATCTCCAGCAGCAAGCTGAAAAGCTTAGAAATATGGTATCTAACCAGATTCTTACTCTGGATGGCATTACCTTGGCCTCCAGTAACACTGTGAGGAACCTTGGAGTCATTTTTGACCAGGATATGTCCTTCAACGCACATATTAAACAAATATGTAAGACTGCGTTCTTCCATTTGCGCAACATCTCTAAAATTAGAAATATCCTGTCTCAGAGTGACGCTGAAAAACTAGTTCATGCATTTATTACTTCCAGGCTGGACTACTGCAATTCATTATTATCAGGATGTCCAAAAAACTCACTGAAAAGCCTTCAGCTAATCCAAAATGCTGCAGCAAGAGTCCTGACAGGGACTAGAAAGAGAGAGCATATTTCTCCTGTTTTGGCTTCCCTTCATTGGCTTCCTGTTAAATCCAGAATTGAATTCAAAATCCTGCTCCTCACATACAAGGTCTTAAATAATCAGGCCCCATCTTATCTTAATGACCTTGTAGTACCATATCACCCTATTAGAGCACTTCGCTCTCGCTCTGCAGGCCTACTTGTTGTTCCTAGAGTATTTAAAAGTAGAATGGGAGGCAGAGCCTTCAGTTTTCAGGCCCCTCTTCTGTGGAACCAGCTTCCAGTTTGGATTCAGGAGACAGACACTATCTCTACTTTTAAGATTAGGCTTAAAACCTTCCTTTTTGCTAAAGCATATAGTTAGGGCTGGACCAGGTGACCCTGAATCCTCCCTTAGTTATGCTGCAATAGATGTAGGCTGCCGGGGGATTCCCATGATGCATTGAGTTTTTCCTTTCCAGTCACCTTTCTCACTCACTATGTATTAACAGACCTCTCTGTATTGAATCGTATCTGTTATTAATCTCTGTCTCTCTTCCACAGCATGTCTTTTATCCTGTCTTCCTTCTCTCACCCCAACCGGTCGCAGCAGATGGCCCCGCCCCTCCCTGAGCCTGGTTCTGCCGGAGGTTTCTTCCTGTTAAAAGCGAGTTTTTCCTTCCCACTGTCGCCAAAGTGCTGTTCATAGGGGGTCATATGATTGTTGGGCTTTTCTCTGTATCTATGAAGCGCCTTGAGGCGACATTTGTTGTGATTTGGCGCTATATAAATAAAATTGAATTGAATTGAATTGAATAGATGTTCACTGGGAGCGAGCAGGATTAGAAATAAGTCCGCCACCTCAGGTCGAGCAAAGTTAGAGGCTGAGATGATTTGGACGTGCTGAGGAGGGAGGGTGGATACGCTGGACTAAACACGCTGGAGATGGAGCTGCCTGCAGGAGGAAAAGAGGAAGAAGAGAGAGAAGATTCATGAAGGTAGAAAAGGAGGAGCATGCTGAGGGTCGGGTCAGATGGAGGCAGATGATCTGCCGTGGTGATCCCCACAGCAAAAGAAGAAGAAAGTTAATAATAGACACTAAGTGGACATTCATCACACGTTCATCATTTAGTTTTACTGATTCTGATCCAGTCTGGGGCTTTTCTCTGTAAACTCTCCAGGTACTCCACCTCCAATCACACAGATGGGGTAAACCGGTGACTCCAAGCTGACCGTAAGTGTGAATGGTTGTCTGGCCCAGCGACAGCCTGTCTGCAGTGTCTCAGCCGGGTATAGGTTCCAGCCCCCCCACGACCCGGACGTGGATAAGCAGACTGGAATTTGACTGTTTGTCAGGGGTAAATGGGTTTGTGTGTTCCCTTTTGTAGTTTGAACTGTGTGTGATCTTCTGTTGCGCCACACATTAGAGAAGATGTAAGCAGCGCGGTGATGACAGCCTCCCTCACACTTTAATCTTCATTCTTATTTTGTTAATCGAGTTAATCAAAGTGTCAGGTTACGACTGAAGTCACCAAACCAGCAAATCTGACTTCACTTGACTTGTTTCTACACTTTGTTCCTGCTGCATGTTTGATTCTTGGAAGTAAAACTACAAGTAATTAAATTTGGGCTGAAAAGAACAACCAAAAGCTCTTTTGTTCCCACCAAGTGAAGCAGGTGATCATGACAGAGGCATGGCAGGACCTCCCGCATCGCCGTATCGCTCTGTTGTAAACCCCAAAGTTCATTCTTTTCAGCCTTCGCATACTTCTCATTCTTAACACGGCGCTATCTGTGGAAGCTCATTCTTCACTGAGATTAAGCAACAATCCAAAAAACACAAGTCACCTGATTTAATATGCGTGTAAGTGAGATAAGCTGGAGCTTATACATATTTGTTAAAGCTGCGTCGCTGCAGTGATTTCTCCCCGCCTGCAGTTTCTTTTTATCTGAGTGAAAATGTGACTTCACTGCACCTGTTCTGAAGAACAGCAGGCAGATATTAATCTGATGACCTGAGAGGAACTCAGCAACAATGTGTGAGAGAGAGAGAGCTCCACAAAAACAAGATGTGAAGAGAGGGAGGGTCGAGAAACTCAGAGACCACCAGACCTTCATACACGACCAACCGGCCAGTCACAACGCAGACTGCTCCTACATCATATTCCAATTAAAAATCTGTTTTTATACTAAAAATCACCTTATATGTTCCCCTTATAGTTCACTGTAAATGTCTGCCTGCACTACAGGCAGGAATTAAAAACAAATAAACAAATTAATTTACTGTTTTTGAAGGATTTTCATGCCAAACCTCACAAAACTTTAAAAATTCATCACATAATATTCTCATTTATTTCAACTGGAATTGGAGTCAAAGACGTCACATAGGAAAAAATCTTAGTTACACTTTTACTAATCATAAAAACTTATTGCAGGGATGTTAAAGTCATTAACATGGTGGGACACACACAGCCCACTTTGATGTGGAGTGGGCTGGACCAGTGAAAATACATGATAAATGTGTAGAGTTACACAAAAGATTCTGGTAGTCCATTGCTCAGACTATAAATAAAAATATTTATAATAAAATATAATTTAAAATATACAATTTATCGTCTTGATGCATTCTCAATCATCCAGGAAAATAAATCTCCAAAAGTTGATTCTGTTCATCTGGACGTAGCGTTTTCTGGGAGAAACGTTTCGTCATCATCCAGGTGACGTCTTCAGTCTCAGCTGACTGCAGGTTTCAATCTTATAAACAGGACATTTGCATAATGACTGAAACCAGCCCACTGAAGGAACAACAAACCCCAAAACACGCTGCGCCAAAAACTGGTCCACCCCAACGATCGGGTCCCCCGACACAAACAGAGTAACATAGTGTACGCTGTTAAGTGCAGGAGGATTGCCAGGATTTATACATCGGGGAAACCAAACAACCTCTGGTGAAGAGGATGGCACAACACAGAAGAGCTGCTTCATCAGGCCAGGACTCTGCAGACTATTTACACCTACAGGCCAGTGGACACTCTTTCAATGATGAGGATGTAACATCCTGGACAGGAAGGAACGCTGGTTTGAGGGCGGAGTCAAGGAGGCCATTTACGTGAAAAGGGAAAGACCATCTCTTTTTTTTTTTTTTTTTTTTTTTTTTTTTTTTTTTTTTTTGCCTGTCCCGTTTGGTTCTTTTGCCATCAGAATTATTGTCTAAAGGCGAAGAAAGATGCCCAACGGATTTTCTTTACCAAATTGACCATCCCAGCTTTGCCGTAATGGTCCATTTGATTCACCTTTTATTCTTTATTTTATTTTCACTTGCTGAATACGGGACAGACTTGACTGGGGGAAAGAAAAGGGAGAAAGAAAGAGGGGAAGAAAAACAGTTGAGAAGAGGGACGGGGGAGAAGGGCAAAAAACAAAAACCAACAGAATAAGCAGAAGAAAAAAAAAAAAAAAAATACATATATCGATCACCTGGATCACCTGTTGAGAAAGAAAAAAGAAAACAAGCAGAAGAAAACGAGAGTAATACAATAAACCACATCACAATGATATATGGGAATATGACAGTAAATACTAAATATTAAACATTATTGTGCAGCACGTAAGATCGACAGCACAGTGTGCATTGAGGTAGGAGCCAAAAAGGGTGTAGTTTGTGTGTGTGATCACCCGTGTGTACACCTGTGAGCATGGACGCGCTTGTTTTCTTAAAAGGTTCCCTCATGTAATGATCTGCTAGAGGGTGTGGGGGGCCACTGCCCCGTCCTCCAGGGCATGAAGCAGGTATGGAGGAGATCAAAACCCCAGACATCCAGAGGCCCCCAGAACACAAGAGACCAAGGAAGACCAACAGAGGGGCAGCCGCGCCACTGTCCCAGAAAGAGCTGAGGAGAGTCCCAGATGAGGGGTCACCCAGCAGCCACGGAGCAGAAGCCAGGGGGGGCTGCAGTGACGTGCCCGTGAGCTCCGCCGGCAGCCAGCTGTGCCTGAGTGACCGAGCCCCAGGCCGAGAGGCCGGGGGCACCCCACCTCCGAAGTGGCCCAAGCGAGCCCCAGGCTCCAGGCCCCGATAAGCAGCCGCCAAGGAGTGAGCCGGTGTGTACCCGGACGCCCACCCCCGGACACAAAGAACCACCAACGCACCGACGTCTGAGGGAGTCCGCCCCCGGCAGGGGAAGTGGTGGGGGGAGATAGGCCTCCAAACCTTGGAGGGCCTGAGCTGTCCTCAGAGAGGTGGCATCTGATACCCAACCTGACATACAGACACAGACATACAGGCACACACAGATACAAACATCCATTCCCACCCTCATGCTCTCATATGCACTTACTCCACACTCAACCAACGTGGAGACAGACATAAAGAGACGCTGTACACACAATCACACTCCCCAAGCGTACTCTACGAACCGGGTCTAGGTACCCTTGCCCCTGGAGGGGGGAACTGCACCCAGACCCAGGTTGTGTTACCCTTTTCCCTGCAGTGGGGAGAAGCAGACCGCCCCGACTCCGCAGCAGCAGGGAGGCCCCACACTCCGGACCCCAGTTGGACGGCCAACTCCTCCTCCTAGCCCCCCTGCTCCAGCAGAAAGCAGAGAACGAGGGTGAGAGAAGACTCCTAACCTCCCTCCACCCGCTCATTGTAGTGTTGATGTATGTGTGTTCTAAGGTGCGTTTAAAACCCAGGAGGGCATGGAGCTACCTGCCAGAGAGCAGCAGGTAAGCGCATAGTCCCTCCTGCTAGCCCTCAATGTCTACGTGTATTTAAAATTGAGAGGTGGGCAACGACGCCGGGGGTGAGGTGTACACCCTGATGGTAATTGGGATTCCGTGTAGCGTGCCCACCCCCAAGATCCTATATTTATGTGTAATGAGAATGTGAGTAATGTGAATGTCTAAGTTGCGGGATAAAATTGAGGCAGAGGCAGCCAGAAGGGGACAGAGGGGGGGGGGTTACCTCCTCTGCACCCTGGTGACACACCCCCACTCCAAGGCCCTGCATGTGTGGGTGGTTGTGGTGGAGCGGGAAGAGGGAGGCAGCTGGAGATGGGGAGGGAAGGAAGGGAGGAGCAAGTGACCCCTCCCTGGGGCCAGCTCCCCCGCTGACCCCAGTAGGCACCCCCATACTCCGCGACCCACCAGGGAAGGGGGGCCCAGGCCCATCCGAACCGGGGCCCAGCGCAGCGGCGCCGCCCGGCCCCACAGAGCCCGGGGCAGTCCACTCAACCCCACAACAGAGAAAACTGCACCCACCCCATCATCCACTCATCTTCCAGACTACATAAGACAATAGACGCCCAGGCTGAGATCTTCCTCCACCTCTCCTGTATCTCCCCCTCTTGCAGAGAGAGTTCCTGAGAGAGGAAAGCCCCTGCAAGATGTGACAACCCCCCCCCCACCAGTTGAAGAGCCCCCCAGCTGGCTCGGCGCACCGGCGGCACCCTGCGCCAGTGGCGGGCCCCCATATACCCACCGGCCCACAACCCCGGCAACACACCAACCAGGACCCAGGCCCCCGAGGCCCGGCCAGGGCCCCAGGCCAGAGCCGGAGCGCCCCCAGAACCTCACGCCCGTCCCGGACCCACCCAGGGGCAGCCAGGCTACCAGGTCAGTAACCCCCGTCCGTCAGCACAGACCCTCCCCTAGCCCCGCTGCACGTAGCCACGAGGAAGCCGTCACCTAAGAGCCAACAGAGCCCCTAATTGGCCATGACCGCTACCCCGGGTTGAGCCCCCCAAGGAAGATGCTCCCGGGGAACCCCCCGACGCCCCAAGCCTGACCCTACCCCCACACCAATCACAACAGTGAAGGCGAGACCAAAATATGACCCCCCACCCCCACTAGGTGATGGAGCTGATCAGAGGAGCCCAGAGCGATTGATCTGATGTGGTGGCAGAGGCTGTATCAAGACTAATGTAATCTAATAGATAATTTCTATATTGGTTAGAATTAAGATTGTTTTTATTTTTCCAGTTCATGAGGACTGTTTTCTTGGCTATGCATAGAGCAGTGAAAACCATATGGGCTATATTCTTTTCTGAAGTGACATTATCTAAGCTGCCCAACAAACACACTAAGGGGGAAGTTGGAATGTTACATTTCAGACACTTTGATAAGTCTTCACATATCTCGCGCCAAAACTTCTGAACTGGTGGACAGAACCAAAGAGCGTGGATATAATTGTCCGGTGAATTGGTTTGGCAGTGTGAGCAGTTGTTGGTAGATGCAAAGCCCATCTTGAACATCCGATGACCTGTATAGTGCACTCTATGTAGTATTTTGTATTGAATTAATTGAAGACTGGGATTTCTGATTAGATGAAAGGTTTTTAAGCAAATCTGAGACCAGAAGTTTTGGTCTAAGTTAACTGATAAATCCGCTTCCCATTTTGCAATAGGAAGTGATATTGATTCATCTGTTTTAGAAAGCATTCTGTATATTTTGGATAGTAATTTGGGGGTTTTAAGAGTAAAAAATTGAACCACACTTGGTGGTGTTTGTAGTTCAACTTGACCCAGTTTAAATTTCTTTTTTATTATGGATTTAATTTGTTGATATTCTAAAAATCTTTTCTTGTTGATCCCATATTGTGTAACTAGTCTGTCAAATGAAATAAATTCTGTTCCTTCTAGTATATGTTCTACATATTTGATTCCTTTACCATTCCAATCTGAAAAGTTTATCATATTATTGTTTTGTAATATGTCAGGGTTGTTCCAGATAGGTGTACGTTTGCATGGGATTAATGAAGACTCTGTCAACTTCAGAAACTCCCACCATGCTGTCAGAGAAGAGCTGATGTTGATGCTTTTGAAGCATTCATGTCGTTGGATGTTTGAGCTGATAAATGGTAGATCTGAAATCTCTAGATTATTGCAAAGTGCTTGTTCTACATCTAGCCAAGGTTCATCTAAGAGGGTATGTTTTAGCCATCCTGAGATAAACTGAAGCCTGTTGGCTAAGAAGTAGTGCTGAAAGTTAGGTAGTTCTAATCCTCCTTTATCCTTGGTCTTTTGTAGTGTTTTTAAGCTTATACGTGGGGGCTTATTTTTCCAAAGGAATTTGGACATATATGAATCTAGAGATCTGAACCAATCTTGCGGCGGTTTAGTTGGGATCATTGAGAATAAATAATTTATTTTTGGTAATACCATCATTTTTATAGCAGCAACCCTTCCCATGAGTGATATGGGTAGACATTTCCATCTAGCCAGATCACCTTCTACTTTCTTTAAAAGTGGGGTATGGTTTAATTTAGTTAGATCTGCAAGCTTGGGAGAAATATTAATACCTAAATATTTTATATTTCCCGATTGCAGTGGAGTAGAAGAGGAATTATGGAAGCAGCAATTAATAGGAAGGACTGTAGATTTTGACCAGTTAATTGAGTAATCTGATATTCTTGCAAAAGAGTTTATCAATTCAATCACCCCAGTGATATTGGTTTGTGAATTTTGGAGAAAGAGTAACACATCATCAGCATAAAGGCTGATTTTATGTTCTACGTTCTTGCATTTTATGCCCTTAATTGCTGAATTCTGTCTAATTGCTGCTGCTAGTGGTTCGATAAAAATTGCAAACAGTGAAGGGGAGAGTGGGCATCCCTGCCTGGTGCCCCTCAGGAGACATAAGCTGGAGGATGTCTGGTCATTTGTTCTGACACAAGCTGTTGGGGAATTATATAATATTTTTAACCAGTTGATGAAAGAAGATCCAAAACCAAATTTGTGTAAAGTTGCAAATAGAAATTTCCAGTTAACTCTGTCAAACGCTTTTTCTGCATCTAAGGAAAATATTGTAGTTTCAAGGTTTTTACTGTATGAGTAGTCTATCAAATTAAGTAATCTACGTGTATTTGTTGATGAGTGCCTACCTTTTATGAAACCAGTTTGGTCAGGATGAATTAAGAGGGGGGTTATTTTCTCTAGTCTCTTCGAGAGAGCTTTGCAGATTATTTTGAGGTCTACATTAATAAGGGATATTGGACGATAGCTTGAGGGATATACAGGGTCTTTGCCTGGTTTTAGCAGGAGATTAATGTTTGCAGAATTCATATTTGATGGAAGTCTGCCCTTTTCTTTGATTTCTAACAACGTTCTGTAAAAAACTGGTGCTAGAATCGTCCAGAATTCTTTGTAGAATTCTGCAGGAAAGCCGTCTGGACCTGGAGCCTTATTATTGGACATATTTATCAGGGCTTCCTGGAGTTCACCTGATGTCAGTGGCGAATCCAGTGCCATTGCTTGAGATTCTAATAATTTTGGGAGAGTTATGTTGTCTAAAAATTGATCAATTTCCTTTTTAGATGGGTTTATTTGTGGTGAATACAACGTTTTATAGAAATCCCTGAAAATGTTGTTTATTTGTTTCGGTTCATATATTGTGTTCCCAGATGAATCTTGAACAGCACATATAGTTGTTTTTTCTTTATTTATTTTTAACTGGTTTGCTAGAAATTTACCGGATTTATTACTATGTTCATAATTTTGTAAGCGTAGTCTTTGTACTAAGAATTTTGTTTTTCTATCAATTATCTCATTTAATTCTAGTTTTGTTTTGCGTATTTTGTTCAATGTTTCCTGATCTTGGTGGGACGCGTAGGCTTCTTCTAGTGATTTGATGTTTTTTTCTAATTCCTGAATATTTTTGTTTTCTTTTTTCTTTTTATGTGATGAGAAAGAAATTATTTTACCTCTCATCACAGCTTTCCCTGCTTCCCATAAAACAGAAGCTGATGTTCCGGGAGTGTCATTAAAGTCTAAATATGAAGTCCACTCTTTTTTAAAATATTTAATAAAGTCTTCATCATTAAGCAGTGATGTATTAAATCTCCAGTTTTTACTTGGCATAGTATTATTCTTGTGCATTAGTGTTAGAGATACAGGAGCATGATCGCTGACAGCTATAGGATGAATCTCAATGTCTGAAATGTCGCTCAGCAGTGAGCTGCTGACCAAAAAATAATCCAGACGAGAGTAGGAGTGATAAACATGTGAGAAAAAAGTATATTCCTTACTGGTGGGGTGAAGGGAGCGCCATGCATCGCAAAGACCAAAGTCGCTCATATACTGTTTGATTATATTTGTGGACTGCCAATTACGCTGAGTTCCTGCTGTATTGAGCCTATCCATTTCTTCATTCAGTCCAAGGTTGAGGTCGCCTCCAAGCACAAGTGTGCCATCTAAGTGTTCAGAGAGTGCACTGAAAAAACCGTGAAAGAATGAGGGATCATCAACATTTGGACCATATACACTTACAATACATAGATTTTTATCAAGTATAGATAGATTAATGATTAAGAATCTGCCCTCTGGATCTATAACTGTATCGAGTACTGTGAAATTAATTTTTTTATGAATTAAAATTGCTACTCCCCTTTGTCTAGAATTATAACAGGCTGAGAACACATTAGGAAACTCAGGTGTTTTAAGTTCATTCGAACCTCTAAGAGGTCTGTGGGTCTCTTGTAAAAGGACAACATCTGCCTGTAGTTTTTTGAGTTGGTTAAATATTTTTAACCTCTTTTCTCTGGAGCCAGCTCCATTTACATTCCATGTAACGAATCTTAGTGCACCCATAGATGTCTGTGCATAACTAGGGGTGTACTCTGTGTGTGTCGCTTAGACAGGTGGAGAGAATATATCACTTGTTCATAAATAAGGAGAGGGAGAGAGAGAAAAAATGTGTGGCGAGATGCTCCCCGAGTCTGACTATGTGTTTGCATATTTACTAATATGAGTATGCTTGGCTTAAGTGTGTGTATCCTGTAGGTCTGTGTGCGCTGTCTGACTGATGTAAATGTGCTGCCGTTGAGCGCATGACTGTGCGTGATCGTGCAGTGAGTAAGTGTCGAAATAAATGATGTTGTTTGTGGAAGAGTGTGGAAGCAGGTGATCGAAGCAGTGAAAGAAATAAAGAAAGAAACCAAGGACGAGGGTGAGCAGCATAAAAACAAGAGGGGGAAAAGAGAGGAAAAAAAAAAAAAACGAGAAGAGAGAAAAGAAAACGTAAACATTCCAATTAAATCACTGACGGAGAGTGACGGTGTTAATATTGCTATGAAATCACACTTAAGATGTGATTTGATACCGGTAAGTTAAACAAATGTTAATCCAAGTTAGTGTGAGTGGATAGGGAAAGGGTGTAGCGGATTCTTATCTGGTCTGAAGTTAATACAGCCACGGAGTGATGTTGGGGTCGCGGTGGAGCTGTCCGTCCACGTACAGCCGGTCCATCTCTGACCATCTGAAAGACCATCTCTGAATGGAGGAGGGGGCCTAAGGGTCCATCTGTCACCATCTTACAAGCTGTGATTGCAGCCATTCCCCAACTCTCTGTGAATGGGACTCATGGCCATTGATCAGTGGTTGTTGATCAATGGTCATGAGAATTTGCATAATTAAGATTAAGGAACTGACCTCCCAGCCCATTGTTCCTTCAGTGGGCTGGTTTCAGTCATTATGCAAATGTCCTGTTTATAAGATTGAAACCTGCAGTCAGCTGAGACTGAAGACGTCACCTGATGATGACGAAACGTTTCTCCCACAAAACGCTACGTCCAGATGAACAGAATCAACTTTTGGAGATATACAATTTATCATAATAAATTTTTTTTAAAAATTGTAAAATATTACAATTTTTAATTAATTCACAGAGAATTTGGTGTAGTATGGATGGCTGTGGGTGGCTGTGGGTCTTTATCTGTGGGAAAAACTGTAACACTTGTGAAAATTCAGTTAAAAAGACCAAAATCTGTGCACTCCTTCACATTAAAGCTGTCCAGTGAGATCAGAGTGTTTTCCAGGCTGATTCTGGTCCCCGGGCCTTATGTTTGACATTAGTGTATAAAATGCTGGGACTCATTTTAAGGTAACACCATTGTTTGAAGCTTTTCATAGCTAATGTTACCTAATAAATCTATATTTTTGCCTTAAAATCACTTTTATGTTCAGTAATACCTCAGAATCCAAGCTCGAGACATTCATTTGTCATGTGAACATATTTTATTCAAACTACTTTTTTCATTGTTCAGTCATAGTTGATCTGGCTGTAGTTGTAGTTCTGCTGCTAGTCACACCGACAGGCTGTGTTGTCTTCACAGGGCATCATGTGCAGCGCACACTTTGAGTCTCCCTTCATTCACGTGCATCATTGTACAGAAACCATTTTTTAATTCAATCAGCCAGGCGAGCGTCAGGCAGCCGAGGGAAGCCTTCACCTTCACGCCTCACGTGTCTGATGTTCTGCAGGGAACAGAACGAGTCTTTCATCCTGCACTCTTTTCCCCTTCCTCTCCTCCTCTTCCTCAGCATTAACAACACAAATATGCGTGAGAGAACGAAGGAAGGAGACGGGCAGAAACACAAGACCATACGGTCACTGGCTCCTAATCTCAGTCATGTGGGAGAAACTTCAAACTGAGAGATTCTCGTGCCCAAAACAGTGACGCCCACCACGCTTTCCCTGCATCCTGATGAACTGGAGACTATATGAAAGAGCCCATTCTATGAGTTCCCATCTATAAGAACACCTTTATTCTTCATTCAATGCTCTGTTATATGAAGTTCAGTGACCTTAAACTTTAACACTGCATGAAGCAAAAAGACATCCTGTCATAATATAAAATAAAATTGTTGCTCTTTTTTTAAACTATAATTAAGCAGTAGGACAAAAGAAAAGAAAGCCTTTGTTTTTGTGTCAAACTCCTTCAATTAGTGACAGAACAATCAGCCTGTCGGTCAGCAGCTGGACTCGAGTTATACTGTTTGCACACATGCAGAATGCACCGCTGAAATAAGACACAGAAGTCATCTGGATGGTGTACATGTTGCTCCATGTTGGCTGATTCACTATCAGAGGCACATAATGGACACAACATCATTTCTTCCTCAGCTCATTCTGTGATTTCACAGAAACACATCTGTTTGTAATGCTTAGGCTTCAAACTTTCCTTTTTGCTAAAGCATATAGTTAGGGCTGGACCAGGTGACCCTGAATCCTCCCTTAGTTATGCTGCAATAGACGTAGGCTGCCGGGGGATTCCCATGATGCATTGAGTTTTTCCTTTCCAGTCACCTTTCTCACTCACTATGTATTAACAGACCTCTCTGTATTGAATCATATCTGTTATTAACCTCTGTCTCTCTTCCACAGCATGTCTTTATCCTGTCTTCCTTCTCTCACCCCAACCGGTCACAGCAGATGGCCCCGCCCCTCCCTGAGCCTGGTTCTGCCGGAAGTTTCTTCCTGTTAAAGGGGAGTTTTTCCTTCCCACTGTCGCCAAAGTGCTGCTCATAGGGGGTCATGTGATTGTTGGGTTTTTCTCTGTATCTATGAAGCGCCTTGAGGCGACTTTTGTTGTGATTTGGCGCTATATAAATAAAATTGAATTGAATTGAATTAATGCAGTGGCCACAGATCGCAGCCACGCAGGGCTGGGCTTCAGCTCTCTTACAGGGACTGACTTCTAATGACCTCCAATGATATATTACACTTTCTGTGCAACTTTGGAGATTTATGTTTGAAAATATTGGTTCAATATTTGACAGTTTGCCAATTTTTTTAAATATATAAAGTTTAGCATGCTAACGTGGTAGTATGTGTACATAATAACATTTTTACATAAAAGCTAAAAAATAATGTGAATTTCTTTTGTTACTTTCTTTCTATTATTACTAACAGCCCACAAACAGCTCAGGTAACTCCTCTGGTTACAGAAAGACATGAAGATGTACAAGAAAACATTCCTGAGCTGCTTTCTTCTTGACCCCAGCAAATAAGATTAGGAGCTCAATTACTAGTTGCTGAATTCACCATGTAATGTATTTTATTCTGCTTATTTAAAGTCCCAGAGAGCAGCCATTTGGCTTTTCTACCTTTAAAACCCGCCTTCCAGCCAAATGGCTGCTCCTAATAATATAATATCCTTAATCACCTGTGAACTGCTGCTTTTGTTGTGTAAATAAGGTGGGGCCATGCTGAGCCAATTGGACTGGTTAGTTTCCTGGGCCACAAGTAAACTTGTGTTTCTGTTTGCCATCTCAGGGAGAAATCAACACAAAATGGTGTATTTCCTTTGTTGCTGAGATTTATTGATAAAAACAGTACAAAAAACCCCCAACAACCACCATTTGTACACATATTTACAAATAATAATAAAAAGTGAGTGAGTACATTTCAACATTTTCAGCAATCACTCACAATCCTGGCACTGCCATGGTATCTGTAGTCTGCATTTACCACACGTGTATCTGTAGCAGTGAACATATCGCACAGTGGCATGATTGTTCTTGCATTTGTGTTTGACCTGACACATGGCTCTTTTTCAAGGGCTTGGTGTGGAGGGTTGTGTCCAAAGCAACTGCTCTTTTCTTGCCTTCTTCCCAGCCATATGAGAGTTAGCCAACTCTCTTGCAAGCTCCACCAGGAAGTCCACCCGTCTTTCCTGTGTCCCGGTGCATGCTTGATACAGCACATGTGCATTCAGTGCTGCCATGTCAATCATGTTATAGAACACGGCAACTGGCCAGCGCCCTGTTCCTCTGCGGACAGTGTACTCCCGCACCATCTGGTCCATCACATCCATGCCACACTTTGTGGTGTTGTAAAGGGTGACAGCGTTTGGCTTCCTTTTGGTGGTGTTATCAGTCTGAACCATGCTGTGCATGCTGCTAAGAATATAGACTGTCTTCTTCTGTTTGGCCGCATTCGCCGTCAGCGTGGCAGCAGAGGTTGAAAACACCTAAGAAATAAGATGAATTGTTATTTCCATAGCACTTTTACACACAATGAAACATATAAACATAGAACCACAAAAGACCTGCAACATACCTGAGTGGTGAATTCATTGCGATCTGTCTGTCTAGCGGATTGAGGAATTTCCCGGCGACTCTTGTTGACTGTGCCGAGGATGGTGGTTTTCCGTCTAAGAAGTTTTTGCGCAAGTGAAAGCGATGTGAAGAAATTGTCCGTGGTAACATTTCTGCCCTTGTCTAGGAATGGTTCCATCAGCCTCATCACTACATTTTCAGACAGTCTCTCCCCACTGGGATGATTGGGGTCCTTGCCAAGATATGGGAAGACATTGCAAATGTACTTGGATTTTAGGTCGCAAGCCACCCAAAATTGATCCCAAACTTGTCAGGTTTACTTGCTATATACTGCAGGAAACAGCACTGAGTCTTTGATGGGAAAAGCTGTTCATCAACGGTGATATGTAGACCAGGGTTGTAGCACATGATGCAGTTGGTGACAAATGATCCCCACACACTGGAAATTGCAGCGAACTTATCAGTCTTTGCTCAATCACTGCGGGGGGACCTGTCATCAAAGCGTAGGTGTTGCATGATGTCTTGGAAGCGGTTTTGCGGCATAGTTCCATGATCTGTGGGTTTCCCAGGTTTGCTGATCAGCAGTCATGTAGTGATGGAACCCTAAACCCCCGCAAGGTGACAATTGCATCCACCTCAACACAAAAGGAAGTTCACAGCTTTTTAGCAGCTCCCCACCCCCACACACAAACAAAGAGGCAGTTGGCAGTTAGAAATCAGCAATCATTCACACACCCCCACTCCCCCAATTCTCAGGTAACGACCTAATTTACATATGAATTTATGCTAAAAGACTAGCCAATTTAGCTTCCACTTGGCTGACAGAGGGTTAGAAAAGCCTGGACTTCCAGTGGACTTCAGGTTCAAAGGTGGCTGGAGACCATCCCTGCCATAGGCTACGCTTTAAATATGCCAACCAATCACAGGGCTCACACGCGCAGTTTGTTTTGTAAATCATTGCAGTCATAGAGAACAAACAGCGTTTGATTGACAGCCTATGAGCATGAAGTAGAATCAAAACACCAAGATGAAAACACTCAGCTTGACGCTTCACAGCAGCATGTGTGACGAATCTCCCAGCTCAGCTGTTTCGGTCTGGACCAACGTGCTGGGCGAGGACGACCAAGAGGAAAGTGGAGAGAACTTGAACTGTTTTCATCAGTGCATTTCCAGACTGATTTCCTTATGTTTGAGAACTGAGTTTCTAAAGAACATTCAAATTGATCAACTTATACCTTCACATCAGAAACCTCAAAAAGAAATGATTCAAAGTGGCTTTAAGATATTATCTCAGTAAGTAAAGGGGTTAGGATTCGATTAAGTGTCCTGGCTGAGTGTTTAATGTACACATTCATTTTAAGGTGAAAGGTCAGAGAAACAGGATTAGTGGAAAGGTTTGAATCCCCAACAGTAAAACGCGTGGCTACAGCAGCAGCATTATAGAGGCTCCTGGACCTTCTCCCAGTTTCAACATTCATATCCTTCATGCTGCAGCCAAGAGACCCGTATCCCCCTGTTTGTGTATCACAGTGGGATAAAGGAGCCACTGTCCACTTTTACTCTGCTTTAGCACACTCCTCTTCCTGTATGTCATCACCTCCACATCACTGTGATTGACAGGCAGCACAGTGAAAAAACGCGAGAAAACACAGAGAGAGGATATGGAGAAGAAAAGACACGCTCCTATCAAAATACAAGAGCACATAAAAGACAAGCAAAGATACCAGATGATGCTCATTGTCCAGCCAATAAGAGAGACCCTATCAGCGTGTCCTCACAGAAGAAAGCGCTCATCAGTGGACGTCTTCTGCTGCTCACGTTTGTTGAGCTGCCCGTGGTGAAAGCAGCTGTCAGTGACAAATCCTCCTGGAACAGCAACTGGACAAATATGAGCAGAATGCTAATTGCTTGAAACTAACAGAGCATGGGAAATATTGGAGGAATGCTAATGATGGTTAATAGAGATTATACCCGCAGGGGGCGTGTCCATCGTTTGCTGGATTTAGCACAGATGATAGGATAGCTGTGTGTTTTCAGAGCACCTGTGATTGACTGGAGAGTAAAGACCTGATGCTTCGTTTGGTATTTAATAATGTTTCAGTTTGTCACAATCTTTTAATGCACTTCACCTCAGCTTCAGTTCATATCTGACTGTGTCGTTTACAGTAAAGTGTGGGTAACGCTCACGTGCACAAAACACTTACATTTTTCTATTATTTAATGTAATTTATTTATATGTAATTCCTTCAGTGTTTGAGGACTAATTATTATATATAGTGTATATCAGCCCTCGGTACTTCTTGGCTTCTTGCTATGACTCAGTGTCGTCTTCAAACTCCAGGAGATTGACAGACTGAGGTGCAGCTTTTGGTAAAGAGAAAGAAAAGCAGCCTTGAGGAGAACAAGTGTTGATGGAGAGTCTGAGATATGCCGGCCCAGACTCGCACGTTGCTTCCTGTCAGACAGAACGTCAGTCATCCAGCTGCAGAGTTTGTTCTGCAGCAGAGCCAGGATGAAGATGTTCAAAGAACAACTAAAATCCACAACCTGGCATAAGTTCCTGCAGAGTCATGATATTGAAGTGCAATGCAATATTAACACAACATCTACAGACATGTTTGCACTGTGTAGGCAAACTCCACAGTCCAGGAGGGCTCAGTGACAGATCTGAGATGGGACAGCAGGGTGTTTGTTTTGCAGCGGCTGCATTTTCTCCTCTGTATACCAAAATATTCGACAGGAGGATGATCCCAAAGGTCAGATCTTCAGCGGAGCTGTGCATAAACAAATGTTCACAGAAGTCAATAAACTGAGGCAACATTTCCTCTGCAACAATGTGAGAAACTGATAAAGTCAGAAAACAGTTGCTGGAGCTGATTCGGTGAACTACTAAATGTGTGTGTTTGGTTTTTCACAGACTACTTCTGCATTTTGGCTTAGTTTATGCTAAATAAATAACATGTCCACATATGTAAAACCTTAGTATCAATAGAGCGAGTTAGGTCTTTTTAACGTGACTGTAAATTATAGAAAGTTACAGGAAAGCTCAGAAATATATCAGATTTCAGATAAATTAGGAAAAAAGTTCTTTTAGCAACTATGTTTTCTCTGACGATGCTTTCAGATGATTTTCAAAAGGAAAACTTTCTGTTTGGAGTTTTGAACCTTTTTGCTTTTTTCCTTCTATCAGCTGCTGCAACTGCTCACTTGTACAAACCCGAGTCAGCCATCAACCTTCAGCCTTCATTGGCCTGTCTATTTAAGTATAACGTTTTATCAGCAAGTAACAGAGAAACTCCAGGAACATCAACAAGTAAGAGAATAACATTCAGCTGTAATAAACTTCCTTTTGGGACAAACCGGAGGTGACCGGGGATCATTTGTCTTGTCCTTTTCTTTCCACATAGTTTCTGTCCGCGTGGGTCAGCCTGAACATCCGACATACAAACAAGCTTCAGTGCAGATGTGACAAGAACAAATACAGATGTGCATTCCTCCTGTTCACTGCCACGGGGGGAAATGTCTCTGTGTCGTCTCAGTTATATAATGAAAAGCTTTATTTGGTGTTTCAGAGACAGTCGAAGCATTTAGCTGTGGTATGTGCGTGTTTGTCTAACAGCATCGGAGGGCGATGTCGCTCCCGTGTGTCTACATGTACAGCTGATGTTGTCGGAACATTAATCTGTCATTCTGTGGAGGTTCAACGTCCTTTTGAGGACAAACACGTCCATCATTTAGTTGGAGGATGAGGTTAGGTTTAACAATTCAGTTTGGGATGTAGTTTAACATCCTTGGAAAAGGTGAACAGATGTGTGTCGGTTTGTGTCAGAGAAGAAAGGTCTTTCCAAAAACACGTCTCTGCACTTTGCAGCCATATTGGTAATGCCTCCAGTCACTTATTTATTCACTTATTCTGAAGTGTGTCGAGTTAATCTAAATTATGTGTAATTTAAATGATCACCAGGACACACAAACTGCATGTGTAGAACAAGCAGTCACGTTAGATTTAAAAATGGTTAAAAGGTTGTCTGACTTTGCCCCAAAATGAGATTTCACACAGCTTTAGTCCGACTTTTGGAATCTGTCTGGAGGAAGCTAAGCTAAGAGGAATGCTAAACATCACCCGAGGCAAGAAGGTCTGGTTGGTGACCTGCTTTATGATGTCGTCATGTCATCTAGGAACCACCTATCCACAGGCTAAAATGACCAGTATGTATGTATGTATTAGGGGTGCAACAATACACAAAATTCACGGTTCGGTTTGATACTTTGGTGTCACGGTTTGATATTTTTTTGATACAAAAAAAAATGTTCATGCCTTTTTAATTTGTCATTTATTAAAATTATAAATATATATTTTAACTCAAAAGTACAGTTTTTAAATTTAATGTTGCGGAAAGTAATAAAAAAATATATATATCTGATGGAGAAATCACTCATCTTTGGAAAAGAGTTTATTACAGAGAAATGTCTCTTTCCAAAATAAAAGCTCTACTATACGCTTCTTCTGGGCTATATTCTCAGCAGCATATTAAACATATCAGGTCCCCATAAGGAGAATCATGTGCTAACGGCTGTCTAAATGACTCGGGTAAAGTTTGTAGCATGCGTGCTTGTTGTTTTTGTCTGCTTCCACTTGTCTTTGCACTAGGATGATGTCGGAGTAAATGTGCAGTCATATTCGTTGTGTTCCCACTAGTGCTGTCAGCGTTAATCTGAAATGACGTTAACGCCACAACACGGCAAATCTCCGTTAACGAGCTACCGCAGATCACCCCGTGCGTGGGGCTGGACGGCGTCAACACGAGCTAACTGCGCTAACGCACTAGTTCCCACCAATGTAATTGAGCATTGCGTGGCACATCCAACATACTGTTTTACTTTTGTCCATGACACACTTACCTTCAGGGTCATACGTCACATGAAAACCAAAATAGTTCCAAAGGCCAGATCTGAATGAGGGTGGGGGAGGTTCAATTTGCCATGTTGCAACGAGCTTAGCTTCTGTCTCGCTAGCTTGCCCTGCGCTCAGTGAATCTGCGTTCGACTACTCCGCCTAGGCTGAACTGTCGAGCGCAGATTCACTGAGCGCTCAACACAGTCAAAAGAAAAGTTGATAAAATAAATTAAAAATTTTGTATTGTTCGATACATATGCGTACCGAACCGAAAGCACTGTATCGAACGGTTCAATATCGATATGAGTATCGTTGCACCCCTAGTATATATGTATGCTCCTTCAACACCTTGTAAAAGCATCCTATGATTTAAATTTCACCACAATAATAATTTTTTTTATATTTTAGCAAATAAACAACCTCTACCACCCTGATTTTTCAGCAGATCAGTTTCCCAACAGCATGAACAGGTGAAACAATAGTGCAGTCTGTACATGTACAAATAAAGTTTCACTCACTAAAACTGGAGGACAAACTTTATTGGATGACCTATATCTCATAGAAAGCCATATTATTTGTCAGCTAACTCCGTAAAAATGCCCCCAAAGGTTACGGCTACAGCAGTCACCTCCTAACCTTTAAAATGGGAGTCTGGGGACTGACCTGCTTTTGAAGCCATCCCATGAGGCTCCTGTCATTTTGTGCACTTCCGGTTTGGCTTAATCTTCCAGCTCTGGAAGTTGCTCCTGGTCATGTGTACATAGACTATAACTGCATGTGTTTATGTGTTTGAGTAACTGTGTGCATATCAGAGGAAGTTACCTCAGGTACCCAGACGGTCTGAGGTCGTGTGCAGAGCGAGACTCTGAGCTGAAAGTATTTACGAGCCTCTGGAGACATTAAACGCCTCGTACCGTGTTGTGAAAAATGCTTTATGAGCTCACGGCGAATATAATCCATCATCATCATCAAACAGTCAAACAAGTCTCAAACTGCTGCGATTCTGAAAATCCCCAGGATGTGGAAATACCCACTGAGAGTGTTATCCAAGCATACAACAGCTCGCTGATGGTGAGAGGGACTTCTGCCATTGTTACATAACAGCTGGTTTTGGTCTGATGTAAAGTTTTGGATGAACAGTTACTGTTGATCACTGAGGTGTTGTGTTTCTGAGATCATGTGCATCTTTTTTATTGATACCTTTAACTCTCAGAGTTGCTCTTTTACAAACAGCCAACAGGACTGAAAGATTTAAACATTAACATCTATCAAGAGGAGACTCCTGTCAGTGCCAGGTCAGTTTGCCTCTCGTGCAGAAGGTGCAAACTGTCATCTGGCAAACAGATGTCACGGGAACATTTATATCTAAGTTGGCAAACTGAGAAGTTTGGATGAATAAACAATTCAATTCAATTCAATTCAATTTTATTTATATAGCGCCAAATCACAATAAAAGTCGCCTCAAGGCGCTTTATAGATACAGAGAAAAACCCAACAATCATATGACCCCCTATGAGCAGCACTTTGGCGACAGTGGGAAGGAAAAACTCCCTTTTAACAGGAAGAAACCTCCAGCAGAACCAGGCTCAGGGAGGGGCGGGGCCATCTGCTGTGATTGGTTGGGGTGAGAGACAGAATGATCCATCCAAAGCTCAGTCGTACTGTGTAAGGAAAAACATTTTCATCATATTTTGTTTGTCTTGTTTTGCTTAATGACCCCAAATTTTACTGAGGTCAACCAAAATCAAAACATACAAAATCTAAACTAATACTGGAAAAAATACACAAACAAACAAAAAGCTGAAAGAATAAAAATATAACTGGGAAAAAACTCAAAGTGAAATGAAGTCAGTCTTTCCACTCAGCCATCTCCACCTATATGTGGAGTTATTATGTAGCCTGGTTAAAACTGCATGAAGACGTCATCAGGCAAATCTGAAAACAACAACAGGATGCAAACTAACAACTAGCATAGAAAAGACTCACTGGAGGACGGAGCTGGACACGTTCAGCAGGTTCTGATGTTACAGCGAGTTTTTATAAACTCTGGCCTGAACTGTTCAACTGCACAGACAGAGACACAAAGTGCAGGTAAGGAGGAACAGGTGGGCACGCCCCATCATAGGTACAGGTACTGAGTAAATCCTAGACACACACACACAAACACACAGAGAAAGACATGGTAGGACAAAAGTTCTCTCTTTTTTCATTTTCTCCTCTGTGTAACCAGAAAAACCTTCAATTTAAACTCAGGAAGCACAAAACTCAACATCAGCCCTTCTGTGAAATACTAACTACTGCCAGACAATATGTGTGTGTGTGTTGTGATGACCTTTGACCTCATGTGAAACCTCCTGACCTTCACATCCTCCCGCAGACTCCTGAAACGAACGGCACAGAAACCCCTCAGAGAACACACACACACACACACACACACACACACACACACACACACACACACACACACACACACACACACACACACACACACACACACAAACGGGCTCCTGATGCTCTGAATACGTTTAATTTCATTTTTATTTAGTGATATTTTTACAGCAGTGTTTAGTGACTTAATGAAAAGATAAACTGGAAAGTGATCATGATCATCCCCACCATCAGTGTCTTTTAAGAGAATAAACTTTAAGCCCATTGGGGATTGGATTAAGCAGAAGGAGGGACATGCAGACACCTCCCCACCCCCTACCCAGCAAGTCGTGCCCTGACTTCCATTAAATGATGATGTTTGTGTTTATTCTGAGCTCTGCCAGCAAATGAAAAGTTTCTCAGCAGAAAAAAACAGCCTGACCTGTGGAATAACACTAAAAGCATCACGTGTAATGATCAGTAAGAAAATATTATTATTGATCATAAAGGATCACATACACAATTACAAAATATTGCAAAACAAAACATTTCACAATAAAACCTTTCACTCATTAATACTGTATAATTACTAAAAGCACAACAGCTCTGGGCGGGTGAGGGTCTGCTTTTATAATGGAGGTGTGGTCGACACTGGGATGTATGTCAGGGCTTCAGGTCAGCAGTGTGGAGGTATAGATGTGTTCAAGCAGGACTGTTGATCCTGAAAGTGAAGCCGTTTCCTGTCAGGAAGCATCGACCCACAGGGATACTGCCCAGGAAGGTTAGTCACACACACACACACACATGCTGCTGCTGTTCGTGTGTCTTAAGCTCTTTTGTTCAGACTGTGTTAACTTTATGTGGTTGAGACAAAACGCACATCAGCTCACACGAGCACACAGCCAACAGTGTCTCACACTAACAGAGCGTTTTTTGATTTTAGCTGAAAAACACGTCGCTGCTGTGATCTGCAGCCCGAGAAAGGCTAAAAGAAACTGTCGCCTCATTAAACTAAATGTTTAGCAGCTTGTTGCAGCTCGTTGATGCATCGATACCGTCAGGTGACCTCTGGTGGTCACAGGAAACTGAACCTGTCATTTAAAGATATATTTGAGTCTTAGTGATGGCGCCTTTGTTAGCTACAAAAATCAGAGATTAGAGAAGAAGAAACTTTCTTTGTTTCCTTTTTTAAATCAGTGTCAAAGTCATTTCTTTAAAGTATTACCATATTTTCACTATTTGCTTTTTATTGTAATTCTAATGACTAAGGTCCTTTAACCTTATTAAATAAGCTGTTTTAACACAAACTGAGGTCTCAGCCTAAACAAACTAACAGTTTGTGTTTTTCCATTCAATGTGCGGGAGCACAGAGGCCAGCAGAGGGCTCGGAGTGAGAAAGGGCTGCCAGGAGGCGCCTGTGTGGAGGGTACGAGCTCATACCAGGCTGTAACTGCAGAGCCAGCTGACCTGAGACTGTTGATTCTCTCACTGGGTTTAAATTCAAAACTGCTGCTGTTTTTATTGTGTTGTGTGGTGTTGCTGTATTTTGTGAATGAAATTAAAGTGAACTTGTTTGGCCCCACGTCAGGCTGAAGCTGCTGCAGCTTTGTGAACAGTTTTTAACCTGCAGGGTCTGATTTTGTCCAATTATTTTCAGCAAAAGTGCTCAACATAACAAATAATAATATACTGTAAGAAATCAGCTGCTTATTTCATTCAGTTCAATTCAATTTTATTTATATAGTGTCAAATCACAACAACAGTCACCTCAAGGTGCTTCATACTGTAAGGTCGACCCTACAATAATACATACAGAGAAAAACCCAACAATCATATGACCCCCTATGAGCAGCACTTTGGCGACAGTGGGAAGGAAAAACTCCCTTTGAACAGGAAGAAACCTCCAGCAGAACCAGGCTCAGGGAGGGGCGGGGCCATCAGTTAGGGTGAGAGAAGGAATTTACACACCATCATTTATGGATCAACATTAGCATTCGTTGGTTTCAAGTTGTGGTGTCTAACATAATTTAAGGGATTAATAAAGTATTTTGATTCTCATTCTTTTCTGCTGAGAATTTCCATACAGATAATGAACAAAGCTAACTGCATTATTAGTTAGCGACCGTGGCTCAGGGGCGTTGGGAAGCGTATCTGTAACCGGAAGGTCGCCGGTTTGATCCCTGGGCTCTCTGTCCTGGTTGTTGTGTCCTTGGGCAAGATACTTCACCTACCGCCTACTGGTGTTGGCCAGAGGGGCCGATGGCGCGATATGGCAGCCTCGCTTCTGTCAGTCTGCCCCAGGGCAGCTGTGGCTACAACTGTAGCTGCCTCCACCAGAGAGTGAATGAATAGTGGCATTGGAAAGCGCTATATAAATGCAATCCATTATTATTATTAATTTTTTGTTTATGTCTAGACACTTCCAAAAGGTTGCGATTTTGTGGGGTTTTTGGACGCTGCAGCCAGATGTAACGAGCACAGGGTGGAGCTGAAGGACAAACCGAGGCTCATATGGCCCATTAGTTAAGCCACAGTGAAGCATGTCCTGTATTTCACTCTGATGGGGCCATAATTTACAAAATGAACAACATGTTGTTTTTAATAAGAACTCAAACTTGAGAATGAGACCGTAAACATCAGGAAACTGTTTAATGAGGTCACAGTCCAAGTAAGGTCATTTTCTCAACTTCTATACAGTCAGACTTCTAGAGGAGTCGCCCCCTGCTGGTCTGCTAGAGAATTCATGTTTACGGCGCTTCTGCATTGGCATCACTTTTCCAGTCCACATCCACCCTTCATACGTTGCCTTTGGCTGACATGAAAAAACAACCTGTTTACAAACAATCACAAAGGTTTAAATAATTCACATCTAATAAAATAAATGCAGACAGATGCCAACACGACGCAATCAGTCTGAGTGAGTCTGTGTGGATGAGTGCAGCTCGTCTGCGCCGCCTCTCTTTGCAACTCTCTTTGTTATACAGAAATAGATCTGATGGTTTTATTTTTTATAAGAATAAAGTTGCCGAGCAACTTTGTCCTGCAAAAACAACATCACTACATGTGGAGGAATTTCTGATTTCCTGTTTCAGATCTGTGAGGTTCTGACTCGACTAGTGTAAGTAGTTTATGTGTGAATGTGTATTTAATGTTAAATTCATGTCTATGTAGATTCGTGATTTCTGCAAAGCAGTGCAAACATGTAACTGTCATCTTGACCCATTCAGCTACAAATTGGTAGCAGATTCATAGCTGATGCACTTATTTCTATTATTATTATTATTATTATTATTATTATTATTATTATTATTATTATTATTATTATTATTAGTTGTAGTAGTTGCAGTAGTAATATCATTAGTATTAGTATCATTAGTAGTATTATTGCTCTGTTGCCGACCAAAGTCACACCTGCTCCTGTGTTTGAAGCAAACATGTCAAAGGCAACAAAACTGCAAGTTTACTGCACAATAATTCTGGTTGTGCTTTCATCTCCAACCACTGTTCTTCCTTTAGCATGAGCAGTTTTGATGTTCCTTTCTTTTATTCATTACCGGTGGATGTTTAATATTTATAAGAGCTCTTTTAAAAGAAAGCATCTACAGTAAATCTGTTCATATACACTTAGATTTTCACCTTAAACCTCTTGTAACATGTTCAGTCTCCGTATCCGTTCGCTGTGTGTTACTATAAAGACAAAGCTGCTTTTCAGTGATTCAGAAATGAAAAATGTTTGATTTTACTTTTCAGAAATGTCCAAGAAATCAGACCTCAGCTAGTTTAAATATTTGAATCCATGTACAAATATAGCCTGGCATCTAGCACCGCACAGACCACCTCAGACTCTGTCAGCACCACGACTAAATGTAAAAAAACTCCTCATATATTTGAACTTACTGACTTCACTCAGCTGTATTTACCCTTTAACAGCCACTGACATTTAATCATCAGATCGGTGGAGTCCACACGTGATGTAAACATGTAATAACACAAGTTTGCATTTTACTCCCAGAAGACAGTTTGTCTCATTGGTAGTTTTAATAAATAGTACTTGTTGTTGAAAGCATTATTTTATCCATGCAGAGTCTTTAAACTACAGCTCCTCGTGTGATTCAGTAGACACCAGATCTCAGGCTGTACCACTTTCTTCCTTTTTCCACCCTGCAGTGAAATCAAAGGTGCAGCAGGGCTGCTGCTCACATGAGTTCAGGAAGAACCGGGAATGATTTCAGGTTCTGAGATTAGAAGTGATGCTGTGAGGTGAACCCTGGCACCCAACCCACTGCTGACTTTGACCTTTCCCACGGCACACACACACACATTTTGCTGTGATAAACACACTCTCTTGATGGCTCTCTGTGGGAGAGTTAGTTCACATGACCACCGGGGTGCTGCTCCACCTGACCGAACTAAAGGGTCAAATAAATGTCTGTGACCGAGCTAAAGGGCCAACAGATCGGCCGTGTCATTGGTCAATCATGTGTGTGCACGTGAGTGAGCGTGTGCTTGAGATGATGTGTTTCTATGCTCTTCTTCTCAGCAGTGAGCTGCTGCAGAGAAACCGCCTTTTAATTAACTCTGACTTCTGACATAGTGAAATAACAGTGTGTGTTATTGGACATCAACAGAAAAATGTAAGATGTAACTGTGGATTTTACATAAACTGCTCCTTTAGTGCCTGGACAGGTCACATGAGATTAATCAAAGATATAAAACAAGACACATATGTGATTTCATATATGCTATTTTTAACTTGTTCTTTAAAGGTGATCTTGTAAAGTGTTCCTTTATTGTCATTTTCACCTCAAATTTATTTTAAAAAGATCTAGTTGGTTGTTGGCTTCATGGACAAAAGCAGCCTGTATGACATGGGCGCATGAACACTACGTATCGAACAAATTTTCACACTTGTATTAAAAACTGTCAGCACGCCATCACTGAGGGCCATGTGCATGTGAGTGAACTGGACCTTTAGCTTTCAGCAGCTGGAGTTCTGGAGCCCTGCTGTGTCCTTTGATGTTATTTCTATATCACATTATATCATTAAACAATAATATAAGGTTCAATTTTGTTTGTTTCTATAATGATCTAACCATCTTCACCACTACCTCCCAGTGTGATCAACACTACACACTCCTGTGCATACAGCAGCGAGCACGCCGACAACTCGTGCAATTAAAGAACAACTTCACAGACAGTATGACCGGTTTAGCTCAGGACATGTGAGCAAAGGTGACACAAATGTGCGTTTTCTTTTACATAAGACAAATAGATGCCACATTTTCACAGGTAAATACAACAGAATACAATCCCAACATATTCACTACTTATTGAGAAATGCAGTTTTATAACTTATAACTTTTACAGTTTTAGAAATTGTCAAATTTCCATTCATGTGAAAACTATGTAGAAACCCACAAAAACAAGTACATGAAAATGCTTTTTCGTTTGTTTGTTAATGTTTAAAACTGTCAGGGAGCGAAATAGAAGAAAAACAATAGACAAGGACATTTGCAGTCAGCACAGGTATCAGGTAAAGGCAAACACAGCTGAGGTCTGTTCAAATCTTTTAAAGAACCAACAACAACAAAAGAGAACTCAGGAAGAGCAACTCTGCACCAGGCAGCACGATGCGGTAAATCCCACCAGAGGGCGCCAGAGAACAACCAATAAAGTAGCATCATACTCATAATCAACACAACTCTTAATAGCCATACATAGTTTCTACACAGCAGAGTAACAAACTAACTGAACTAAATTGACACTCAGCACAAAGATTAACAACTAGAAATATTCTAACAGTGTTTTAAGGTTTTTATGTGAAGCAGCTTTGCAGATAAACTCGAGTCCTCTCCCCCTGCACCTCCCACCGAGAGCCGTTAGTCTCCGGTGGTGTACACGTGCTCTAGGAAAAGTATGTCCACCTGCTGTAAAAGTGTGTAAAATATGTCATAAAAACGTTTTTGTTCGTATGTTACACGTCAAATATCTGATTTATATAAAACTCATTTTTGTATGCTTTTTTAAAGCCTTCGGAAACTGTAATAATTCATTCTGATACATAAAATATTCAAACTTTTTTGTGTATTTGAATAAAAAGATGTATCAAAAATCTTAAGCACTGATGAGCACAGACGGCTGAGAAGTGTTTGATGAAAAACGTTTTTCTTTTATGACGCTGGATTTTCAGGTTCTGAGGAACCAAATGTGTAAAAACAAAACAAATAAATAATGAATTATATGAATAAATAAAGGAGGCTAAATAGCAAGCAGTGCTAATGCGGAACTGTGTTAGTTTGCTGTTTCAATGAAAACAGAAGGATACATTTTAAAACACACCTTTGCCATCCTGTGATCTCATTTAGGAGAAAGAAGAAACTTTATGTCAGACTCGGTGTTAAATCAGGTCTCAGCTCTGCTCTGTTTTGGTCATACAAACGGAGTTTTTAGTGTTGCAATGTTACATTTAAAATTCTAACCTTGATAAAGTAAAGAGTTCAGAAATATTTGCAAAAGCACTCATGGCATTTTTCTTAAAATGCAGTATTCAGAATTAACAGGTGTAATAAAATTAGTGACAGGAATAATTCTTAAATGATTCTGAATGAGAGAACTGCAATAACGTTATTAACAGGAAGTCGGTGGGGTCAACATGGACAGGACGATAGTTAAAAACAGACACCTCTCAAGTCGCCAGCTCCGAAGAAGGTGATGTACGAACGCAGCAACTCTGACCCAGCTGATGTAAATCAGATAATTTCTCGTCTGTCGGCACTAATAAACACCAGGTCTGATAACATTGAGAACATGGTGAGAGAGAACTCGAACATGGTGAAAGAAAATACGCTCCAGATTGAGGGTCTCAAAAAGACGATTGATTTTGTGTGCGCGGAAATGAAAGATATGAAGGGGAAAGTTTGCGACTTGGAAAAAAAAGTAACTAAAGAGGAAGGTCGAGTGGACAACTGCCAACAGAGAATATCTGAGTTGGAAAGATATTCCAGGAGGTGGAATCTCAGATTACATGGAGTCAAGGAGGCTGAGAAAGAAGACGTAAGGGGAAAGGTGACTGTGATATGCCAGTCTGTTCTGCCAGAACAAAATCATAGGCTGCCTGACGTCATCGACACCGTACACCGACTCGGAGCCAAGCGACAAGGTAGCACCAGACCTAGAGGCATCATCGTGCAGTTCACCTCCCGAATCTGCAGAGATGCTGTATGGAAAGCAGCCAAAACATCCTCCTACCTGCAGGACAATCATTTGAGGTTCGCTGAAGATCTGTCCAGGGAGGACAGAGAACGTCGTGACAAACTGTGGCCGATGATAGACAAAGCCCGTAAGGAGGGTAAGCCGGCTTATTTCGTGGGAGGCCGAGGATTCATCAGTGGATCAGAAGTTTTCCCTCCTTCATAGAGACGCTTATTCAGTCTCCGAAATGACTTTTCTGTAAGTTTGTTTACATGGTGAACTTGATATTTTCACCCTCAGGTTAAAGTTTTATTTTCTGTTGAAGAGTGTGTTTATCTATAAAAAGCTATATTTAAACCATAATAGATAGTTAAATACTGTATTTTTATAAGCTTAGTCACTCAGGGTTTTTACTGTTCTACTACCTAAATTGTGCAGCACCCGGTCCCCTTATCCTATAGATCTATTCTTAGCTGTAGAAGTTTAGAACTTACTTTTTCTCTTTCTTTTTTCTAATAACTTTGTCTTTTTCATTTGTTTCTCTTAATACCAGGGGTTTAAGACAAACCTGTAAACACAAAGCTCTGTTTTTGTTTGCCAAACAATTTAAAACAGATTTTTGCTTTTTCCAAGAGAGTCATTCCACACCTGCTGATACAAATTTTTGGAAATCACAATGGGGTAATGAAGTCTGGTTGTCCCATGGCTCTGAGCGTTCTGCTGGAGTTGCCACGCTTAAAAATTATTTTTCTGGAGATGTGTTACACTCTGACTGGGACACCTTAGGACACTACCTCTGCTCAATAATCAGACACAATAACAGTACTTTCATTGCAGTAAATATATATGGTTACAATAATAAAACTGAAAATGATAAATTACTTGACTCCTTAGAAGAAAGAATTAATTTCTGGCTCTCCAAATACCCAAATTCAGTCCTTTTAATTGGTGGAGACTTTAACATCGCTTTAGACAATATGGTTGATAGGTGGCCTCCAGGGCAGCAGTCTTCATACAGTGCAAACTTAAAAAATTTTATGGGAAAATTTAATCTTGTGGATATTTGGAGAGAAAAATTTGCAGATGATAGACTCTTTACTTGGAGCAATAAGACAGGATCCAGGCAATCACGTATTGACTTTTGGCTTGTTTCTGACTGTATTGATAAAGATAATATTACCGTTAATATACTTGCCACCCCTCTCACTGATCATAGAGCAATTCACATTAACGTCCAAATGTTTACATTGGATAATATACCTCATAAATTCTCTTATTGGAAGTTAAATAATTCTTTACTAAAAGATAAAATAGTTAACATGCAGATTAATAAATTAATTGTTTATTATTGGAACAAAGCTAACAGAGAGAAGTCCTTTTGTACCAATTGGGAACTTTTTAAATTTGAAGCATGCAAATTCTTGAGAAGATATGGGAGTCAAATTGCTAAATTAAGGAAAGCTGAAGAACAAGAAGTAATAAGCAGAATTGCCTCTTATTACCAGAAGTCCCCAGAAGAAATCTCAGACGAAGATAAATTAAGTTTACTAGAACTTCAAAATAAATTGGACGGTTTATATCGACGCAAGGCTGAGGGTGCTTTCATAAGATCCAGGAAGAGGTGGCTGGAGGAGGGCGAACAGAATTCTGCTTACTTTTTCAGGCTTGAAAAATACAGATCGAAAACAAACTCTATTCATCAACTAAATATTAATGGCATTGTCTCTGACAATCCTAGAGAAATTTCACATTTCTGTGCCGAATTCTATACTAAACTATACAACTCAAAATATAACGAGGATGTCTCAACAGGATTTTTCAATAATATTAAAAACCTAAAAACTATTGTTGTGGCAGATAGAAGTTATTGTGACAGCCCTCTGACTGTGGAGGAAGTTTGTAATTCCATTTCTGCACTTAAGGCCAATAAATCTCCCGGCACAGATGGTTTAACTGCAGAGTTTTATAAATCATTTTCTAATCTCCTAGCTCCGTTTTTACTGCAGGTTTTTACAGAAAGTATAGAGAATAACACCCTCCCTCCTTCTCTTACTCAAGGTCTCATAACACTTATTCCAAAACCAAACAGAGACTTACGCTTTATTGATAATTGGAGACCCATCTCCCTGCTCAATAATGACTATAAGATTATGGCTATAATACTTGCTAACAGAATTAAAGAGGTCTTGGAAACAATTATTGATGAGACACAATCAGGCTTTATGAGAAACAGACACATTTCTAATAACATTAGACTGGTTTTGGATTTACTTGATTACTCTGATTTGGTACCTGACAATAGCTTCATTCTCTTCCTGGATTTTTATAAGGCTTTTGATACAATTGAACATCAATTTATTTTCCACTCTTTGGAAAAATTTGGCTTTGGAGAGTTTTTCTGTAAAGCTGTCAAAACCTTATACACAAATGGCAATAGTTCTATTAAAATGATTAACGGCTCCACCCCGAGATTTGACCTGAAACGTGGTATTCGCCAAGGATGTCCTATTTCACCATATTTATTTTTACTTTGTACACAAATTCTTGCAACTAATATTTCAAACAGTGTTGTACAAGGAATCACCATAGCTGATAGGGAGCTTGTCATCAGCCAGTTAGCCGATGACACCACACTCTTCTTGAAGAATGCAAACCAAATCCCTCCAGCTCTTACTGTGATTAGGGATTTCTCTGAGGCCTCTGGTTTATGCCTAAATCTAAAAAAGTGTGAGTTACTAGCAATTAAAGACTGCCCTGCAAATACTATCTGTAATATCTCTGTTAAACAAGAAGTCACATACTTGGGACTGTTAATATCCAAAGACCAAAAATCAAGATGCTCTTCAAACTTCACTTCAATTATACAGAAAACCCTAAAAAAGTTCAACCAGTGGCTGCAAAGGGACTTGTCGTTGAAAGGTAGAGTGTTAATTACTAAAGCTGAAGGGATATCCCGATTAACATATGCTGCTCTCTCCTTACATCTGGATAAGAAAATTAGTAAAGATATTGACCGTATGCTCTTTGATTTTATATGGAAAAACCGTACGCAGTGCAAGTACGAATCAGGTGGGCTTAACGTCTTAGACTTTTCTACTTTAAATAACACTTTCAAAATTAATTGGGCTAAACATTTTCTTAAAAACCCTACCTCTATCTGGAACTTTATACCATATCATATTTTCTCTCGTTTTGGTGGCTTTAATTTTATTTTAAATTGTAATTACAATGTTGAGAAACTTCCTGTAAAGCTTTCATCCTTCCATAAGCAGGTCCTCTTAGCGTGGACCCTCATTTATAAACACAACTTCTCACCTCACAAATGCCTTATCTGGAACAACAGAGATATTTTATATAAAAATAAATCACTTTTCCTGGAAACTTGGGTCCAAAATGGGATCTTATTGGTGGCTCAGCTGGTTAATAAAGAGGGACAACTACTTACTTACAACGACTTTATTGCACTATATAATTTTCCAATCAGTGTTCAGGAATTCTCAATGGTGCTTGGTGCCATACCCTCAGGGACTTTAATGTTATATAAAAACACTGACAGCTCAATATCTACCTCAGTCACTCTCCCTGATCCAGCTGAGTCACCAATAGGAAAAATCTGCTTTTCACAGGAACTTGGTAACAGCAATAAGAGAATACGTAGTTTATTCCAAGAAGATATCGTCTCTCTCCCATATATAATATCTTATTGGAACCGATATGTTCCAGATATCAAGTGGAAGACAGTCTGGATGATCCCCCATAAATATTTGATTGTAAATAAGGTGAAAGAAGTCTCATTTAAAATTCTACATAAATGTTATCCAGCCAGTCACTACATGGTAAAATTTAAAAGGGACATAAATACTAATTGTACTTTCTGTGGGGATCATCCAGAAACTGTGACACATCTTTTTTGGTACTGTTCTTTTACACAGAGATTCTGGAAGGAATTTAGCAGGTTTGTTATTGTCCATATTTTAAGGGAGTTTTCTTTACGATGGGAAAATGTTTTATTCTGTTTCTTGAAGTTCCCCAAGAAGTATGATAAATGTTTTTTTATGATAAATTTGTTAATACTTTTAGCTAAATTTTTTATCCATAAATGTAAGTTTACTAACAAAACACCATATTTCTGTCATTTTTTTTAAGGATGTGGAAATGTACATTCAATCAATATCAGACTCCACCAACAAAAAGGCTCTAAAACAATATATGTATGTGAATTTTTGCGTGTATTCTTATAATTGTTACCTTTTTCTTTTACCCCTGGCTTTTTGTGTTCATGTTCTGTTTTGTATACTTCATCTGTTCGTATGTTGTATACTCATTGTTTGTTAAATAAAGCTTAAAAAAAAAAAAAAAAAAGATAGTTAAAAACAGGATGTTGTGATCTCAGCGCTCAGCGGGAGCCGAGAGGGAGGAAGTAGAGTTTGTATCAGGCCTTTCTTTTTTGTTTGTGCGCATGATTTTTATGAGTCTTTATAGAAACAATTTGCAATAAATACACTGCAATCAAAACACGACTCTTCTGTCATACTGCTCATTTTTATTTCAACTTTATCACTTTTAGCGCTCCTTAAGTTTACTGCAGATCACCTCACGCTGTCAGTCTGAAACACACAGACGCTGTTTTATGGTAAACCCAGTATCTCCGTTCACTGACGCGAACAGACACACACCGTGTTCGCTGTGACTGCAGCTGCCGAACAAAGCTGCATCATAATGTTAATATCACAGAATCATCTGTATTTTCCTTAGTTTCTGATGTCTCTCTCTCTCAGACACACAAACAATTTTGGGAAATTGGGAACTGCTCCCAAAGATAACGAACCTTTTTTCCTTCTTTATAAAAAAACAACAACAAAAAACCAAAAACAAAACTGTTTATTTCTGCTGCAGTTAGACATTTTAATGTGCCAGTGTAACTGTCATTGTTATTACAAGTTAAGGCTAAAATGCGCTGATGCTGTGACAGTTTACTCCGGAAGTGCAGTTATGACCCGCTGCATACTTTCGGTTTCGAAAGCGTTCAAAACTGCGTCAGAGCGCTGAGAGGAGAGGCTGTGAGTCCGTTATTTTCGAGAGATACTGTATTCACAATCTTGGGAGATTTCTGCAGACATGGAGCTTCTATCACTTCTGTTTATGAGCTCCTGCTTCCTGACTTTGTCCGGACTGACGTTTGGTGATCAATCCGGTAAGAAAATCGTTCATTTATTATTTATTTACTGATCATAGGTGCGCGCGCAGTTATGGAACAATGGAGTGTCTGTGAACACGCAGCAGTGTGGGGCCTTAAGGCTGTTCAGGCTGCTGGGTTCGTGGGTGGATGCCTGCACCATCCGTACCCATCACTTTATCTTTTAACGCAGCTGTCCGCATTGTGTTTTGCTTTGTGTGAGTATACTGAGTATTACGGTAAACAAGACAAACCGAAGTCAACATTTTCAGGCGAACATGTTTTCAACGTCATGATTATTTATGGTCATTTATTAGAGAAACCTTTCATTTGGAGATGTCTTTAACTTTAGGTGTGGCCTCATCAACAGCGGTCTGTGCGCTGCTTCCTGAAACACACATTCATCCTTTTTCTTTCCTGTTGAGACACCAACTGTCTAACGTTTGCTTCTGAATAGGAAATTTATGTGTGTGTCCGCTACATGAAGCTTTAAAGACACTATAGCTTTACGTTATACTGACCAACAAAATGAAAACTCAAGACTCACAAAAACCGAAAGAGCTGACACACACACACACACACACAGCATAGCTCTTGTTTTTTTGTAGGTAATAATTAAAGTCTGGAATATTAGCTCGCTCACATTAGCAGCTACATTCTCACAGATGTGGTGCACATGGCTCTGATAAAGAGAAGTAAAAAACAGAAACAAGAAAATACATGAATATCTGTGTGCACTTTTGGCAGGTACACAGACATTTTAACTATGTTCAAATGTCTGTGTTCAAATCCCAGTTTCATTCCTGAGGAGCAGAACGAGACTCCGCTCTAAGCACTCAGCGTGAGGACTGAGGGAAGAGTTATAAAGTTTTTAGAATTTGCATGTTTTCAGATATTTAGTCGACTTACAGACAGAACAACAACACAGCTCTGCAACACCACTGACCAGTGAGACAATTAATGGGAGCAAAGACCAGAAATTAATTTTTGACTCCTACAGTTTAGAATAATGTGCATTACATGGAAAACAGGAAAAGACAGCAGCGTTTACATGTGTAAGGCAACTCAATTATTTTGTAACTGTAGGTGTAACACCCCTTTCTAAACTTGGGATACAGATTTGAATGTTGTGCTGGGCCAACAGTTAATGTTTGACTGAGCAAATTGTTTGACTGCTGGAGCAAATTGAGTGACTAATGAAACACTGAGAAATTGATTTTATCAACTTCACAAAAGAATAATGTCATATACATACAATGGAAACAACAGCATTACATGAAAGGAAAAACTGGGACCAAAATCATGGAAAATAATAAACAAACCACACCCCAGAGGATTTGGCTCAGTCTCTTGTGTCAGGCCACACCTTGCAGTGGGAGTCCAGCAATGAGGCCACTTCTGGCAGGATGTGCAAAGGAGCAGTGAGGTCAATTCTGTCCAAAGAATTTAACTTCCTTCTCAGAACAATGAGCTCAAGGAATCCTGGAGGGGTGGCTCGCCATCTTTGGACTTTTCTTCAATGAACCGTACACCCAAAATACCTGACCTGTATAACACAGTCAGAGTAACATTCAGGAACCTACATTTAGACATTCATACAAACTACAAAAAACAAAACATATCCCCTTTTCTGTAAACTGCATTTACTTCACAATGAACACTACGAGGGGTTGACACAGGAACATACAGTCTCTACAGCATAAATATAACCTGCAGTCTTTGCATACAGCGTTATAGGAAGCTAACAAAATGTAATGTAATCAAGCTCACGGGTGTCGAATAAAGGCTTTAATAACTGGTGAGATAAGAGTGAGTCTTGATGCAGCAGATGGATGGACCTGTGGCTGGATCAGTAACAGGCGCAGAGCTCCAGTTGAATCACACAGCAGCAAGGTGGAGGTGGTGTACTGGTATTGGCTGGTGTCACTGAAGATGAGCCAGTTGGACGTTTTCAGGCTGAAGATGGACACAAAGTCAACGCCCAAACAGACAGTTTTTGAAGAAACTTTGTTCTAGCTGACGTACAGGAAAAGGTCTGCATCTTTCAAGAAGACGTGATTTTTATGCAAGACGATGCATCACATGTATCACAGCGCTGCACTGCACGGCTTTCCAGAAAAGACCTGAAAGATGAAAGAGTGACACGGCCCCTTCATCACCTGAACTAAAGCTTGTGAATTTGTGGGTCCTTCTAAAACAGCAGAATTATGTTGAAGTAAAACCGTACACCTCTCTGAAGAGTGTCCAGGAGCTGTTGCCTAATAATTATCCACACACACATTCTCATATTTTTCCTTTCTTAAATATTCAGTTTTGACTTAAGATAATATCATTGGACTGACCAAGATCTCTGTAGACATTCAACAATAACAATAACCTTCAAAAATAAAATATACGATGCTTAATAATTGTGCACACAGTGTGTAGCTAAAGGGTAAAATAAATTATTATAATACAAATGATGCTGTGCTGAGGAAATGTGGCCTAAAATATAAGGTGTGTGAGAGAGAGAGAAACTGAGGCTGGCCTTAACCTTTGAACCTGCTGATTCTGGAGATAGGAGTGGATCCTCTGTTTCTACCTCAGCCTCTGCACAAAGAGTTTTACCATAACCAGTCATTTCTGGTCATGAATCTTTCTCCTGTCACCTCTTCTGTGTAACTGTCACTGAAAAGTGGTGACAGATTACACCGGAAGTGTAGGCTTACTGCTTTTAGAGAACAGAAACTCTAAGAGGAGTGGCTGCGAGCTCCGTTATATTAGAAAGATGCTATTTTTGATCCCCAGCAGATTTCTGCAGACGTGGAGTTTCTACCACTTCTCTTTATGTGGTTCTGTTTCATGACTCTGTCCTGACTGACCTTTGGTGATCAATCCGGTAAGAAACGTATTGATGTAGAGGCGGAGTACGTTTGAAGGTGGTTGATGGGTGGAATAAAGCGATGCCACTGTTACGAATAAAACTTGTGGTGTTGAGTAAGTCCAGTATCTCTAGCCGTACTTATCTTGTCCGTTTATTGCTCACCATCGGTTGCATTTGTTGTTCCACACTTCATCATAGTATCCAACATCATTCAGAATAAATCACATCAGCGCAGCGGCTACAAAAGGTTGGCTACATGAATAGGATGAGGGACCTATGGATTCTTCGATACCCAACATCCACAATGATGGCGAAACAATTAGTAGCTCAGTGTTCCAACATTCGAAAGAAGGGACTGCTCTCACAGCTAGAGATTGACGAGGTACAACATAAATGCTACGGCAAGGAGGAGTCAGGACGCCAGGTCAGGGGGGAGATATCATCACCCCCACCCGAGATTGGGTGCATAGCCCCAAGTGCAACAGGAGAAGGATCGTTGAGTGCGAGAGGAACTGACCTGAAATATAGGATCATGACCAAGCTTGAAACCTGGATCCCCCGAAGCCGGTTACCAAGATTACGTGAAGTACCCTCAGAAGGTCTGCTAGATGATGTTAATGCAGCACTACGGACAATACCTACAACCACGATTACCGACACTAACAAGCTGATCTACAATACGGCAGCAGTGATCAGTGAGATGCTTGGCTACAAGTTGAACAGCCACAAGGGGCAGTACCCTCCATGGAGAAGGAGGCTAGAGGGCAAGATCAAAGAAGCACGGAGGGAGGTTAGCCAACTAACGGAGTTGCAGAAAGGTGCGACAAAGAAGGTACATAAGAAATACAGCAAGCTGTCCATACCTGAGGCCTCGGAAACTGCCAAGCAAAGACTCACAGCCTTGGCCAGCCGCTTGAGGAGGTACACCAGAGAGATAGAAGGCAGGAGAATAAACCAGCTGTTCTCCACAGAACCAGCAAAGGTGTACTCTCAGTGGCAAGGGAACAATAATAAGAGAACAGCACCACCAAGGCTGGAGACGGAGCAATACTGGAAGAGCATATGGGAGAAGGACGCAACCCATAACGGCAATGCTCAGTGGCTAGTGGATCTGAGGGCAAACCATAGCGACCTCCCTGAACAGGGTCCAGTAACCATCACAGTGGCAGATATCCAAGAAAGGGTCTCCAGTATGAAGAGTTGGACAGCACCAGGGCCCAACATGGTTCACGCCTACTGGCTAAAGAAGCTGACTGCACTCCACGAGCGTCTGGCAGCACAAATGAACCAACTGCTAATTAACGAGGGACACCCGGAATGGCTAACCGAAGGTCGGACGGTCCTGATCCCCAAGGACCCCAAGAAGGGACCGGTCCCCTCCAACTACCGACCAATAACCTGCCTCAGTACTACATGGAAGCTCCTGTCAGGCATCATATCGGCTAAGATGAACAGGCACATGGGTCAATACATGAGCGGGACACAGAAAGGAATTGGCAAGAATACCAAAGGCGCAAAACACTAGCTACTGGTAGACAGAACAGTCAGCCGAGACTGCAAGACCAGACTGACCAACCTGTGCACTGCCTGGATTGATTACAAGAAGGCCTATGACTCAATGCCCCACAGCTGGATACTGGAATGCCTAGAATTGTACAAGATCAATGGGACCCTAAGAGCCTTCATCAGGAACTCAATGGGGATGTGGCGTACAACACTGGAGGCCAACTCCAAGCCCATAGCACAAGTCACCATCAAGTGCGGGATCTACCAAGGAGATGCTCTGTCCCCACTGCTGTTCTGCATAGGCCTGAACCCCCTCAGTGAGATCATTAACAAGACTGGCTACGGATACCGACTACGGAACGGAGCAGTTGTCAGCCACCTCCTGTACATGGATGACATCAAGCTGTATGCCAAGAGTGAACAAGACATCGATTCACTGATCCACACTACCAGGATATACAGCAATGACATTGGAATGTCGTTCGGGCTGGAGAAGTGTAGTCGGATGGTAACAAAGAGAGGGAAGGTAGTCAGAACTGAGGGGATTGAACTACCAGAAGGCAACATTGCAGACATAGAGGACAGTTACAAGTACCTGGGGATCCCGCAGGCGAATGGGAACCATGAAGAGGCCGCTAGGAAAGCTGCAACCACCAAGTACCTGCAGAGGGTCAGGCAAGTCCTGAGGAGTCAGTTGAACGGTAAGAACAAGATCCGGGCCATCAACACGTACGCCCTGCCCGTGATCAGGTACCCTGCTGGGGTAATAGGCTGGCCAAAGGAGGAGATAGAAGCCACTGACATAAAGACAAGAAAGCTCCTTACCATGCATGGAGGGTTTCACCCCAAGTCCAGCACCCTGAGGCTGTACGCTAAGCGGAAGGAAGGGGGCCGGGGACTTGTGAGTGTCAGCATCACAGTCCAGGATGAGACAACGAACATCCAAGAATACATCACGAAGATGGCCCCAACTGACAGTGTGCTCAGTGAATACCTCAGGCAGCAGAAACCCAAGAAAGAGGAGGGAGACGAGGAACCATCATGGAAGGACAGGCCCCTGCACGGTATGTACCACCGGCAGATAGAGGAGGTGGCTGATATCCAGAAATCCTACCAGTGGCTGGACAAAGCTGGACTGAAAGATAGCACAGAGGCACTAATCATGGCAGCACAAGAACAAGCTCTGAGTACAAGATCCATAGAGGCTGGGGTCTATCACACCAGGCAAGACCCCAGGTGCAGGCTGTGTAAAGATGCCCCAGAGACAATCCAGCACATAACAGCAGGGTGCAAGATGCTAGCAGGCAAGGCATACATGGAACGCCATAACCAAGTGGCCGGCATAGTGTACAGGAACATCTGTGCTGAGTATAACCTGGAAGTCCCGAGGTCAAAATGGGAAATGCCCCCAAGGGTGGTGGAGAATGACCGAGCTAAGATCCTGTGGGACCTCCAGATACAGATGGACAAAATGGTGGTGGCTAACCAACCGGACATAGTGGTGGTAGACAAACAGAAGAAGACGGCCGTAGTGATCGATGTAGCGGTTCCGAATGACAGCAATATCAGGAAGAAGGAACACGAGAAGCTGGAGAAATACCAAGGGCTCAGAGAAGAGCTCGAGAAGATGTGGAGGGTGAAGGTAACGGTGGTCCCCGTGGTAATCGGAGCACTAGGTGCGGTGACTCCCAAGCTAGGTGAGTGGCTCCAGCAGATCCCGGGACTAACATCGGAGATCTCTGTCCAGAAGAGCGCAGTCCTGGGAACAGCTAAGATACTGCGCAGGACCCTCAAGCTCCCAGGCCTCTGGTAGAGGACCCGAGCTTGAAGGATAAACCGCCCACAGGGGCGTGCTGGGTGTTTTTATATATATATATATATTATGATATTCACATTCTTTAGTGTATGCTACTTGTTTTTTAATAAAGGTTGCTGAGCATATATTTTCTTTTCTTTTTAAAAAATATTTAGTGGTTAACATAAAACTTGTCATGCGCATTTTTCACACTAGTCATCCTCTTCAGCTTGTCCTTATCAGAGTCGTGACAGCTGTCACAGGGTGAGAGGCGGGTACACCCTGGACAGGTCGTCAGTCTATCACAGGCTAACACAGACAGGAACTCACATTCACACTTATGGGAAATTTAGAAACACCAGTTAACCTAACCACACTACCTGCATGTATTTGGACTGCGGAAGGAAGCCAGAGTATCAGGAGAGAACCCACAAAGGATTACTGTGAGGAATCCTGTGGTCATTTTTTAACAAGGTTATGTCCTTCAACAGCCCCAGTTTGGATTCAAACACTGTATTGTTCATTTGTTTAAATAGAGTTTCTTTGTGATAAAGCTTACGGTTAGGTTGGGTCAGGTGACCCTGAATGCTCCCTTAAACTTTCCATGGTACACAGAGCACTCATCTCCAGTCCCCTTTCTTTCACTATACGTTTACAGGTATAGACCAATAATAACTTAAATTGTGGCATAAATTGAAATCTAAGTCCGTATCAATCAGAAGTGAAATTAATTTGTGAAGACACTAAATTTCCTCACAATCCATTCTAAATTTGGGCTTAAAATCAGATAAGAAAATAAATATTTTATAACTTTGTGGAATTTTATTATTATTTTGAAAAACTGAGCTCTGACACCATAAAGAAGCTACTTTGGCTGCTCCATTATTCACAAGAGGTCTTCACAGCAGGCAGCTCTGTACATTTGGACTCCTTTGTTGACGCCTCCTCATCAGAGCAGGAAACTTTCTCTTGTTAGGTGAATGTGTATACCACTGGAGCTGTTAATATTGATCATAATGATATGTGTCGATGTGAACATTAATGATTGACTGTCTCTCTGTGATAGCTTTTCACAATTATATGAAGTGGTACCTTCAGAATGAAGTCAGAATGAAAATATAATTGAAAACAATGAACTCCATCATAGGGTATGCTGGAGTTTAATACTAATAACAGTTAACCAGCCATAATAATAGCAATAGTACCAGTCTTTGTGATAATCATTGTAGCAATAACAGTAGCAAAAATGTGTTGATAATAGTAGTAGTTGTAGTGGAGATATCAAAGATAGGCACGGCTGTGGCACTGATTCAGTTTTGAGCACTACGGTCACCCTGGTGTGTCGGCCAGAACACCACTTAAGGCCAAGTTGTCCCAGAGTATGAAGGAAGGAGGGAGCTTGAGGTTCCGTTTGAGGCACTTTATTGTCACCACTCAATTTCTGGGGCTGTAAACACAGCGAGTGTAGATAGGTGTGTCCGTGTGTGTGTGTGTGTGTGTGTGTGGGGGGGGGGGGGGGGGGGGGGGTTTCCTACAAAGGAAATAAACAAGGGAAAGAACAATGAATAAAGACAATAGACAAGTCAAATACTCAAATATAAACATAATACAATATAGTGAACATAATCACATATAAAGATCAGAAAAATATAATACACTTCAAACTGCTCACACTATGCAACTAAACAGCATTAGTGCGAGGTTAAGCAACCGTCAGTATACAGGAACTACTTCCGGTAGTTGTACAAAATAAAAGCGTCCCCATTATAATCCGCTATAGTGCTCTTATTGTGAAGGACAAGCGGGAACTACGTTCGCTATTTTATTAGTTCTCGTACCTAATTGTTCGCTACAAACTCCGCTACGTCAAAGTAAACAATCACAAGCATTACATACAACATACAGAGAAGGTCTGATAACACAGGAATGACATTATGGACATACGAGCGACCGTACATGCGTCGACAAAGCTAAACCGGGGTAAGCTAACAACATAAATTAGCATATGAAATGAGGGTGAACTCACGCGTTGCATGCGTGGCCTACCGCTCCAACTATGGACTACATTAGCTCCTAAATGGTAACATACTACAGTACTGACACAAACAAAGGCAAAATACAACACAGGTCACTACTTACTTATCATTTACGCACACATAATATTCCCCAGGAACCAGTGCACCCCCTCCGGACCAACACTGCTCATCTGACATTAACCTGCCCACCTTACTAACCGGATGATGTCACTAGAAGGTGGGCTGGCCCAAACTGACAGAAGACCGAACATTAAATTAACTTATATAAACTTGTAAACACCAGTAAAAGTATTCTATGAACTTTGGGGCCTTTTATACAGTAGCGATTGCTGTATCAGCTGTTCACGGCCCAAGGGAATTGTGAATGAGTGGGTGGCGGGTCAAGTTGACTTTTGCTGACCGCTCAAGCCTGGAATGTTTTCACAGTTTTTTTTTATGGTTTTAAGGATATTGATAACAAATAAAGGAGTTTTTAAACTGGAACTTTGACTTATGTTTTGAACCGCGAGCGTGTCAACATTATTCAGCTGCTCGGCAACTCAA